>NC_133454.1:103784155-104121030 GCF_048565385.1 Saimiri boliviensis
GGGTAACACAGACAGAATTGATTCCCTAAGGCAATTTGGTACTTTTAAAATGACAAAAAGAGTAAGTAAAAATGGGAGCTGGTCCCCTTTCCTGAGACAGTTCAGTCCTACGATTGGGGATGACAAAACAATCTCACAGTCTTAGGGGAGGGTCACAGGAGCTCCAGCACCACCAGCCAAGTCCCCAAGATTATCACTGGCAAAGCACCCCCCAACCCCCCACTCCCACCCCAAACGCACACACCCCACCTCCTGAGACTCCCAGTCTTTCTCCCAGACAGACCCCAGGAGGAAAATGTTCCGTCTGAGGGTGTCCCGGACGCTACTCACAGTACCTCTTGGCAAGGACGAGATGACAAGGAGCTGCAGAAAAGTGAGCCCCAATTGCGTCCAGCAGCCCAGCTCCATCCTTGCCGCGGCTGGTGCCCGAGCGTCTGCTGGGGAGGGATAGGAGGGACCCAGGGAGGCCCGGGGGCAGGCGGCTCTTACAGGGACCTCCCCGAGCCCCAGCTGAACCGGAGCTCGGGTTTCAGCTCGCCAGGCTCTCTCATCCTCAGCAGAGGGGAACCACCTTCAGCCAGAGCGACGTCAGCCCAAACCTCTCATCTCTGCTGTCTTAACCCTTGCGGGGCACCGGGAGGTGTGGCCGCACGCGGAGAGCCGCGGACGGCGGCTGGGAAGGAAGCTGCGGGACAGGGAGACCAGCCCAGGTCCAGGTGGGCTCCCTGTGTTGGGTGCTGCGAGGAGGGGCCGCAGGACCCTGGGCGGGAGCAGAGATGCTGCCATTCCCTCGCTCAGGTGAGGCCGGGAGGTCTCGCTGCGGGAGGCTGAGGTGGGAGCTGGTTGTGACCCCCTGACTGCACGCGGGGAGCCTGATTGAAAGCCTGGCCGGAGGTGGAGTAGTTGGTGATGTGAGGAGAAAGGGAGCCTTCCCTCACCCCGCACCCAACAACCCTCGTTTAACTCCTTCCCCTTCCGTTAGCTCCAGGTGATGACAGTTTGGGAACCTTATCTTTTGCAACTATAGGCTACTGAAAAAAGTTTTCCTCTTTCTGTGATCCCCATGACGGTGAATTCAGCAACATAAATCGTTCCTAGCACATGCCAGGCAGGGATGGAGAAGAACCGTCGCTGCCTCTACCGAGAGGGCTCAGTTTAGGTACAACACAGCAAGTGACATCTCAAAGTGAGGAAGAGGGATGTTGTATAATAGGTGACATTTTTGATAAACTTTGTGCCAGGTGTCATGTACCTTACATGTATTAACTCGATTACTCCTCACAACAAACCTAGCTTTTATATTTTTCAATTAGAGAAATGAAACCATTGAGAATTCAGTAACTCATCCAAGGCTACACAGTTAGTGAGGGGCAGAGCCAGAGTTTGAACCCAGGCAGCGTAGGTTCACGGGCTGTAGTCTTAGCCACCAGGCTATAGAGCTTCTTAGGATGCTGTATATGCAGAATTATATTTAACCATTTGATACGGTTTGGCTGTGTCCCCACCCAAACCTCATCTTGAATTGTGGTTCCCATAATGCCCACGTGTTGTAGGAAGGACCAGGTGGAGATAATTGAATCATGGAGACAGTTACCCCCATGCTGCTGTTCTTGTGATAATGAGTGAGTTCTCACATCTGATGGTTTTGTAAAGGGCTTTTCCCCTTGTTGCTCAGCTCTTCTCCTTGCTACCAGCTTTGCTTCTCCTTCCACCACGATTGTAAGTTTCCTGAAGCCTCCCCAGTCATGCTGAACCATGAATCAATCAAAACTCTTTCCTTTATAAATTACCCATTCTCGGGTATGCCTTTATTAACAGCGTGAGATCAGACTAGAACAAGATACAATAAGTGGTATTGCCCATATCTTATGGATACAGAAAGGAAGACTCAGAGATTAAGTGACATGCTCAAGATCACTTATCTAGAAGTGGCAGAACAAGACTCACACACAGCCCTAATGTACAGCTGGAGTTTGGGGCCATGCTCGGTCCCAGTTAGCACTCTCAGATTAAGAACCAAGTTTGGGAGAAGCAAATGATTATTCAGGGCCCGGGTTGGTGGGAAGGCTTCCCAGAGCCTGGAGGCTTCACTTACAATGAGAGAAAGAGGTAGAATTTCAATCCATGGAGGGAAGGAGGGAGGTCTTTCTAGGAGGAAGGACTGAATTTAGCCAGTATCACTAGGAAATAATGAGTATGTGTATGTGTATATCATAACTTATTTTTATACTTTCCCCCCACCAAGGTATTCATGGCAATATATATCATTGAAATGCATTTTATAAGAGCTTTGATAAATATAACCAGTCATGAGTACGCTATACCATCTAGGTTTATGTAAGTACCCTCTATGATGTTCACACAATGATGAAATTGCCTAACAATACATTTCTCAGAATATATACCAATTGTTAAGCAGCACATGACTATATATAGATAGAGAGAGAGATAAAGAGATCGAGATATAGAACAAACAGAACTGAATAACAAAAGCTAGCTAAAGAGGATAGACAATATGTATGTGTAATTTGGCTGTGGCAGAGAACAGGAGAATAATAAGATTGCGACCAGGGTGATTTAATTTTATTCTCCAGATGTTGCGGGGTGGCAGCAGTCAGGGAGGGGGTCCTGGAAGGCCTTGGTTTAGGAATAGGGGGTGCTGGGCTCAAAGCTAAGTCTCAGGAAGAGAAGTCACCCTGGATTACTGATTCTACTAGAAAGAATTTCTAAACTCCAGCTCTGCTTCTGGGGGCCTGCTGCAGTGAAATGACTGGTAAGAACCCAGCGAGGCTGTGTTCTAATTGTTGATTTACCACTTTCTGGCTATGTGACCTTAAGCAAGTTAAGTAACTCTCTGAATCTCAGTTTTCTCATCTGTAAAATGGAAATAATAATCAAACCTACTTTGTCGATCATTGGAAGAATTTGATAAGATTATGCATGTAAAGCCCATAGCACAGAGCCTAGCACATACTGAGGGCACAATAAATATTAATCATTATCTCTATTATCTGTTCTGAGACTGACCCCAAGAAAATCCCGTGGTCTGGGTCTTGTTCCTACCCTCAGCTTCCATATCTAGGTGAAATCAGTTTAAAATAAGCACCAAGAGTAGACTTAAACAGGAGCAGAATACCAGAGGGCAGCATATACCTATGAGGTAGAGGGCAGAGGTTAGAAAAAGGGAGGTTCACCTTGTAGCTGGCCAACTAGTCCTTTGGTGATGGCAGTGGGAAAAAGATGACTTAGTTTCCAAATAACTGTAGCCGTAAGAGCCTCTCAGGAATCTGTTTCTACCCCAGTTGACAGCACCACTTCTTTCTTCCTTCCATCTGCCCAGTCCCCTCTTTCCCCTACACACACACCTCCCTGAGTCAATACCCAGCAGCCTCATCCCTACCTGAATCACATCCCCTTGACAGGGTGGGGCTCTAGGTGATGAAGCTGAAGGGTAGCAGTATATACCACCCCCAAATATGCAGAAGGATTATTTTAAGCAGTTAAGAAGAAACAGATACAAGAAGAGGTCTCTGCTCTCCCCCAATTTTCCTAAAAGCAGAACTTGAATTTATAAAAGTGTCTCCACCTCCCCTCTCTACCAGGACAGACAGAAGTTAATCGTTGGAGACAACCCTAGACCCTTATCAGCCCAGAGGAATCTCTATAGCAAAACCAAAAAGTTTCTGGTACCGGGTTTTTACTTCTCTTGGTTCAGGGGTCTGGAAACAGAGGCCCTTTTTCTGTTTCTGGAAACCCCTTCAAGAGTTGATTTCCTAGTTTGTTGTCACTAATTTGGGTTTTTTAATTTCCTAGAGCTGAGGAACCTGGAAAGAGACTCTCAAAAAGATGCTTTGCAAAGGTGGGGGGTATATTTTTCTGGAGAATTCAAAGCAGCAATCAGATATTAACTTGTTGAACTGCACAATAATCCCAGGGCTGGAAGAGAAAGAGGAAAGTTGTTATTATGATACAGAAAAGTCAGTAGTTTACCTGAGGACATTTAGCCCTACACAAATTTCTACTTTCCTACAAGTTTACCTTTCTCTGTCCCCATTATGGTCAGTTCCATTTTTCATACTGATAGGGTTTAGTATTGTTCTAAATCAGGTCTTCTTAATCTGGAAGCTCCCGGTTGAGATGGGGTTTTTAGAGGGACTTTGAATCGTCCAAAATCATATGCAAATTTTTGTATCCAGGTTTTTTAATAAGAGAGAGCCATCGCCTTCTCATTTACAAACTCCCAGGTTTTTTAGAATCACTGCTTTTCAGAAGTAGAAATTTAAAAATGGACCAAATATCCCTTAGATTTGGGGAAAGTGATTTTGTGGATATATGCAATCATTGAGTCTAGTCTATGAACTGCACAGTGGACATTTGGAGGGCCCCTTCACCTCCTCCTCACCTTTAAAAAAGTATTTCTGACTTAAGAGCACTTGCTGTGGACCATACTGACCAATGTTGAATGCAGATGGACCACTTGCTACCTGTGTACACCTGTGCATGTTATTTCACTTGTGATGGCCTTGGTTTCCTCTCTGTTAAGTCCAAAGAATAGTACCTGTCCTCATAGGGCTGGGGTAAGGAGCTAAAAACAGTGCCTGAAATATACTAAGATCTCAATAAATGTTAGCTATTTCTATGATGCTTATCTCCCCCTCTACCCTCACCTCCTACAATTGCTTGCTTCAGGGGAAAATAAATCGCAAGAAAGGCTATGTATGAAAAAGACAAAGTGGCATGCTGGGAGGTAGGGAATGATACCTGGAATTAAGAATTATCTACTAATAATCAGCATTCTGGAACAAAAAATTGGCTGTAATACATGGAGTCAGGCCACCTATTTAATTACAAGTCATAATACCCACTAATTTTCACATGAAAAGTTGAGGTACTCTAACAAAACCTGTGCTTGTTCAGTGCCACCAGGGTGGCTGTTTGCATGTAAATCCACAGGGAGAAACACAGAGAAGACTGTCTTTGTAAATTCTTTCAGTTCTTCCAATCTCCCAGCTATCACTTCTGCAGATCAGCAACTAAACAGCAACCACATACTAGGAAAGCCAGAGATAAGAGGGCCGAGATGGAACTGGTCTGCAAACCTACAAGAGGCATCTCAGACTTCTGGTAATTAAGTTTGGTTTCCATCAGCTGTGCAAAACACCAAGTTCAAGTTATCCAAGGCCAGAGATGGAGAAGGGCAAGCTTGTGGAAAAGACAAAGAGCCCTTCCACTGGAGCCTGCTATAACTGGCCTCTTCATGGAAGTCTCCAGCCCTAATGAATCCCGGCTGTTCACCTACACAATGAGCAATCATGTTCTGCCTCAGGTCTGGCTCAACTCCACTCCCTACCACTGGGAGCCAGCAAGGGGGTAGGTACATCTGTGGTTCTTTCTTGGGCCACATTCTTCTGGCTCTATGTCATTCTTCACACAAACTGCTGAAAGCCAGCAAGCTTTTCTCCTTCATACGTAATATGCTCGTGAATCACTTGAGGAAACCTGTTCTTGACTTCCATATGTATATTTATAAACTTCAATTTTTTAAAAAATTGTCTGCTATGCAACTGAACTGCAAAGCTTTACAAAGAACACTGGCAAAAACGTTGACCACAGTCCAAGTGGCTAGCTCAAAAACAGTTGAGCCATTTGGGTAGGGAAGAAAACAAAAAATAGAATAACTCCAGGAGAAGGTAATAGAGTACAGTGGCACACAAAAAAGTCACTGTGGTCAAAAGTCCCCCACATGGATAAAGGCTCTACTATGTATGAACCTGGGCAAGTCCATCAGACCCTCTGAGCTTCAGTGTCTTCATCTGTAAAAAGGGGGTAATAGCCACCCTTGAATTTTGGTGAGAAGACTACAGTGATGCTGTTATACATAATGGGAGCTCAATCAATATGCACTATTTTTTAATATTGTAACAATTACAACTGTCTATTTATGAACACCTCATCTTGGAGTTTTTAAAAATAGGATGGAGAGAAGTAGCTTGACCTGAGAGGCACTGAGGAGGTTAAAAGGATAGAATCTGTGATTGATGATACATGGAGGATAACAGTGAGAGAGCAGTCAAAGATGATTCCCAGTTTAATGACCGTGTGGTGGTGGCTAGTGCATGGTGGTGTGCTGGAGAAGCTCCTTTGTTATCTCTCTCTTTTTCTCAGATCATTCTGTCTGGAAGAATCTGGGAGCAACCCTGTGGAGAGTCTTACATGGAGAGGAACTGAAGCCTCTCGACAGTAGTCACGTGAATGAGCTTGAAAACATATCCCTCAGTCCTTCAAATGACTGCAGCCCAAGTGAGCAACTTGGCTGCAACCTCATGAGAGACTCCTAGCCAGAACCACTCAGCTAAGCTGCCCCCAGATTCCTGACACTCAGAAACTGGGCAAGATAATGCACTTGGTTGTTGTAAGCAACTAAATGTGTTTGTTCATTCAGGCTGCTGTAACCAAATACCATAAACTGGGTGGCTTATAAACAACAGAAATGTATTTCTCTCAGTCCTGGAGGATGGAAATTCCGGAGTCAAAGTCCAGGACATTTGGTGTCTGGTGAGGACTCACTTTCTGGCTCATCGATGATGTGGTTCACAGCTGAATCCCCACATGGTGAAAGGGAAGAACCCTGATCACTTCAGTCCACACTGTGGCATGAATGTTTGTGTCCCCTAAAAATGCATATGTTGAAATCTAATCCCAAATGTGGTGGTATTAAGAGATGGGAACATTAGGGCGTGACTAGGTCATGAGGGCAGAGCTTTCATGAAGGAGATTAGTACTCATAAAATTAGAGGCCTGAGGGAGATTGTTTGCTTCTTCTGCAATGTTAGGACACAGCAAGAAGGCAACATCTATGAAGCAGAGTGTGAGCCCTCACCAGACACTGAGTCTGCTGACATCATGGTCTTGGACTTCCCGGCCTCCAGAACTGTGAGCAATAAATTTCTATTGTCTATAAATTCTCCAGTCTATTGCATTTTTGTTATAGCAGCCTGATTGTACTAAGACAGCCCCTTATGCATCTACCAATCCAATTCATGAGGCCTCCACGTCAGAACTTAACCATCATCCAAAGGCCCCACCTCCTAATATTATCACAATGGGGTTAGTGTTAAGTATACAAATTGGGGGAGATCATAAACATTCAGACCAGAGCACACAGAAATAAAATACAAATACAAAAGGTTTCTGGATTGGGCAACATGGCTTAGAGGTGAAACTAAAACTGTCTATACCTCAGTAAACATGCAGCCAGATGAAAACGGCCAGCCCAGTCACATTTAATATAAACAGAAATTGTTGAGCCTAAGGACTCAACAATGAGAAATGTTAACAGAGGTAGATTATCACAGTGAGGAGGCTTCCCTGTATATAACAACAAACCAAATTCATGTGGCTTAAATAACAAGGAATTTTATTATCTCATGTAACATTAAGTCCACAGGTAGAACAGCTCCAGTGTTGTTTAATGTGGCTTAACAACAATGTAAAATGCCCTGGACCAAATTAACAAAAGATATCTACAGCATGAAAGCATTTATATAAAATCTTAAAACATACCAAAAATAGCATATATTGTTTATAAATGTAAACACATATCATTAAATTACTGAAACATGTAAAGAAATGACATTCTCTTCCTTTAAGATAGCAGTTACCACTGAGAAGGAAGGGCGGAGTAAAAAATGGGATATGAAATTTTTAGCAAAAATTTAAAAGAAGCACAGAAGAAATTTGAAATAATTGCAGCAAAATGTTAACATCTGTTTCATCTTTGAGATGAGTATGTAGCTAACTGTTATTATCTGAGCTTTTTTTATATACTTGGGTTATTTATAATTACATACAAATTTTATAGTGCTACAAAGATGATGTAAGGGGGGAATACATAGAAAAGCATTTTCAGATGGAAAAAGAAAACAAGGACTTATTGATTTATTTCAGAAACCATTTTTACTGTCTGCTATGTGTCAGGCACTATTCTAGGCAGTAGGGATAACACGGTGAGCAAGAAAAATGATTGCTGTTTTTATGGAGTTCATGTACTGCCAGACAAAAATATACAATAAAGAAAAAAAATCAGATGATGACAGTATGTGAAATGAAACAGGCGAATATGCTAGAAAGTGACTATTTTGTAGAATCAGGGAAGGCCTCTCTGAGAAGATGACATTTAAACTGAAAACTGAGGTTAAAAAAAATGAAAGCCATCCATGGGAGCCTCTGAGGAAAGGACATTCTAGGCAGAGGGAACAGCTAATGCAAAAGGCCTGAGTTGGGAATGGGCTTAGTGTTCTTGCAGAGCACAGAGAAGGCCAGAGCAGCTGGCACCAAAGTACATCATCAACTCTTTAAACAAGAGAGAATACAAAGGGGCCTAGAGATAAAGGGAAGGTCAAGTGAGGCTTCATTCATATCAGCACAACTTTATCTTTTGGGTGTTAAAGAACCCTTTGAGAATTCAATGAAAAGGTATGGATCCTACAAAAATATACATGCTTTCTGATATTTGCTTATTTTCAACATATGTGGGGACCCTCTCAAGCCTATCCAAAAGAACCTAACTCCCACATTTGAGCCAAGGCCATATTCTTTCCAGGCAGCCCCCAGTCAATGAGGGTACAGGGGAAAAGCCTCTGAAACTGCCATCCCCTCCCCAAGATAGTGAATCAAAGACAATATCACATTCCAAGGGTATGGTTGTAGATTGTTGTCACCCCTAAAGATCTTAATGATGCAGTGATGATCATCTCTTGCATATATCCCTATCTCAACTTAATTCACCAGTCTAGTCCCTGCAGAATGTAGAATGGTTGTAGACTGCCACATGTTCAACCAAGTAGTAGATCCAATTATGGCTGCCTTATTATGCATGGTCGCATTGCTAGAGAAGATCTGTGTCTACTCAGATGCATGATATGAAGCCAGTGAGTTCTTTTCTATTACAATCAGAGAAGAGAATCAGAAATGATTTTGTTCATGTGCAATGGATAATAATACAAATGCACAGTACTGTCCCAAGTGTACGTTAACTCTCCTGCAGTCATCACAGTGTAGCCAGAAACAATCAGGACTATCTGGACATCTTGCAGGGTAACACATTGATCCATTACATCAGTAACAGAGCAGGGAGAGTAAAAGGCAGCTAGTATACTGGAGGCCTTGGTGAAACAACTCACTCCAGGTGGTAGGAGATAAACCCTATGTAGATGTAGGAACATAGCTCATTGGTAAGATTGGTATGGATCCAGTGATTAGGGGTGTGTTGAGAGATCCTGTAAAGGATAAATTGCTGCATCTTGCATCCTCTGTTACAAAGAATGAAGTACAATGTCTGACACTGGTTGCCTCCAGAACCCCCCGGAGACCCCCCATTTCACACTTCACAATGCCACTTCAACCCAGGAGACCTAAAAGGTAGCTGACTTTGTGTGGGGCTGGGAGCAAGAAAGGGATCTACAGACAGTCCAGGCTGTAATGCAAGTAGCTTTGTCACAGGGAACATATGATCTGGCAGAAGATTTTGTGTTGGAGGTGTCAATGGGGGGAAAAGATGCATTATGGATCTTATGCAAGCCCCAGTGAGAAAATCAACGTAAGCTCCTGAGGTTCTGGACCAAGTTCATGCCATCTGCAGCAGAGAATGCTATGCTTTTTAAAGAACAAATACTGAATGTTACTGGACCCTGGTGGACATAGAACATTTGACTCTGGGGTATCAAGTGACCACAAGTATGAAACTCTGCATCATGATCTGAGTTCTATCAGACCCTCCAACTCCTAAAGTTATATAAGCCTATAACAATCCATCTTAAGATGGAAAAGTTCCATCCAGAATCAAGCCCAAGCAGGACCAGAGGGAACAATCAAGCTTCATGGGTGGAAACTCCAGACCCCCATGCCATCCTCCATGGCTGTCCAGTGCCGCCTCTCAGCTTGCACTATGGCCATATGGTTATGGGAATTCCCAGTACAACTGTCTGAAGGAGCGAACTCCAAGCTTGGTTTACAGGTAGGACATCTTGTAGCTGCATGCAAGCTGACGGTGGGTGGTAAGTACATTGCAGCCACTTTCAAGAGTAGCTTTGAAAGACAGTGATGAGAAAAGATCTTTCCAATGGGTGGAGCTTCGAGTAGTGTACCTTGTCATCTGCTTTGTGTGGAAGGAGAAGTGGCCTGAGGTGGGAGTATATTTGTAGATTCATGGGCTGGGGTGAATGGCCTTGCTGGCTGATTGGAAGCCTGAAGTGAAATGGACTGAATGGTTGGAGGCAAGGAAGTTTGCAGTAGAGGCCTGTGGATGGGCATATGGGAGTGGGTACCAAGTGTGACCAGAAAGCATGACAGTGGTCAACAAGAAAGCCTCCACCATGGAACAGGCACTGAGCAACGAAGCAGACAAAAATGGCTCATCCAGTTGACATTAGCCAGTGTTTGTCATCAGCCACCCAGGCCTGGCATGATGGGCACATAAACAGAATGGCCGTGGTAGCACAGATGGAGGTGTTGCACGGGCTGCAGAAGGCTAGGCTATAGCTTACCAAGGCCAGTCTCTAACTACTGCAACTTCTGCATATTCCACCTTCCAATGCTGCGCTCCTGAGAGGCACTATTCTGACCCACCAGGAATGGGACAGGGACTGGAGATTTTGCGTTTCTAACAAGGTCCCAAATAATGCCCCAAAAAGGCTGGTCTGTGTACTAGTTTGAGGAATGAGGACTTAAAGGAACAGAAGTTACCTCCTCTGAGATCATAAGCTGGACAATTGACAGAGGGGAAAAAGCTCTCTCAATAGACTGTAAAGGAGAGTCATGAAGATTTTTTAGCAAGGAAAGCTTTTTCCTTTAAGCAGAAGCAGTAGCAGGGGACCGCTGGCCCTTGAGAGCTGGCATCTGTGGATTAGGGAGAACTTTCCAGGCATGCTCCCTGGGAATGAAGGGGTTATTCTTTGCTAAGCGACTTAGAGGTGAGCAGCATGAATCGTGTTGCACCTAAAGGGATTTAGGATTTGTAACAAAGTCGTCTCTTTCCCCTCTGCCCTGCTGGCATGACCATGGGCCTTCAACTTTGCATCTTGAGTTTCCATGAGCTACAACAGCATCACTATCTGAGGAAGTATGCTGAAGGGGGGCCCCCATAAATCCAAGCCCACACATGCTTCCCTTGGGCTCTGCAAACCTGCTTTACCTTTTCTCCTTCACAGTGGGCCTCCCAGGGCCTCAGCACAACCATAAGTCAGACTGGACCAGGGCTGTGTTGACACCGGCTTCTCATGAATGTCCCTCTGGTGAACTGGGCCCATTTACCTGTGATTTGGCTCTGGCCTCTTTTTTTCTTATCATATTTCATTGGAAAATCTGATCTCATTTCAGGTTTGTGCTTCCAGTTCTGTTTTTGGTCAGGTGATCGGTGGAATGCAGCCAGGGAAATGTAAACAGTTAATGAAATCGAACAGGGCCCACACTTTCAGTGATATTTCATGTCTCCAACAAGTCTGTCTTTCCTATTTCCTCCACTGGGCTCTTCCTCCTGGATATGGCCTGGGTCTGTTCTCCATCACCATGGTGAACACTTCAGGGAAACACAGGTGTCTGCAGTCATCAGAAATTCAAATCCACCTGCTGGACCACGTGCACGCAGGAGGGCAACTGGAGGCCAACTTGTATGCGGTGGGTTGGGGGTGGGGGTTGCTGTCTGGCCATGAGCCCAGAGGACCCATAAATCATGCCGGTTTCCAGAGGCAAGGCGCTCTAATGGGAGTCAGGCAAGGGGCCCACCTGTGGCCAGGCGGCTGGATGCTATTAAACAGTGGCCCCAGAAGGACTTGAAAGTGGGCGTATTTGGTTCCTTCTACTCTGGAAGCAATTTACTGTTCATGTCTGCCCTTTCTCTTATTGTCTCTCTCTGTATCTCTCTCTCTTTCTGCACGTTTATTTCTCATTTTCTTTCACATATTTATCTTTCTTCCCCTCTGTTATCCTCCTTTTCCCTCTCCCATTCTCTTTCCCGTTTCTTTTCTATGGTTCCCCTCTCCTCTTTTCTTTCCCACTCCTGACTTCCAGGGAAGAAAGACTCAAAAACATAAATGAGTCAGGCCTAACCATCATTACACAGGGAAGGGAGATTTTTGAGCCCACGGCTGATGCAGGGACTGCTGCCTGGAGGAGACATGGGAAACGGACTGGGAACCTCAAGGTAAAATTGAGAAGTAGCCCATTTTGTCATTGTCCTTCACTTCCACTCTTTCCCCATTTTAGCATCTGCTCACTGTTCTTGGCACCCCTGGGCCTCCCCTCCAGGCTGTACCCAGGCTTGCCATCACACATGGTTGCTGCTGTCTCTGCTAGTGCTACAGGCTGCAGCCCCCTTCTCCAACCCCTCTCCCATGCTCACTGGCAGAGCCTAGGTCCTCAGGAATTGTCCCCCTGGCTAGAGACAGTTCCTCTAATGAAAGCATCTGCACTAAGTACCTAGCTTTGGCCCAAAGGAATGACGTGGATGGAGGACGCTGCTGAGTTCAGGGTCTGCCTTCAAGAGAAACATCTCGGGCAGGCTGGTTTTTTGTTTGTTTGTTTTCTGTTTTTGTTTCTGAGATGGAGTCCGGCTCTGTTGCCCAGGCTGGAGTGCAGTGGCATGATCTCAGCTCACTGCAACCTCTAACTCCTGACCTCAAGTGATCCGCCCGACTCAGCCTCCCAAAGTGCTGGGTAGAGGCATGAGCCACCACACCCAGCCCAGGCTGGTTTTTGTCTGTCCCTATAGTCACACCACATGGAGTCACCCAGCCTGGTGACAACTTGCTGACATCAGCATCAGTGCATCCCTCCAAGTCTCAGTGACCTCAAGAAAATGTCAGTGATGTATATAAGTTTCCTCAAACTCCCTGAGGTACCAACAGATGCAAGGCTAGAAGTCAGATCTCCATCTTAGCTCAGATCTCCATCTACTCTGGGAAAATCAACCTTCCTCTCTGGGCCTCGGCTTTCTCTTCTGTAAAGTGAAGGGTTAAGCTCTGTGATCTCTAAAGTCCACTAAGCTTCTAACATCAGTGGGTTTATTCTACATAAAGCTGAGTTTCTCAGGTCTCACTGATCTGTGGGTAGTAACTGGTCACCTATCACAGCCATTCCCACACTTCACTGGATCTTTCTCCTATAGGATCCTGGAGAACATCAACACCCCCATGAGATCTCAATCTCCCGTATCCCAGCATCCCTTGGAAGTGTCTCTCAGGTGCTCACAAACCAACACGTCACTATTAGACACGTCAAGTTGCAGCCACTGGATTTTTCTCTTCTCCCACCTCATGCATCTATGTTGCCTGCACCTGAAGGCCCCCAGGAGTTGACAATGCTTACCTCCCAGCAGCCACAGATGCCAGTCCATCACAAGAATGTCAATGTCTATGGCAAGGGTGCAACCTACCACTGCTCCCACATCTGCTCTAAGGGCCAGCATGCTGCTCTGGTCCATTCAGAAGTGAGGAGATTGTCCCTCTCCCCTCAGCATCACATGTGGTCACCCGGACCTTCAAAAGGGCCTGCTTGTGCCCTCAAGGCTCACAGAGACTGCTGTGCAAATAGTTTCTCATTCTTTCCTTTAGAAGCCTCCTTTCCAGGGGACTCAAATGCATGGCTGACTTCAAGGACTCCTCCCCATTCACTGGTTCCTCCCAGTTAAGGGTGGGAGAGCCTTCCTGCAAATCACCTCCTGATCCCCCTCCAACCCCTACCACCGCTTCTACAGACATGAATTCCATTTTAGGCTCAAGTTGAGACATCCTCACTGTCCCAAGCAGCTCTCAGTATCCCAAACCGCAAGACCAGGCAAAAATAATTATTTTCTCCGATTCTTCCCCCTAACGTATTCTAGAAGGAGGACTGGGTCTCCAAAGAATGCCTGCGACAAAGAGCATTACTGGTGATTTTTAAAACTTTATGCTTGCTGACAAAGAAGTATCAAATTGATGAGGGAATAAAATAATATACTGAAAAAAAAAAGTGCTTTTTAGTGGCCAATGTATGGGGCCTGGAGGCAAAAATATAGGCTCAATGCTCAGTCTGGAAAATCCACAACTCTATTTTTAGAACCAATGAAAAGAACCTTGTATAAGAACAAGGCACAATAGCAGCCATTTTTCTCCCTCTAGGAATGAGGGTTAAAAAGTGGTTATTAAGAGTCTGGACCCAGGATTCTGAGTGAAGAAACCTGGAATCTAATCATGACTCTATGATCCGTACTCCCTGCCTGTGACCCAGAGAGCACAAGTCAGACCACGTACTCCTATAAGGGAGACATCTATTCAATAATTGATGACTGAATTTCAACCAAGACAGTGCATGTGACCAGAAGTCCAGACCTAGGCTAAGGGATCAGGGAAGGCTTCCCGGGGGAAGTGTTGGCAGAGCTGAGGGTTAAAGGGTGAAGAAGAATTGATGAGTTATTAATAGATGGAGTGATACATTAGTGTTCCAGGCACAGGGGGAAGCAATACTTGGAAAGGCAGGCTGGGCAGGAACATGGTGTGTGTGGCAACTGAAAAAAGACCAGTGTAAACCAAAGCCCAGAGATCAAAAGGACTATTTTATGAGTGGACGCTGTTAGGGTAAGCAGTTCTCTGTTACGGACTTTGTCTTTAACTTAATGGTGGTCACCAGCCCCCAAGATGGTGTCTAAAAACCTTGGCCTCCTGGTTGTCACGAACCTTGCATAATCCCCTCCCACAGTGTACCAGGATTGCTATGTGTGACCCATCACAGATGGGAGTAGTGACTGCATATTCCTCCCAAGATTAGGTTATGAAAGACACTGCTGCCTCCAACTGCACTCCCGCCTGGGTCACATGCCCTGCGGGAAGTCATGTCCCGAGCAGTCCTGAGGACAGGCCCACCGGCAAGGAGCGAAAACTTCCTGACAACAACCATCTGAGTAAGCTGCTGGGGATAAAAAACTGTTTTCCCTCTACTCATCTTAGATTCATTTGTTGGCTGGCCCTGCAAATTAGACTGATAACAGTCAGATTACTAAGAGAAAAACAAGCAGAATTGTATTAACATGTGTATGACACACACACATGGGAACACCCAGTGAGTAACTCAAAGGGGTGGTTAGAACTTGGGCTTATATTGCATCTTAACAAAAGAACTATACAGTTTTAGAGAAGTGGTAAGACAAAGGAAAATGACTTTGAGCTTCTAGGAGTGGCAAATTATGGAAAGGCAAATACATGTGGGGGCTAATGGAACAGAAAAATTCATTGGTAAGGTTTTTAATGAAGATTCCTCTGGTGCCCTCTCAGGGCTTGTAAGGGTCTAGTGTTGTCTCTAGTGACTAACTTCTGTCCTTCCTGGTAGGAAGAGGAGAGAGGGCACCTTTACAAACTTACATCATGTTTTAGGCAAACAGAGGGAAGGCAGAGAACCTTTCTTGATTCTATCTGCTTTTTCTCCTTCGCCTTCAGCTCAAAATAATCCTTATGCCAAAATGACATATTTTGGGGTGGCATTTTCTGCTACCCTTCAGAGTCATCTTGGAAATGATGAAATCCAGCCCCAGTCAAGTCTTCAGAAACCACAGCCCCAGCTGACACCTTGACCGCCACCTGATGAGAGAACCATACACCTAATCTGCTCCCAGATCCCTGATCCTCAGAAACCATGTGAGATCAGACAGGTTAGTTGTTTTAAGAGGTCATATCTTAGGGCAATTTGTTATGCAGAAATAGATAACAAATACATAAGGGTAGCAACAGAATGAAACTTGCCAACTGTTTGACTTTGAACAAGTCA
Organism: Saimiri boliviensis; assembly: GCF_048565385.1. Taxonomy (NCBI): domain Eukaryota; kingdom Metazoa; phylum Chordata; class Mammalia; order Primates; family Cebidae; genus Saimiri; species Saimiri boliviensis. The sequence goes on from NC_133454.1 coordinate 103,799,948, forward strand.
CTTTACCTCTCTGGGCATCAGTTTCTCTCTTCACCTATAAACAGAGAGGAATGGGCTTAGGTAATAGCATGTTATCCCAGCAAAGAATTTAAATATAATCTAAGAAGGCCACAAGTCCCCGAGGGCAGAAGAGTGGACACAGATGGGGACCCAGAATGACCCAAGCTGCAAAGCAGCTGCAAGTGTAATAATTATAAAAGCGTAATATTGATTGGTCACTTACCCTGTGCTAGGTACAGTGCATGCATTATCTCATGTAATTCTACCATCTAGACCGAGTTAGGCAATGGATCACCCCAATATTACAGAAAAGAATGTGAAGCACAGAAACACTAAGCCAATGACAATCCCATCCTTCCATGCTCCTGAAAGTTGCAAATAAGTTGTTTGGGTCTAGAAGCAACTCCTACAAAAAGCAAAGCCGAAATCACTTGCTTTTCTGCCTTCTCCTTGGTTTCTCGCCAACACCACCCTCAACAGCGTCCTCTAGAAAATCATCCCAACCAGACGATTATCAAAGTGGTCCCATTCTACGTCCTGGGTACAAATTCCAAATTCTCAACCCCACTTGACCTGGGAGTTTGGAGGTGGGGGCCATAAATGGTGGTGGGATTTGGTGTCGATGGTGGAAGCCAAACAGCAGCCACACAAGTGCCTTCCAGTCATTCATTTCCTGACAAAATACTAAAAAGATGACCATTAAACTTTTCTCCAGACTCATCGGAATCTGGGGTCTTTGTTCTCATGTCTGGAAACACATCAACCTGCCAATTCTGGTAACAGAGTCTATGATGATGCTCTTGGTTTTCATCATTATTTTTTGGCAAAAGCACTGCCAAGTGCTGCTTTATTTTTTTAGTTTTTTTCTCACTTTTCAGAGAAGATAAATCAACTGTAAAAGTGTGTTATGAAAACCAACTTGGCAAGCAAGGTCTCCTGGAGAGGAGCAGGGGTAGCTTTGTTTTCCATTATCTCAGTGTAAAACAAATAGATTTATCCTTCCTAGATGTTCTTGTAAGGTCATCAGGAGCACGTGATTTAAACCATGGCCCTTGGCCGACTCCAGTACAGAGCATGACCTAATCAGGCCTGGAATTCTCGAAGAAGAAAGGAAGAAAAAAAATAGCCTCGTTATGAGGATTTCAAAGTTATCTCAGTACAAGGAAGTTTTTCCTCTCTGCCAAAACGTCCTGAGAAATCTCCGAAGAAAGCCTAATTCTTGACATGCTTTTAAGGTTCTCCGTTCCATTAACAGTAAGTGAGGTTAAATCTGGGCAGACCAGACCCTGTCTTTATTCTTCTTCCAACAGGCTCAGACCTTTCTCAGCTTGATGGCTTTGCTTGGAATGTTAGAACTGAACAACAATTCACAAAGTATTTAACCTGTCTGAGCCCCTATTTCCTCATCTGTATGCCTGCCATCAGAACCCATACTGAGACTTATTTTTGTGAAAATGAAACAAAGTGATTGATATAAAGTGATTAGCTTCTCGCAAGGCACATCCCAATGAGTCGTTTAATAGAGAAGCCTTTTGTGATCAGGGTGCAAGGCAAGGACCACAGCTGGAGATGCTGCATTTGTATCCTGGCTCCATCACTTACCAGCTACAGGCAAATTACTTGATCTCTCCAAGCCACAGTTTTCTCATCTGCAAAAGGAGTTGATAATGGTATGTATCTGCTACTTCACAGGATTGTTAGAAGGATGGTGTGAGATAATGCTTAGACTATGTCCAGAACATAATAGAGAGTAAGTATGTCGTAGTTATTACTACTGTGACTTCAAAAATGGTGACAACAACCACCACAGCTACTGTATGACTAATGTGACCTCTCAAGTATTACTTAAGATTCTTTGATTACTAAGCAAAGCAAATCATCTCTGGGTAACTTAAGGTAAAGTAAAAGAAAATGTATTAGGTGACTCTGAGACAGCTGAAAGAATCAAAAGCTATATCGAATAGCCAAGGTTTAGAAAGAACCAGGAAGCAGAAGAGCCCCAGATATGTCAGCCACAGAAACTAATTACGGACTCTTCAGGGTGTTACCTTCAGGACCAGTCAGCTCCACCAAGGTGTTATCTTTGAGCCACTGGCCAAAGGAGGGTGTATACTCTAACGTCCCAACCATACCAGATCCGATGGGGAGGGATAATTATACAAAGGAAAGCCTAGTTGTTACCAAAAGTAGGGGTTTAAATACCAGAGAAGCAGAAACAACTGATGCCAACCATAATCATGAATGCACCTACCACTATTCCTACTAATATTAATATGTGTAATAATAATAATAATAATAATAGCTGCAGTTCCTGGACCAAACCACGGGTCAGGCTACTTATTCTTACAGCCCAATAACAAAGATGCAGATGAACTGAGAGAGAAGGGAGTTTATTTCCAAAACCAGGTACAGGGAGAAGGCCTGGAAATATTGCCAGACCAACTCAAAATTACAAAGTTTTCCAGAGCTTATATACCTTCTAAGCTATATGTCTGCATGTAACTGTTCATTCACCTAAAGACATATGTGATTAACTTCTTCTAATCTATAACTAAGATCTCAGTCTTGAAGACCTTCCGCTGGAGCCTTAGTAAATGACTTAATCCAAATACATCCAGGTTCTGGGGTGATTACCCTAATCTTGTCTCCTGCCAAATCATGGAGGTTTGGGGAGTTCCTTCAGACCCTCAATACATGTCTTTGTGGAGGCCTGGGGAGTTTCTTCAGACCCCTAATAAAACAAGTTTAATTCTAAACAGCTCCTGTTAAGAATTCGTTCCTCATTGGCTGGGCACAGTGGCTCACACCTGTACTCCCAGCACTTTGGGAGGCCGAGGCAGGCAGATCATGAGGTCAAGAGATTGGGACCATCCTAGCCAACATGGTGAAACCCATGTGGTGGTAGGTGCCTCCTGTCCCAGCTACTTGGGAGGCTGAGGCAGGAGAATCGCTTGAACCCAGGAGGCAGAGGTTGCAGTGAGCTAAGATCACGCCACTGCACTCCAGCCTGGCAACAGAGTGAGACTCTGTATCAAAAAAAAAAAAAAAAAAAAAAAAAGAATACCTTCATTATCTTATCATGCTTCAAGGCCCAGGAAAGGCCTAGGCAAAACTCTTGGTGGGCTTGTTACATTCCAGCCTTTGTGTAGGGGCACTGGGTCTTTCAGCTTTTAATATTTAACTTAACCACTCCGTCAAGGCTGAGACAGTCGTTGTGGAGGCATGCCTGTCCAGCCTTTAGGGAGAGCTGGCCTTCCACAGTAGTTGCTGCTAATGTTACCACAGTAGCCCCCCTTATCCTTGGGGAATATGTTCTAAGACCTCCCATGGATGCCTCCAGTGGATGCAAGTATTGAAGCCTATACACACACACACACACACACACACACACACACACACATATATATACAGGGATATATATGTGTACGCACACACACATATACTATATATACTGTTTTTTTATACATTTATACCTATGATAAAGTTTGATTTATAAATTAGGCACAGTAAATAATAACAATAATAATAAAGTAGAATAATTACAACAATATAATGCAATAAAAGATATGTGGGTGTGGTATCTCTATCTCTCTATCACTCTCTTTACCAGGCAACTCAAACTGCAGAAAGAGAAACCATGGAGAGATGGTTTGGCTGTGTCTCTACCCAAATCTCATCTTGAATTGTAGGTCCCGTAATTCCCACATGTTCTGAAAGGGTCCCAGTGGGAGATAACTGAGTCAGGGAGGGGGTTTCCCCCATACTGTTCGCGTGGTAGCGAATAAGTCTCATGAGATCTGATTTTATAAGGTGTTTCCCCTTTGGCTTGGTTTTCATTCTTTCTTGCCACCACCATGTAAGACGTGCCTTTCGCCTTCTGCCATGATTGTGAGGCCTCCCCAGCCACGTGGAACCATGAGTTCATTAAACCTCTTTTTCTTGATAAATTACCCGGTCTTGGGTAGGTCTTTATCAGCAGTATGAAAACAGATTAATACACATCGATAAGGGGGAACTACTGTATTAATTCGAGAAGGGAAAAAAACAACAAAAAACAACAATGTCGATGAATATTCAACCCTGAACTTCATGAATACTGTCATTCCTAGATAATCAGACAGCCATCAGGCTGGCACCATTTTTATTTCTAAGGTTTTCCAAAATGCTTTCATCTTTTGGGGAAAGTATAATTTTCCTGTGATAAAATGAAGACCATCATTTCTTGTCTGCTTCCTAAATGTCTGACACCATGCTAAACACTTGCCATATTTTATCTCACTCACTGTATTGTAAGCGTGGCTCAGGAGAAAGAATTAATCATTGTTAAATAAAATTTAATGGAAATAATAAAAGTTAATGTTGAAGTCACAATAATTTTTATAATTGCTAATAATTAATACCAAGCTATGATCATTTTCATTTTGCAATAAACCTTCTTTATACAGTGAATTGGTCATTCAGTTCACCAGGACACACAATTAAATCCATGCAGCTGCTTGCCCTAAGTCACGCTACTCAGAGTCAGTTGCCTGTATGAGGAGCAGTTCAATCAAAAATCAATGCCTGCAATTTGGAAGTCTGTCCTTGTGATGTATTCGCAGTGAAATAGGAGAAACAAATGCTCATTAGGCATCTAATTTTTGTTGAATTATTAAGTGATTCAATGCAAAGGACTTCTAAGTACTGTTACAGTGTTTAAAAATTCTTTAGGATGATTATACAGCCTGTTTTTAAGACAGCATCAACTTTCAGAAATTGAATTGCTGTTAGATTCTTTAGCTTAATCCTTTCAAGGCTCGTATTTCAAAACATTGTTTGTTTTTTGTCTTAATGGAGAGCTTATCTTTATGGGAAGGCAATGTAATATCCTCTGGGCTGGAAATCCATTGCTAGGCTGTGAAAGCCTGGGCTTCTATCATCAGCCATCACTTAGCCCTCTGAGCCTCTCTCTGGAACTCAATTTCAGCTGCCCCAGAGCACCTCAGCCTATCTCTTTAGTACCAAATATTTTGAGAGAGATGCATTGTTCTTTTCATTATGAAAAATATGTTGTGAGCTATTAATATTAATATTTTTCCTACCATGGTAATGCATTTGCACTGACCTTTTATCCTCCGTTGACATTTCTGCTGTGTCCAGCAAGACACACTTGTGCTATCAGGAGTAAGAGGCAGTGTTCTTTGCAGAGCTAATCTGCCCACCATGCTAGACACGCTAGCCCCCTTGGTCACACCCAAAGGAAGCTGCAAGAGAAACGGGAGGTGACTCTGAGAGTACTCATAGGAAAAGACCACACAGGCCACCAAGAGAAATGTAACCATCAAGAGACTAATGGAACATACCTCAGCAAGGGAGCTATGGAAAGTCTTATTTCACCATGGCAAGTAAAGAAAAAACTTTCCAGAACAGAGGAATTCTCTCCATCCCCCCTGGGGCTACACACTTGGTACCAAAATACTTCTCTTGGCCCCAAATCCCATCTATAAACCTTAGGGCACAGAAAGAGGAAATGAGAGTAGGGCCCCTGGAGATAAACTTATTCTATTTAATCATTTTGTTAAGAGTTTTAATCCTGTGCCTTTCCCCATTATTTAGTATATCTCCTCCCACAGATAAATGCTAGAAATCCGATCATTTAATGCACACTACAGTCACTGAGGTAAAAAAAGAACTAGAGGGACAGAACAATGTCTAACTTGAAGGCATGATAATAAGAAAATAACCAGTCAGTCCTCATTGTAGGGCATTATGCTCCAAGAGATGCAAATGCATGACTTGATTGGCCTATTAACCATCTTAAGAGGCAGTAAGTAACCATCTTAAGAGGTAATAAGTAACTTCTGCATTTTACAGAGGGAAAAATAGATGACGCTCAAAGAAACTATGATTTGTCCAAGGTAAACCCAGTAAAGAAAAAAAAAGCTGCCAGAGCTGAGACTCCTGCCTGGATGCCCCCACCTAGTGTCAGCGTGTCTCTGAATCGTGTTAATAGAGCTGTGGTTCTCCATCCTGGCTACACATTAGAACCACCTAGGCTGCTTTTTAAACCACAGAGACCTGGATTTTTTCCATGACAATTAAGTCAGAATCTTTGGGGGTGAGAAGCTTTTTTTTTTTTTTTTTTTTTTTTTAGAGCCTGAAGTTGATTCTATGTGCAACTGGGATTGAGAACCACTGAGACAGGGGACCCTACTGATGGAGGAGATCAGAATTAGTTCCTCTTTCTTTCTTCATGTGTACAGTAAGATGGCCCGACAACCAGATCTCCTTCATACTCCCCCGCCCTATACCAAGCCAGAGTGAAGCTGCTGCCTCTGCCTTGCTGAGCTAAGGAAAATGTCAGGCCAAAACTAGAAAGAAGACCAAGTTTCCCAGCCAAGAAACCAACAAATTTATCTCCACATCTGTCATGGTAAGTCAAGGGAAGATCAAAAAGGACGCAGAAGGAAAACGAAAGGACACCAGATAAATTATGCGGTGGTCAGTCCAGAGGCCACTGGGGCGCTGGAAGCAAAGATTAACGAGCAGGGGAAAGGACTGATTCTGGAAAGGGCAAGGGAGTCAGAAGCTCTGGAGCTGAGCAGTGGTCTGGGGGCCTGGAGAGCTGGGTTCTCACTTACCACAGTGGTCTGAGAGATTCCTCAGCCCAGCTACTCTAGGGTGAAAGGAGAGAGGTCTTTCTCAATGGGCACAGATAGACTGTTTTTTTGTTTGTTTGTTTGTTTGTTTTTGTTTTTTGCTTTGTTTTTTTTTTCTTTAGAATTGCAGTCCAGGCTTCACTGTCCATGCTAATGAAAAGAGGCCATGTTGTATAGCAGTGGGATTTTTCATGGTTTTTTTTTTTAATTAATTTAATTTAATTTAATTTCAAGTGCTGGACACATAGGCATGATGTGCAGGTTTGTTACATAGGTAAACATGTGCCATGGTGGTTTGCTCCACCTATCAACCCATCACCTAAGTATTAAGCCCCACAGCATTAGTTATTTATCCTGATGCTCTTCCTCCTCCTGCTCCCCTCCACAGGCTCCAGTGTGTGATGTTCCCCTCCCTGTGTGCATGTGTTCTCATTCTTCAGCTCCCACTTATAAGTGAGAGCATGTGGTGTTTAGTTTTCTATTTCTGTGTTAGTTTGCTGAGGATGATGGCTTCCAGCTCCATCCTTGTTCCTGCAAAGAACATGATCTCATTCTTTTTTATAGCTGCATAGTATTCCATGGTATAAACATACCACATTTCCTTTATCCAGTCTATTACTGATGGCATTTGGGTTGGTTCCATGTCTTTGCTGTTGTGAATAGTGCTGCAGTGAACATACACATTCATGTATTTTTATAATAAAATGACTTATAATCCTTTTGGTATACACCCAGTAATGGGATCATGGATCAAACACTATTTCTGGTTCTAGGTCTCTGAGGAATTGCCACACTGTCTTCCACAATGGTTAAACTAATTTACATGCCCATCAACAATGTAAAAGTGTTCCTATTTCTCCACAACCTCACCAGCATCTGTTGTTTCTTGACTTTTTAAAAATTGCCATTCTAACTGGCCTGAGGTGATATCCCATTGCAGTTTTTATTTGCATCTCTCTAATCCAATGGTCAGTGATGTTGAGCTTTTTTCATATGTTTGTTGGCTGCATAAATGTCTTTTTTTTTTTTTTTTGAGACTTGTCTGTTTATGTCCTTTGCCCACTTTTTAATGGGATTTTTTTTTTTCTTGTAACTTTGTTTAAGTTCCTTGTAGATTCTTTATAGTAGACCTTTGTCAAATGGATACCTTGCAAAAATATTCTCCCCTTCTATAGGCTGTCTTTTCATACTGACGATAGTTTCTTTTGCTGTGCAAAATCTCTTTACTTTAATTACATCCCATTTGTCAGTTTTTGCTTTTGTTGCAATTGCTTTTAAGGTTTTCAAGCTAGACTGGTTTTTAAGTTTCCTTAAATAATCCCACATCTGGTCTATGACAACAGCCTTTTAACTGGCCTCCCTGCCTGCTGTCTCTGTCCCCACTCCATTCCCTTCTCCATGAGCTACAGTGATCTTTGCTTCTCGACTATAAAGCAGCTTAATCCTTTGTTCAAAAGCCTCCTATTGTCCCCAATATAAAGCCCAAATGCATTAATGAGGCTTAAAAACTGCAGGGTCTTTTACCTTCTTGCCTTTCTGTACCTCAAATAAGCCCTCTTTGACTGCTCTGGGCCTCTCCACAGACTGCCTCTTCCTCCTGAAACCCTCTTCCCACTCCACTTCTTACTCATCCCTCAGGGATCAAGTTAGACACCACTTCCTTCGGGAAGTCTTCTCTGATTCCCCTAGAGTGTGTGAGTGCCTATTTTAGCTCTTATTACACTGGATTACAAATGCTTGTTTCTTAGTCAGCTTCCCTTGAGATATAAAATCCCTCATGCAGGAAACATTGCTATGATATATTTCCAGCACCCAGTTGTTTGAGGTTAAACTGTCTCCAGCATTGGAGGGAAGAAATAACTATGAAGAGTAGATCAAGAATAGCCCATCCAAATATACATCTCTTTCACTGGGGAAAAGAAAAAAATGCCAATGCTTTAGAACCACATTCTAAAATCAGAGGTCCTGATTTGACTTTGGGACTTAACAAGGAGATTATAAACTCAGTCTCCAAAGGGCTAGAAAAGCCATGAAAGAATAAGAGAGGAGATAAAGAAACAGAGTCTGCTTCCCTTGAGATGTAAACTCCCTCGTGTAGGAAACATTGCCATGGTATTAATCTCAGAGGTTTGATAGTAAGTGCCATGCTTTTTCTAGAGCCCAGCATCTTAACCACAGCACCCAACTGTCTGTCCGGCCCCACTCAGCCACTGGCAGCATCTGCAAGCTTTCAGCTGAGTGTGTGCTACTCTGTAAGTGTGGGCATACTTTCTAGTCCCCAGTGAGAAAATCGCAGTATGTGCACTGAAACCTGAGACCCTGACTATTCCAAGAGCCTAATTATATCTTTCAAGTGCTCACATTCCACAGCCCCAGCTCACCGGTGCTTTCTCACCAGAGGGCTTCAGCCTGCCTGGAACTTTGTCTCCTCTGTAGTGTGTACAGACCAGTTATCACTCACCAGAGATGTAGCTACAACCAAGCAAGAGGGCCTAGAGAGCTGTCGTTGTCAAATGCGGCAGATTCTATCCAGTGATTCCTGAATTCCACGTCAGTCTTTCCTCTTGTGTGACCCCAGTAAACCACTCTGTTTTATATTAGGTTGGTGTGAAAGTCATTGTGGTTTTTGCCTTTATTTTTAAAAAAGGGTAATTGCAAAAATAGCAATTACTTTCGCACCAACCTTTAACCAGCCTCTGAATTTGAAGTGAAAGGACTCTGGCTTGAACATCGGATGTTGCACATTGACACCTGTGTAGCCTTGAAAATCCACAATTCTGAATCTCAATCTTTTCAACTGTGAGGTAGCACTGTACTTAGACACCCCAATCCTTGCCACATCTCTGAGTTCTCTTGACGCCATTCCCTGTTCGCTTCTTCCTTCTGAACAAATCCATGTTGATGGTCCCCGGCTTTAAATTTCAGCTCCTCTCCATTATCACTGAGTTTCCCATTCTCCCTTAAATTGCACACCAGCCAAAGCTTGTGGTTAACTACTAACCAGCGCTTCTCAGTGTCTCAGGTTTTTCCGCGGAGATAGATATTGGAGAGTAATTTTACACCAAAGGATTTGTTCTTTTTTTTTTTTTTATGTAGCCAAACTTTGGAACGTGGCAGATAATGGTCAAGTGACCTTTGGCTCTGAAGCCCAATAATTAGTTCTGTGAGAGGGCAAGAGAGTAGATTCGATGACATGGCAAATTCCCAGGGCACCAAGTATACCTGGGAAGTTTGTGTGCTGCATACAGGAGCCCAGGCTAGGGGACAAGTGGAGGCCAGAATCCAGCCCAGCTTCTACTGACCATGCCATGTGCCCATGGCTACTTTCACCCAAAGGAAGGGGGTATCTTTCAGTAGACTGCACAAATGTACCCTACAAAAGATCCTAACAGGTCCTGGTACATGTGAGGGCTCCATTAAGGTTAATTGAATCTTAAATTCTTTATTATCCACACAGACAGAAAATAGAAACTATTATTGCTGAAATCATAATAATCTCAGCCTACTTCCTTGGGGTAGCAATATAGCCGAGTAATTAAAAACAGAAAGGTTTGGAGTTAGCCCAGGGTTTGAGCCCCAGTTCTGCCACAACTATGCTAAATGATCAGAAGCAAGATGGGTAACTTCTCTGAGTTTCCATTTCATCATCTGTACAAGGGGAATAATTTGGGAGGATTAATGGTGACTATGATAACCAGTACCTCCTAAATACCTCCTATTTCAAGTGTTCTGGGACCTAGCTTTATAGGGAAACAGACCTCAGATCCACAGAGGTAATCAAACATTCATTATTGTAATTGGTATTTATTAAAGTTCTAATGTATTCTAGGCCCTGGAGGACTTATGCTATCTATTGAGAATTTTCTATTTACCAGTTAATGTGCTAAGCACTTTGTATACGTGGTCTCATTTAGACCCACAACCACCCTAGGAAGCAGGAACTATTATTATCTGTTTGCAGGGAACTTACAAACTAGTTAAGAAAGCAATGAGTTAATACTTGAAACCATTTGAGTAAGCACAAAATGAGTAAGAACAGATTGAGTTTCCAGGAAAGACAAGTACGAGGATGTACTTTGAGTGACAGCATAGCTAGGAATTGGAGTTTGTTGTTGGAAGCCACCAGGTATCTGTCTCTAGAGAGTATGGTATAAAAATGTGATAAAATATTATGCAGCAGTCAGAAATAATAATTTATTCTAGGAATAGGGATAGATCTTAAAGACCATGTCAAATAAAAAAAGTGAGAAACAGAGTGACATTTAGAGCATAGCAAGGTAGTATGTGCCAGATTGTGGGGTGATCCTACAGGGCTTTCCTTACCTAGGAGGGCTCTTAGCCCTGGGATCCTCCATTATTGATATCTGGGGACAGTCCCAGAGTCACCCATTCATTCCCAATGTGCTGCCATGTAACATGGCACGAAAAACAAAGGCGAGCAAGACATGGACCCTTCCTCAAGTTGCCATGGCCTAGAGTGGAATCCCTGAATGAGTAAGCTCTAATAGAAAATTAACCCCGTTACACATGAGCTTCTCTCTCACAGTTGTCCTTCTGGGTCAGCAAATTCATTTTTCTCTGCCAGATGTGTTTTTATAAAGTGGAAAAAATTAAAGCCTGGTCAAATTGGAGAGTGATATCAGCTGGGAATTGTGCTGGGTAATTCTGAAGAAGGCAATTAGCCAATGTAACATTCCTATCAATGACCAGTATTCTGTCCTGCTTGTTGAATTGTTATAAAAGAAGCTTCCTGGGGTAAGGAAAAATAGGTTCAACATTCTGTTCAGCATCATAACCACCCCCAGCCCTATATAAGGCCTCAAACAGTACAGCCTGACTTCTGGAGGCATATCTTGAACCTGCAAATATTCTGAGACCAGGACCTCATCCAGCCCCCTATATAACTCCAAGAGCCTGTTGGCTGCTACCAATGTGTATTTGATTATCAGACTCGTCACATCGTAGCAATGCTTGTGGCAAATTCATGCTCCAAGATAGCCCCAGAAACTGCTATGTGCATGGTCTGCCTCTACCAAATCCCCAGCCAATAAAGAGGTCACTTTTTACATTACCTTCTCACACAACTAATTCTTGAGCCTCAGAGCTAAAGATCACTTGACCAACCATCATCTGCTACCCTCCAAAATTTGGTCACACAGAAAAACAAGAACAAATGCTTTGGTGCACAATTACTCTCCAATATCTATCTCCATAGGGACAGTTGGAACTCTGAGAAGGACTGGTTAGGAGTTAACCATGAGCTTAGGTGGTGTGCAATTTAAGAGAGAATGGGAAACTCCATGATTTGAAGAACCAAAATTTAAAACCAGGGGACCATCAACGTGGATTTGCTCAAAACAAAGAAGCAACAGGGGGTGGCATCAAGAAAGAACGCAGAGATGTGGCAAGGATTAGGGTGTGGAGGGCTACTAGGCACTGAAGCCACAAGAACAGGGCAGGAAGCAATCTGCTTGGACATTCTCGGCTTCGGTGTAAATGATGAGGAGACCATGAAGGTCTTTGAGTAGCTGTGGGCAGTATAAAGACCACTGAGTATTTACACACACTCGGTAATGGGAGGATCACCCTGACTGCATTGCGGCAGAACTCATGTGTTTTTACAAACTCAGGTTTTCACATATTGTATTTAGATTCCTAGAAAGTAAGAGACAGAAGGAGACAGAGTTTGGATCTGTGTCCCTGCACAAATCTCATGTCAAATTTTAACCTCCAGTGTTGGAGGTGGGGCCTGGTGGGAGGTGATTGGATCATGGAGGTGAATTCCTCATGAATGATTCAGCACCAGCCTGTCTTGATATTGTTCTCATATAGTGATTTCTCACAAGATCTGATTGTTTAAAAGTGTGTAGCACCTCCCCTTCTCTTCTTCTTACTCCTGCTTTAGCTATGTGAAGTGCCAGCCCTGATTCACCTTCCACTATGATTGTAAGTTTCCTGAGGCCTCCACAGAAGACAAGCAGATCCCTCCATACTTCCTACACACCCTACAGAATCATGAGCCAATTAAACCTCTTTTCTTCGTAAATTACCCAGTATCAGGTATTTCTTTACAGTAATGTGAAAACGGCATAATGCAGAAAGACAAATCACTACACACCATTTTTCATATGGAAAAACATTCCCAGGGAGAGAAAGCAACTTACCCAAGCCCAGGGACATCACTAGAGACTGAGGAGCTTGGGGAGAAGTTGCTCTCTTCTTTTGCTTGTCCCTGGGACTAATTACCCCTAATAAAAGAACAGGTCATGATGCCTGCTAGCCCAAGTAGTGGAATGTAAACATTAGCTAAAACTTCTGAGGTCGGATGTGTTCTCTGATTTCACAAATGGGGAAACAGAGACTGTTCATCTTACGATCATTCTAGTTCCAAATGCCTATGGATCACATCTGCAACTAGCCAAATACTTTCAGGGCCCCTACACTGCACAGCAGGCCCTAGTATGACCCCTGCAGATGGTTGACTACCCAGATGGTGAAGCACTGCTTCCTGATGACATAGAGACTTGGGTTCAGAGAAAGTCTCAATGGCCAAAAGGCTGTCCTAGGGTCAGGACTGCTGAAGACAACCAGATAAAATGTTTTATTTGTCTAGAAACCCACACACCACTTTTGGGGAGCAATTCTTGTTGCTCTTTCTATCACCAGCCTGGATTTTTGCCTCTCTCTCCCTCTCATTTTGGATGTGGATTGGAAATTCAAACTCCAGTCTGTCCTTGTGTTTTTCCTTCCTCTACCTAGTCTATCTGTTATTAAAGTCATCTCTTACAAGAGTTACATTCCCAAGGCTCCTCTTTCAACCTCCCTTCAATGATTTCCCAACGCAGCCATGTATTGATTTCAGCTCCACCCCCAGTTCCAGCTTGGCCTGTGGGCTCTCAGCCAATCACCTCCTCATCTCTATTACCTTAAGCGTCAAGCCTCACAAGGGGTCCCTGGTTATCACCTCACCATTCAATTACGCCACTCTGAAAATGTCTGAGTCAGAGAAGGGCAGAAAAACCTCCAGAATTCTTCTAGAATTAGAGGATTATCTCTTACTCCTACAAAAATGTTCAGAAGATGCCCTTGTCTCTTTTAAGAAGACTTTAAATCTTGTTCCACAAGGAATAGATGTAGTCAGGATTTTATACTAATGGATTCATGATTCTTGGTATTTTAATGAGCCTCTCTGTTTTGAAAATTCTTCAGCAGAAATCACTCTATGCACTCCTACTAACAGCCACTAGGCTTCCTTCAGTAACACAATGAGATTTGGAGAAAGAGCATATTTGCTCAGATGTTTGTCTGCTGCTCTTCTTACTGTAGCAGGGCCTGCTGTGTATTTACCTTTTCCTGAAGGCTGCTAAGTGGACCTCATCTCTAGCCTCCCTTGCCACATGATTGTGTTCTAGCCAAAGGAATATGAGGGAAGTGATGCACGCCACTTCTAAGTCTGGTCCATGGAACAGCAGAGAGACTCTACTATCTCTCTTTTCTCATCTGCCAGCTAAACGAAGAAGATTTCAAGCATCTTGAGGAGGACAGAGCCACTAGATGAAAGGATCCTGAGTCTAGAAGTCATAACTTAGAAAAGAGTTGACTATGAATACCATCATGGACTGTTACAAAAGTGAGAAACTTAATTTTTACTAGGTTAAGCTCTAGACATGTGGGGGTAATTTGTCGTATCAGCTAGCCTACTTTGACTAATACATTACTCTATTTTTCAGAGACAAAAATTTAAAGTCAATAATCTAAAGTCAATTCAAGACAGAATAATCTTTTTTTTGACAGAATAATCTTTAAGAATCTGTCTACTTATAATGAAAGCATCTTGAGAATAACAGATGGTGAGAAAATATTTGCAACATATTTTATAGTCAAGTAGTTATTATGACTAAAGAACAAAGAGTTCTAAATATATCAAAGGATATAAACGTAATTCACAGAATTACAAATGACTCGTAAATGTATAAAAAGATGTTCAACTTCATTAGTGATCTGAGAAATGCAAATTGAAATAGGAATGAGATGTAATTTTTCACCAATTAGATTAGAACAGATTAGATTAGATTGGCTTGATAATTTATTCAGTATAGGCAAAGGTTTGGGGAAAAGAGCCTTCCCAGATACTTTTAATAGGATTGTAAATTGCTGTAATGTTTTGGACATTTGCCTCTATCAATCAAAATACAAAATGTGCTTCTTATCAAAATGTGAAATGCATGTACACTTTGGCTCAACAATCACACTTCTAGGAATATTTACATAAGGACACAAGGATAGATGTTAAAGGGTTATTCACTGAAGTATTACTGGTAACATCGAAAAGTCACCTAAATAATTATCAACATGAGAATAGTTAAATAAATTATGATACCTCTACCTGTACCACATGAGACATTATACAGCTGTTGAAGAATGTAGAAACTGTCATGCCAGTGAAAAAGGCAAGTTTAGAGATATAAATGAGTATATATGTATATGTAACAGATTCCTAGATGGGACTTTGCCTGTCGCCTTTGATCCTGCTAATACCCAAAGCTAAAAACAATAAATGCCAAGTATCTATGCATTCTAGTTCTAGACTCATCCTCCCACAGAGGTCTTCTACTACCAGGCCCCCTCACCCACCTCCACGTCATATAAGAAAAGGTTGAGATCCCATAGACAATTTTTTTAAAGGAAACTCATAGGGTTAGAGAGCATAGTTGTATCTTTCCTCCCTTTCCCTTCAAACTGAGGGACTCTGAGTTTTGTCTGCCAGGAGAGGCAGCTACATCTCACCCTTCAGCTTAATGCATCCTGGAAACAATCCACAAGCCCATCACCTGGTGCTACTACCTGAGTGGGGCACAAAGGAGCTCTGGGAGAATCTGAACTGTAGCCCCAAGAGTTTGAGAATTCTGGATGTGGAGATAGAAGTGCCTTCCTCTAGCCTAGACAAGTATAGAAGTGGGAGACGAGCTAAAGCGACTTGTGATGCTGGGGAGAGGAGAGAGGGTAGAGGCAGAGCCCACGTGTACCTGTGCATGTCAAAGAGGCATAAGGTTTCCTATGGGTTGAGCCATAGCCACTCCTAATATTTCCAGAGTCCACAACAAGAATACAAATGGAGGCCTGCATACTCTATGTCTAAATAGTTTAAGGTATAAATAAAGCTCAACAAAATACATTCTATCATTCTACTGTGACAAATATACCTTCAAAATGACCTGGAAAGCCAGATCCAAAAAAGAAACTTTTACTAATCCTTGGTGTTGTCTCCTATACACAGAGGCGTAATGAGAGCTGGCCCTGCCAAGTTCCCTTCCTGTCCCATCCCAGGTTCCTGTTCCCACACACACAGACAAGTTTATCCACATACCAAACAAGCAGCACCACTCGGTAACCCCTTCAAGCTGGGGGTTTACTCATCTGCAATAAGGCCTAGGTGAGCCTGGAGAAGAAACCTACATGGGCTTTGCAAGAGGCTTTGAGGCCATACAAGCAGAGGATTCAGGAGTCCTGTTACCCAAAATGAGGTCTAGAGGAGCCGTGTGAGCTCAGCTGGGAACCTCCTTGTGGAATGCCAAGTTCTCACCTGGTCAAACAGCTGCTGGCAAAAGAGGGCAAAAGTGGAGTCCTCTACAGTGTGGGATCCAAGTCTGGCAGCCTTCTTGCCCAGATCTGAGGAAGGACTGGGCCAGATGAACTCTGTGAAAGTTGAGTGGGGATAGGAGGCAAGTAGACCCCAGGGTGTACCCTTGGGAGTAGGACCCAGGTCTTGGGGACAATAATTGTATCAAATAGTATATCCTGAAGGGCCAGCATTCAGGCACCTGCCACACAGATCACAGCACTGCAAGCCAAGTAAGACTTGATTTTTTTTTTTTTTTTTTTTTTTTTTGAGATGGAATCTCGCTCCGTTGCCCAGGCTGGAGTACAGTGGCAAGATCTCGGCTCACCGCAACCTCCACCTCCCGGGTTGAAGCAATTCTCCTGCCTCAGCCTCCCAAGTAGCTGGGATTGCAGGCGCCCACCACTAAGCCCAGTTAACTTAGTAGAGACAGGGTTTAACCATATTGACCAAGCTGACCTCGAACTCCTGACCTCGTGATCCACCCGCCTTAGCCTCCCAAGGTACTGAGATTACAGGCGTGAGCCACCGCACTAGGTCAAGACTTTGATTTTTAATTCTAACTCCCTTTTCCCCATCTTGGGGTAGATAAAAGTCACGAAAGACATCAGGGTGCAAAAAGTTTGAAAGAACAGATCAAACTACCACTACTCCTCCTTCCCCATCAGCTCAGGACTAAGGTGGATCAGAGGTGATGGCAGGGGTGGCAGGGAAAGAAATTTTGAACTAGATGCGAAATTGAAGACTTAATGTGTACTAGACTGGACTTTTTAAAACCTGACAGTGATTGGAAAGTTATGAGACCACCCAAGATGCCTTCAAGAGACTGAAAAGGGAAATTATTAGAGCACATTTAAAGTAAACACTAGGGTAAATTGTACTAATTACTGACTGTACCCTACCAAGTTCTTCCCATTCAGTAACCAAGAAACAGAAAAAACGCAAATCAATTAGTAACACATTTGTATGTAATACATAGTAATTTTATGATGGTTCTTATAAAAGTGGTTACCCAAGAAGAGTAAGCTATAAGAAGGGGGAGAGGTGAGACTTTTTATTTCACACATCCTGAAAGACTTCTGTTTAAAGAAAATATCTGGAAAGGTTTTGAATAATGTATAATTGCCTCAATTTGCCCAATGAGGCACTAAGAAATTCTCTTTAACCTAGGAGGAAAAAAATGAAGCCAAACACGAGAGCCTAACTTTTATATTACATAATTCCTCTCCAAATGTTGCCACAAGGCCAAACTCTATGATTTTCCTAGGAAAAAAGAAGTTGTTTATTGTTCCAACTGTTGCCATAGCAGTCAGTGTTTCCACGTTACCATCCTTTTTTCTCCAGACATTACTCCACTAATACAAGTTCCAGACCTGCAATTCCAGGCATTTCAGCCAGAAGGAAATACCCTTGTGCTGTTGTAAAAATCAACGGAGAAGGCCAGCCCTGTGGTTGCTGTCTAAGTTCCAGCATTTTCAATCCCTGCTTCAGTGAAGAAGAAAAAGTGCAGCCTGTCTCTAGACTCAGCAGGGCGGGATCCTGAAGAATTTTATCCAACCCCATGATTGATCTCCCATTCTTCCCTGTCTTTGGGACTCCTTTGGCCCCAGCCATTAGAACTGAGCAGGTCTCCTTATGAAGAGTAAAAGAATAATATGGAAACCTAGAGATCCGTTATTTGAAAGCTTGGCCCTGGTTATATCTCTGTTAGCATAATTAAATGAAGAATCAGGACAATTCTTCAATTCTCATCAAGGTATCGGTTGTCTGGTATCACCAAGTCTCCCAGCCTTAGTGGCGTAGTGTGGCCCTTTCATTTATCATTCAAATGGAATAGTGAATGAATTGGCAATCAGAATTGATATCATTACTCAAATAATTCTGAGGATTCTTTGGTGTCTTACATTTCTTCTGGTCACCTTTTACCCTGATTTTGCATTTCTGTTGAATGATCTGTTTCCATTTCACTCACTTCCTTTGATTCTTGTCTGTTCTTTGTCCCTCTTGTGACACACTAAACACTACCCCATTTCTTCAGCCCTTCCTAGTGCCCTAAAGTTACATGTAGCAGACTTTTACTGAAGGTTGTAAGCAACAGAATTACAGCATAGTAAATGTAAGAATCGGCTTGAACTTTAATCTCATACGGTTGTATGTGCACAGAACGTCCCTGGAAGCATATGTTACACAGAAGAACATGCAGTCAGGGAGGCTTTCATTCACCTGGCAAATACTAATTGAGTGCCCAATGCATGCCACGCATCGTTCTAGGTACTTGGAATAAATCAGCAAACAAACCACACAGAAGGCCTGGTGCCATGACTCAAGCCTATAATCCCAGCACACTGGGAACCAAAGTGGGCAGATCACCTGAGGTCAGGCACTCAAGAGCAGCCTGGCCAACATGCGAAACCCTGTCTCCACTAAACATACAAAAATTAGCTGGGCGTTGTGGTGAACATCTGTAATCCCAGCTATTCCAGAGGCTGAGGCAAGAGCCTTTGTTGAAACCAGGAGACAGAGACTACAGTAAGCTGAGATCACGCCACTGCAGTCCAGCCTGGGCAACAAGGTGAGACTGTCTCAAAAACAAAACAAAACACACACACACACACACACACACACACACACACACACACACACACATAGAAGTTGCTTGCTGTCCTCAAGGATTTTATTTCATCAATGGGAGACAAAATAAACAACAAATAAAAAAGTAAACTATACATTAAAATAGTAAATTTATACATTAAAAATGTGTAAGTACCATAGGACCAGTAAGGGAGCCAAGAGTGCAGGGGGCAGGAGAGTTAGTTTTAAATAGGTGGACAAGAAAGCCTCATTAGAAAGGTAGCATTTTAGCAAAGACTTGAAGGAGGTGAGAGAAGGGGCCATGAAGATACATAGAGGAAGAGCATTCTCCATGCGGCAGGGAACAGGTACTGCAAAGGCCGCAAGACAGAAGTGCACCTGGTGTGTTAGACTCTAACAGGTAGAGGAACAGCAGGGAGGCCGGTGTGATGGAAGTAGCATGAATGAAAGGGACAGGAGGAGGACAGAGGGTCTGAAAGGTAGGGCTGGCAGGGTCATGTTCAGGACTTCGGAGTTTTCCCAGAGTAGGATGGGGAGCCATTGGAGGGTTTTGAGCAGAGGAGTAACACAATCCGACTTGTGTTTTAGCAGAAATACTCGGGCTGCAGGGTTGGGAATAGACTACCATGAGTCAAGAACATAGCAGGGAGTCCAGCTACAGGGCAATTGGAGTAATCAGGGCATGTGACTCCTTCAAGCTGGTGGCAGATTTCAGATTACTTTGTTATCAGAATTTCCTAATGGATGGTGTGGTGTGAGAAAAGGAGATAACTGTGGGGGAGGAATTTTAAAAGTTAAATCTCTGAAACATTAATGTGGGGAGGTCTATTAGATACCCAAGTGGAGACATCAAGTAAGTAGCGAATATACGAGTCCGGAGTCAAAAGAGATGTTTGGTGGGGATGTAAACTCTGGAGCCATTGATACGTAACTGAACTTAGAGCCATGATATCAGAAGACATCACTGGGGTAGTTAGTATGGATTGTACATAAATGGCTGCACAGAACATCTACAGTATTAAAATTTCATGGGGAGAGGTGGTTAAAAAATATCAAAAAAGATTCCTTAAGGGGACACGAATGGAAAAAGAAAACTTGAGAAACACTGTTTAAAGAGAGAATGTGAGTAAAGGAATTGGAGACAGAAGGTAAGCAATGCTCTCATGAGTTTTTTGCTGCAAAAGAAATCAAACAAATAGCCAAGGACAAAACAGCGTTCAGAGAAACTCCCCTAAAATATTTAATGATGGGAATGTAACTATAGTGCTTATAAAGTGTTTATTCTAGGTCAAAACACAATCATTCATTTCTAAAAATTAGTATTTGGCATTTCATCCATAAAATGTGTCATTCTCTGATGTGGGGAATTCCTTAATATTTCCTTCCTCTTTTGGTCCTTCTCTGTTTCTTGGAAGATCTTCTCTCTGCTTTGGCTATCAGCTCCCCCAACTCTAATTCTTAAGACTTTCTATCCACAGCAATGTGTGTTTACCCATCCTGATTCAGCCAAGGGGGTCTGACTTCCAAGCCGAAAAGTTCATCAAGGCTAATAAAGGTTATTTCCTTCAAAGAAGAGCCACCTAAATCTAAAACTAAATTAAACATAAATATAGCAAAATGTAAAATATGGATTTAGCCCTTCCCCTGGAAGGTAGAAATGCAGGCAGCCATTTTATTTATTAAATTACATTTTTTCCCACCAAAATCCCAACACCCACTCCTCTCAGTAGCATTTCCTTCCACAGGCAATGGCTTAATTAATATAACCCAAAAGTAGTTCAGAGAAAATTCAAATAAAGAAATCCTTTGCTTTAATTAGATAAATTTGTCAAGGAAAACTATATTTGAAGTCTAAATTATTTGCATAATTATCTTAATTCTTTACTTAATTTAACAGGTTCATAGCAAGTCAGAGGCAAAATTGTTTAATTCTAGTAGATGAGTCCTAACCAGTATCTATCTGTCCATGAAAAATTATTTCAATTAAGGTTCAATTTGGGAGCAGGGGCTTTTTTTTTTTTTGCTGCTCTACAAGGGGCAAGTGTAATGGATTCATGAGAAAACAAATGACTTTCTGAATGTGCTGTGCAAAAGGCTTTTATGGAGTGCCCTGTGAGCACACCACAGTTCCCAGTCTTGCTTTCTGGTCTTTGGGTCTGTGATTCTCAGGGAAAGTGTCTCCTGTTACTCTCTTCTGGAAAGCTCCCCACCAACCTTTGGAGGAACCCTACCCCAATCCAAAGAAACTGATCTTACCCAAGGATTCATCATTCCTCCCACAGCAGGCAATATCCCCAAGTGGAATTCATGGATACTAAGTGAGGGCTGAGGCGAGCTCCAGCAAGATTCAACCCTGTCCTCTGACACCCTAAGGCCCATGAAATATCCCAGAATATTTCTTGCTATGCTTTTGAAATTGGTCTACAAATGGAATTTAGAGATAAACTTCATAATTCTCCCTATTGTCCAGCTCCTCCTAACAATGAAAATCAAACACATTCACTCGCAATTCCAATTTCAGAGTCAGTACAGTCATCTTATAAGCAGAAATATTTTATTTTTTCCCATAATTCTCAATGTATGAGGCTATCTTTCACATAAAGAAGAGAGTCTTTTCTTCTAATACGCTGAAGTGTGATGTCCTTTCCTCCAACTGCTAACCTCAGCCTTTCAAATTGTGTCCTCAGATAGCTGGCACTGATGAGAAATAGATATCTAAATAATGACCCCCTTAGCTCCAGCGTGAACTTAGAGTAATCACGTGTAAGAACATTCAAGTCGGGCCGGGCGCGGTGGCTCAGCCTGTAATCCCAGCACTTTGGGAGGCCGAGGCGGGTGGATCACAAAGTCAAGAGACCGAGACCATCCTGGTCAACATGGTGAAACCCCGTCTCTACTAAAAATACAAAAAATTAGCTGGGCATGGTGGTACGTGCCTGTAATCCCAGCTACTCAGGAGGCCGAGGCAGGAGAATTGCCTGAACCCAGGAGGCGGAGGTTGCGGTGAGCCGAGATCGCGCCACTGCACTCCAGCCTGGGTAACGAGAGTGAAACTCCGTCTCAAAAAAAAAAAAAAAAAAAAAGAACATTCAAGTCTTGGCTAAGGACAATTCTCATCCTAGAGGATGCTAAAGATGCTTCCTTTCCTCTAGTAATTTTTTGTTCTCTAATTGTACTTTTCCCTTTTATCCTTTACTCAAGAAGAATATATGAACAGAAATGTGTGGGAGTGATATAATTTTTTAGATAATCCAGAATCCACTCTAATTTCTCAATGTAAATCATTAGTTCTTTTTTCTTTTTTTTGTTTTATATTTTAAAATGCTCAACTTAACACTTAATCATATATATATGTATATGTATATATACATATATATATATAATTGCATTTTAAAATCATTAGTTCTTATCAGTATTTTAGAATTGCCAATAGATTACTTGTAATATATCTAGCCGCTGATTGCAGGTACATAGCAATTCTTTGGTTGAAAACTACTGAAATAGAATAGAGCAAAGGTTTATAGAGACAAGATAGAATGAGTTCATAAGTTAAAGGTATGAATACTGAGCACTAGGTAAGTAATACCATGCTTAGGAGCTTGAGATGTGAACCCGGAGTCCTTAAACCTGTCCTGTGCTTTAGTAACTTTTAAGACTTTAGGCAAGTTACTTAAAAACCTTTTGTGACCCTGAGTATTCTTTTTTTAAAGTGATAATAGAGTATATATTACTGTATTATATATAATTACCCACAGCACTGCTGTGAGAATTACAAGCAGTAATATAAGTAAAAGAGAAAGTACAAGGCTAGTCCATAAAACGCTGGTTGTATCCAACGATCACAATCCACACAGTCATAATCCTATGGGAGGGAAAGAAGTTGGGTTGAAAGTTTTGCTAAATAGTTTCCATATTATTGATAAAACATTTCAATCCATTTGCACATTGCACAGATGTTTTCATTTTAAAAATATGTAACTTACTTTGCAATAATGCGAAGCTATTTTCCTAGGCCCATATTTATACGATAAGAAAGCAATGTTTTGAGACAATAAAATGGTCCATATATTTTTGTGTTATCTGGATGAGCCATTTTGAAAACATACAGCTTTGAAATCTGTCTTGAATCTAAGCTAGTTTGAGTAAGTGTTTGGAAGTTAAATAAAGTAAAACTTATCCAGAAATCTTGGTACTCAGATAAATTGGTTTTTTAAGAGTTTTAAACTATTTAGATTAAAAATTATTTAATTTTTAAATAGTATAAAATTGTTACCAAAATATTTTCCCTAAGTGATCTGGTTTCAAAACACATTTTGACACTAAGCAGGCTTTCACTGCCTTAAAAACCACTTATAAGTTATGAAAACCACATTAAATAGATTCCAAAACAAATAATGTTTAGAAAATCATTCCAAAACCAATATTTTGAAAAGCTTTGCAAATTTAATCATTGATGACAATGACTCTCAAGATTCCCAAGAAACCATTTACTAGATGCACATTTCATGTGCTCGAACGTTACAAAATATCTTATTCTTTTTCACTCCTGATTTATTTTAGCCTTTTTTCCTAGAAGACACATGAATGTAAGTGTATTTAGCAACCAACAGCATGCAGAGAAGAAAAATAGAGCAAGAACGGAAAGGACCTGTTTTTGACTGAAGTTCAGGTTTGAATTCCTTCTCTGCCATATACTGTCTGTGGTGGCTTGGTATCATTACTACCCTCTTTTGATCTGTAATTTCTTTCTTATACCAGATTCCCCCATAAAGCAAATCCTGGTTAAGAGCTTTCATGTAGGTAGTTTGGGAATTGCTCTGGGGAAAGGATTAAGAACTGAAAAAAAGTAACAGAGGAAAAGAGAAAAAAACATTACAATGGCTGGAGTTGGCCACTGTTGTGGACAATTGGGCCCAACTGTGCAGGTAACTTCTGGGGGCCATGTTGAAAGCCCCAAGGACGGAGGTGGGGACAGTTCTTAATGGGCTCCATTCTCCTCATAGGCGTACCCTCCCAGATTATGCATGCATAAGTGCCAGGTGGATTCCTGCTGATTTTCCATGTTAGAGAAGCCCCTGAGGTGGAAAGTGAGAGAAGTGAAGTGTGGCCCATATGAGGTGTTGTCAGGCTACACCTATGCAAGCTGGTTGCTGTGGCAATAGCTGCAACAAATGGCAGGCTCAAGAGGATGTGAGGCAAGGCACAAGAAATGTCTAGTGAAGCTTCCTCATCTAAGTAATGGAAATAAAAATACTATTTGCAGAATCTACGCTTCAAGTGGGGCAGGATGGCTCATGCCTATAATCCCAGCACTTTGGGAGGCCAAGGCAGGCTGATTGCTTGAGCTCAGGAGTTTGAGACCAGCCGGAGCAAAACACACAAAAATTAGCCGGGCATTGTGACCCATGCCTGTAGCCCCAGATACTCGGGAGGCTGAGATGGGAGGATTGCTTGAGCCCAGAAGGTGGAGGTTGCAGTGAGCTGAGATCGCACCACTGCAATCCAGCCTGGGTGACAGTCAGACCCTGTTTCAGAAAAAAAAAAGAAAAAGAAAAAAGAAATTCTTCATCATCTAACTCTTTGTCCTTCTGAAACATTTTCTGATATGAAGCAAAGAAGGCTTCCGTATGCCTCTCTGCCTTCCTCCAGGATCTCAAGGAAAACATTCTGTCCTCTCCATTCCAAACCACACCCAACCACCACCACAAACTTCTGTATTCTTCTCCTAGTGAGAAGGGGTAGTTTATCTGAACTGCAATCTCAGAAGAAGCTCTTTTTCAGATTCATCTGGCCACTCTTCCTTTTCTAAGGTTGGCACACTGGGGTCTGCTTTCTACAGTAGGTACGTGCCACCTGGGCAGGATGAGGCAGGTTTCACCTTCCCTGAAGATGATGGGAGGGGAAGGGGTCTTGGGAGGAAAGGAAGAGCAAGGCAGATTCCAGCAACATCCACCCATTCCAATCATAGTACTTGGTTTTCACATCATCCATCCCAGCAAATGGAAACAGTTCTGCTATTCCCACTAGCATGGGCTAAAGTACTCTGGTGTCTTAAATAATAACCAGCTAATAAATCTGGTATGTTGATCCCCAACCGATGCTTCAAGCTATTTCACACTGGGCTCCTCTGTTACAATATAAGTCCTCCAAAAAGAAAGCGTGTTCTCCTTTTGTTCACTGATGTCTCCCACATGCCTGGATCAGAGCCTGGCACACAGGATGTGCTCAGTAGTTGTTTAACAAATGAATGAACTCACAGGGAGAAAAGACATGATTAGCACCTCAGAAACCTCTGTCATTTCCTCCAGACAGAAATGGGCTCTCCCTCCTTGGTGCTCCCTAACATCTCCTCCTACAGCACTTAACACATTGTAATCATTTGATACAGAATCTAGCTCTCATATTGAACTTGGAACTTCCCAAGGACAGGGATTTTGTCTTATTTGTCTTTGTTTCCCAAATGCCAAACAGCATGGGGACCAACTCTTAGAAGGTACTCAAAAATGATACCTGAATGAATGAGAAAGAAAGAAATGCAATAATATCACACTTTAGCTGTCTTCTTTTACTGCTAATGCCAGAGATTCATTTGCTTTAAAGTTAGAATGTATGATGAATGAATCACTCCCAAGCTTATTCCAGAACTCTAAAGAGAAGGAATGGAAAAACAAGATAAGCCAAAAGGAAAAGCCTAACGGACAAATGTAGACAGTGACTCTTGGCAACTATTCTTGAAATCCAAGAAGCATGTGTCATTCAAAAGGAAGGGTATAAAATTCTTTGAGAATTCGCTAAAATTATCAAAACTATGATTCCAAAAAAGAAAATAAGAAGGCCCAAGGAAATAAGAAAAGGAGCTGCCAAAACATTAAAGAATTATAAGAATGGCAAATATGTAGCAATTGTGACAAATAATTTCCCCCACCCTCCTCATCCCCCCCTTCACCTGCCATCTTTGTAGACATCACTGATGAATCAAAATACAGTCATGCACTGTATCATGACATTTCAGTCAATGATGGATTGCATATGACAGTGGTCCCATAAGATTATATATATAACACTTGATTTTTGCTGTGCCGTTTCTGTTTTAGATATGTTTAGATGCACAAATATTTACCATTGTTACAGTTACCTACATTATTCAGTATAGTAACATGCCATGCAGGTAAGTAGCGTGGGAGCCTACACATCATATAGCCTAGGTACATAGTAAGTTATACCATCTAGGTTTCTCAAAGTACATTCTATGATGTTTGCTGTCGTTAAGCAACACATGACTGTGTTTGTTTTTATCAAGGACTCAAAGTCCTTCCCAATCAGAATGGTCAAGAACTATATTTGTTATTTGGCCTAGATCAAGAGTTTCCAAACTTGAGTGAACTTCAGACTCACCTGGGGAGTTCCTTAAACATTCAACTGCCTAACCCACCTTTCCAGAGGTCCTATGAGAGAGTTGGAGTTGGGCACAGGAATTTGAGTGCTTAAAAGTCTTCCTGTGAGGAGGATATTAGGGAGGAAAAACTTTTCCTTCACCTTCTTAGGTTCACTACTTAAGAATCTGTGAATTAAACTTATAATAGAAGGTGGAATAAGATGGCCAAATGGAACCCTCCAGCAATCATCCCTCCTGTCCCTCCACAGGAATACTAAACTAAAAAGCTATCCACACAAGAAAGCACCTTCATGAGAACCAAAAACCAAGTGAGCAATCACAGTACTTGGTTTTTACCTCATCCATTCCAGCAGCTGGAAACTGAGTTCCAGTTATCTCCATCAGCATGGGCTAAAGTTCTCTGGTGCTTTAAATAAACTTGAAAGGCAGTGTAGGCTACAAAGACAGCAGTTCTTTGGAGAGTCCTGGTGCTGTGCTGGTCTGTGACCAGTGGATTTGGTGCATCTGACCCAGTGAGACACCAGCTAGGGTGGCCAAGGAAGTGATTGCATCACTCCAGACAGTGCAACTCCCAGCTCTGGAAAGAAACACAAGAGTAAAGGGGACTTGGCCTTGCAACTAGAATACCAGCTCAGCCAGGATAAAATAAAGCGCCAAGAAGAATCCTAAGGCCCCCATTCCAGGCCCTAGTTCCCAGATGACATTTCTATACCCACTCTGGGTCATAGAAGAACCCATTGCCCTGAAGGAAAGAATCTAGTCCTGGCAGAATTTACCACCTGCTGAATGAAAAGCCCTTAGGCCTTAAATAAACATCAGCAGGAGCCAGGAAGCAGTCACCACAGGTCTTGGACAAGACCTATCATCATGCTGGCTTCTGGTGTGACACAGAACATTCCCAGCTGTTGTGACCATAGGGAGAGACTCCTTCTGCCTGAGGAAAGGAGACAGAAGAGTAAAAAGGACTTTGTCTTGCAACTTGGGTACCAGGTCAGCCACAGTAAAATAAAGCAACAAGCAGACTCCTATGGTCCTGATTCCAGGCATTCCCTCCTCGAGAGGATTTCTGACCCACCCTGAGCCAGAAGGGAATCTGCTGCACTGCCAAGTCCTGGCAGGACTTATTACCTGTGACTAAAGAGTCCTTGGGCCTTGAATAATCATCAGCAGTTGTCAGGAAATAGTTGTCACAGGACTTGAGCAAGACTCAGTACTGTGCTGGCTTCAGGTGTGACCCAGCACGGTCCCTACAGTGGTAGCCATGAGAGTGCTTGCATCATCCCTCCCCTAACTCCAGGCAGCTCAGCATGAGAGAGAGAGGGTTTGGGGGAAAATAAGGGAAGAAAATAAGAGTCTTGCCTGCTAATCTAAGGAATTCTCCCAAGAATCTTACCCAAGACCACCAAGGTGGTACCTCTGCAAGTCTGCAACAGTCACAGCCTTACTGGGTTTGAGGTGCCTCCTAATGCAGATACAGCTACAGTGACCAAAGACTTAGTTCACAACACTCAATTCCCTTTGGATAGTTGGAAAGTTCCCCAAGAAAGACAAGTACAAACAAGCCCAGACTGTGAAGACTATAAATGCCTAACTCTTCAATGCCCAGACATTGATGAACATCCACAGCCATCAAAACCATTCAGGAAAACATAACCTCACCACAAACAAAATAAGGCCCAGTGATCAATCCAAGAGTGACAGAAATATGTGATCTTTCAGACAGAGAATTCAAAATAGCTGTTCTGAGGAAACTCAATGAAATCCAAGATAATGCAGAGAAAGAATTCAGAATTCTACCTGACAACTTTAACAGAGCGATTAAAATAATTAGAAAGAATCAAGCAGAAATTCTGGAGCTGAAAAATTCAATTGACAAACTGAAAAATGCATCAGAGTCTCTCAACAGCAGAATTTATTAAGCAGAACAAAGGATTAGTAAGCTCGAAGACAAGCTATTTGAAAATACAGTCAGAGGAGTCAAAAGAAAAAAGAAAAAAAGCATGCTACAGGATCTAGAAAATAACCTCAGAAGGGCAAATCTAATAGTTATTGACCTTAACGAGGAGGCAGAGAGATTGAAGTAGAAAGTTTATTCGTATGTTCATTGCAGCCCTGTGTACAATAGCAAAGACCTGGAACCAACCCAAATGCCCATCAATGATAGATGGGACAAAGAAAATGTGGTACATATACACCATGGAATATTATGCAGCCATAAAAAGTGATGAGTTCGTGTCCTTTGTAGGAACTTGGATGAATCTGGAAACCATCATTCTCAGCAAACTGACACAAGAACAGAAAACCAAACACTGCATGTTCTCACTCATAGGTGGGTGTTGAACAATGAGAACACATGGACTCAAGGAGAGGAGCATCACACACTGGGGGCAGTTGCAGGGGGGTAGAGGAGAGACAGCGGGAGGTGAGGAGGAAGGGGAGAGTGGGGAGGAATAACATGGGGAGAAATGCCAGATATAGTATGCACCTAAAGTTAAATAAATAAATTTTTAAAAAAGAAAGTTTATTCAAAAAGATAGTAATAGAGAACATCTGAAACCTAGAGAAAGATGTCCATATTCAAATACAAGAAGGTTACAGAACACCAAGCAGGTTTAGTCTAAATAAGACTATCTCAAGGCATTACTAATCAAATTCCCAAAGGTCAAAGATAAAGGAAGGATCCTAAAAGCAGCAGAAGAAAAGAAAAATATAACATATAAAGGAGCTTCAATATGTCTGGCAGCAGATTTTTCAGTGGAAACTTTACAAGCCAAGAGACAGTGACATGATATATTTAAAATATTGAAGGAAAGAACTTTTATCCTGGAATGTAATATGCAATAAAAATACCCTTCAAACATGAAGACTTCTCTAGATATACAAAAGCTAAAAGATTTTATCAACACCAGACCTATCTATAAGAAATTCTATAAACAGTTCTTCAGTCTGCCTAGCAAAAGAAGCAGTCAACAAAGTGAAGAGACAATCCACAGAATGGGAGAAAATATTTACAAACTACCCATCAGTCAAGGGATTAATAACCATAATACATAGGGCACTTAATAGGAAAAAATCTAATAATCAGATTTTTAAATAGGCAAAAGATCTGAATAGACATTTCTCAGAAAAAGATCTACAAATGGTAAAGAGGTATATAAAAAGTGCTCAACATTTTGATCATCAGAGAACTGCAAATCAAAACTACTATTAGACATCATCTCACCCCAGTTAAAACCTTTATCCAAAAGACAAACAATAATAAATGCTGGTGAGGATGTGGCAAAAGAGTAACCTTTGTATACTGTGGGTGGGAGTGTAAATCAGTAGAGCCACTACAGAGAATGATATGCAGGTTCCTTAAAAAACTAAAAATAGAACTACCCCATATGCTAACAATCCCACAGCTGGACATACACGCGAAAGAAAGGAAATCAGCATATCAAAGAGATATTTTACATAATGAAACATTATGTAAAATAACCAAGATTTGGAATCAACCTCAGTGTCCATCCACAGATGAATGGATAAAGAAAATGGGTGCATATACACAGTGGAGTACTATTCCAACATAAAAAAAGATGAGACGCTGTCATTCGCAACAACATGGATGCAACTGGAGAGTAATAGTCCGTTTTCTTGCTGCTGATAAAGACATACCCAAGACTCAGCAATTTACGAAAGAAAGAAGTTTATTGGACTTACAGTTCCACATGGCTAGGGAGGCCTCAAAATCATGGCAGAAGGCAAGAAGAAGCAAGTCACATCTTACATAGATGGCAGCAGGCAAAGAGAAAGCTTGTGCAGAGAAATTCCTGTTTTTAAAACCATCAGATCTTGTGAGACTCATTCACTATCACAAGAATAGCATGGGAAAGATCCAGCCCCATGATTAAATTATCTCCCACTGGGTCCCTTCCACAACACTTGGGAATTATGGGAGCCACAAGATGAGATTTAGGTGAGGACACAGAGCCAAACCATATCATGGAGAAAATGTTAAGTGAAATAAGCCAAGCACAGAAAGACAAACTTCACATTTGCTCACTCATTTGTGGGAGCTAAAAATTAAAACAATTAAACTCATGGAGAGAGAGGATAAAATGATGGTTATGAGAGGCTGAGAAGGGTAGTGGGAAAGAAGAAGGAATGTTGATGGGTAATGGGTACAAAAATACAGTTCCATACAATAAATAAGATCTAGTATTTAATAGCACAACAGAGTGACTACAGTTAGTAATCATTTGTTGTATATTTTGAATAACTGAGGTAGTATAATTGAAATGTTCATAATAGAAAGAAATGAGAAATGCTCGAGGTGATGGATACACCATTTATCCTGATGTGATTATTATACATGTATGCCTGTATCAGAATATCTCATGTTCCCCATAAATAAATACAACTACTATATGTCCATAAATATTAAAAATTAATTTTTAAATGATGGGACTGTTATTTGAACCCAGTGGAGCAAGAGAAAAAAACAAACTTAATCACACACTTACTGGAGTTTACAAAGAAATGTGATGCAAGGGGGTAGTTAGAATTTGGGGTTTACATACTATCTTAATAGGGGAAGGAAAGAGAAAGGGCACTTAAGGGAAAACAGACAGCTTTTTGGAAAGATAAATGGGCCCTCAGGGGAAGAGCTGAGAGATATGATAGTTTTGTGACATCTGTATGTGGTGCTGATTTCTCACCTCCAGTGATAAGAGTCAATCTTCCCAAGTTCCCACAGGGAGGGAATTTATGACAATTGAATTCTATTGGGAAGCTCTGCTTTTAATCAGATAGAAGATTTCAGGAACCAAATGCCTTCAGTTCAAAATAATTTTTATGCTACAATGATGTATTATGGACCACTTTGAGTATTTTATCACTGACATGGTTTAGAATTGAAGATGCATGGTGATCATAAAAAGCAGAACAACTTTTAATCCTTTTATTATTGTTTGTAAAATCTCTACAGACAATACGCTCCATCACTGCTCATCCCATCTTTAATACCCACTGCAGAGCACTCAACTTCTTTTGTAATTAACCTGTCATTTAAATAGGCTGGAAGCTCTATGAAGTCAGAGGACCCATCTGTTTTTCACCTTTACCATTGAATCCCCAGCACCTAGCAAAGCCTGGCACAGTATAGGCTCTCAATACTATCTGTTCAATGAAGGAAGAAAGGAGCCAACTCAGGTGTGGGTATGGCAGTCCCAAGTACCTTTAGACAACTCAACCCAACCCAGCTATGCCTAATTCCCAGGCACCTGTCTATGCAATGGCATGGTCCTCAAATGAATTCATAAGGAAGAGAGAATAACAGGAATAAGGCAATTCATTTTTTGTTCATCTAAGTTTAAAAACAAATTCAGTGATTATGATTGCATGTGTATGTGTGTGTCACTGCACTTTTCATACATAAATGATACAGAATTGCACACGTAGCTGCTGAGCACTTGAAATGAGGTTCACCAAATTGAAATGCGCTGTAAGTGCAGAACACATGCCAGATCTCAAAGGTTTAGTATTTTTTAAAAAGTCACATCAATGTTTTTACTATTCCATGTTGAAATTTGAATATTTTAGATATGTTAGATTAATAAAAATATATACTTTTTACAAAAATTGTAAGCCTCCCTGTGATGCTAATGATTAGCAAAATCTGACTACAGCTAACTGAGGTTGAAGGCTAGATAGAGACTGAATTCAGAAAAGAACCTCAGGCACTATCTGACTACCTGAATTAAGAAAGCCGAACTGCTGAAAAGCATTTTATAGACACCATCTTGCTCAGCACTTTTCAACCCAATTATCTTGACCTACAAGCATGTCACCAGTGCTTTGCTACTAAAAATAATTAAAATTAAGCTTGAGAATTAGTTTCCTTTTAATAAAATATAGCATATTCAAGGATACCTTCTTATCAAAGTTATTTTCTCACTCACATACCAATATCCATCCTTTTTTCCTTGTTTAAACAAATGATTTTATTTTAGACTAGTGTTAGATTTACAGTTAAATTGCAAATATAGTACAGAGCTTCCCACAGGCACTGCACCTAATTTCTTATTATTAATATCTTACGTTAATATGGTACATTTGTCACAGTTCGTGACATAATATTCACACATGATTATCAACTAAGGTCCGTAATACCTTATTCCAGTTTCCTTCGGTTTTCTCTAATGTCTTTTGTTTTTGGTCCAGGATCCAATCCAGGAGAGCACATTACTTTTAGTCATGATGTTTTCTTAGGCTTCTCTTGAAATTACTGCAGTAATTTCTCAGACTTTTCTTGTTTTTTTAATGACCTTGGCAGTTGTGAGGAAAACTGGTCAGGTATTTTGTAGAATGGCCATCAAGTGGGATGCGCCTAGTACTTTTGTCATGATTATTAGACTGGGTGCTCTGGTCTGAATTTTTTTATCTTCCCAAAATTCATATGTTGAAATCCTCACCCAAAGGTGATGGCATAATATTAAGACATAGGGTTTTTGGGTGTATAGAATCCCCTTGGCTCTCTGAAGTTTCACACACACACACACACACAAAAATCAACTTGTAAAAAGCAGATTAACTGGAGAAAAAAAAAAAAAACAAACATACACATTTATTTAACATGTATTCACAGGAGCCTTCAGAATAAAGACCCAAAGATACAGGGGAAATTATCCATGTTTATTCTTAGGTTCAACAAACTATGGACAGCTATGTAGAAATATCACTGGACAAAATAGTATTCTCTAATGCTAATAGACTGAAGGGGAAACCCAGCAAGACCTGTTTAGATTCTTCTTGGCCTGAGGATACATTTGGTCCTTCTGGGTATGGCAGGGCCCTCTTATGACTTGTAGTTAAACAAGGTACATCAGATAATTGTTTTATGTCATTTTTACCCAGAAAGGTAGGGGATACATTAAAGTAATATTTTTAGGTTTTATAGCTGACTTCAAAGAAAAGGAGTTCTGGTGTCTATGACCTGTCCTGAGGAAGAGGATTCTAGTTTCCACGGCTAAAGCTAGCTTCGGGTAAGAATGGGACTGAGAACAGGAAGGCAGAAGAAGGTCAGACAAAAGCTTTTGCTTCTGAGGCTACTTCAGAGAACTTCATTTTGGGGAATTGCTTTCTGAGCTCTGACAGGTTATTATGTGATGGGGGCAGAGCCCCTGTGAATGGAAATAGTGTCCTTATATATATAAGAGGCCAAAGACAGGCCCCTCGCCAGCCCCTTTCTCTTTGTAAGGCTGCACTGAGAAGATGGCTGCCTGTAAACCAAAAAGCAGAAGCCGGCCCTCAACAGATCACCAAATCTGCTTTGTTTTGACTGGAGCCTCAGAGCTGTGAGAAGCAAATTTCTGTCGTTTATAAGCCACTCAGTTTACAATGTTTTGTTGTAGCAATCAAATGGACATTGGGGTTATGTGTTTTGGGGGAAAAGACATTGGGGTTATGTGTTTTGGAGGAAAAGACATTGGGGGTTATATGTTCTAGGATTACGGTTTTCTGGGAAAAGACATTGGGGTTATGCGTTTTGAGGGAAAAAGATCACAGAGGTCAAGGGCCATTCTCAGCACAACATGGCAAGCATTGCTTATTAGCTTTTCATGGATGATGCTGACACTGATCATCTGGCTCAGATTTCCCCACTGTGAAGTTACTCTTTGCTTCCCCCTTCCATACTGTAGTCTTTGGAAGGAAGTCAACATGCACAGCACACACTTAAGGAATGGGGAGACAAATTTTATGAGCCCCATTTTATAGAAGAAAGGGAGGTGAAGACAGATTTAATATCTGTCTCTAGGTTCCTAGGTTAGTAATTTGCAAAGGCTGGATTTAAATAACCCATGCTTGATCAAAAGGTTTTTCTCACGATCTTTTGGAAAGTCAGTGGTAATTCACTTACAACACAATTCTGTATTCCTTTGAAACACAGAATCCCATTGTCTTAAAAAAAGAGCACAGGCTGAGAAGTCAACAGATGCAGTTCCATCTCTGAGTTTACCCTGAATGGTCATGTCACCTTGGACGCACGTCAAATATCCCCAGCCTGGAGTTCACCCTTCTGGAGAGTTTAGGAATTAGTCTGTGACGTTTGAATTCCAGCCAAGCCACTAAACTGTTGAACCTTGGGCACCTGCTTTGCTGTCTGTAAGGCTCAGTCTTCTCATCTGTAAAACGGCTGTAGCAGGGACAAATATCAGTCCAGAAATTCATGTGAGTGAGAAATATAACTTTGTTTTTCATAACACAGCTTAATTTATATCTTGAGCTCCACTTGTAGCTGAATGGCAGATCTTTACCTTCATCTGGAATCCAGTCTTCTGCCCTTTCTCTCTGTGCTTGTGATCACATTCTGAGGGGGATTATAACACGCTAAGTTTAAGAGTGCTCACCTGGTCCCCAGGTCATCTGTTCATAGTGGTATCTACAAAAACCTCAATCCTTTGATCCTTTTTCATCAGCCCAGGTTGGTAGCCACAGCTGTGAGTAGTTGATTTTTCGCTTGCATTTCTGTCTTCAATTTCGACCTAACAAATTTCTCAATCTTAGCTGTATCAGATGGGTTGGACATGGTTGCCAAAACTCTCTGTGAATGTGCACCCCTGGTATCCACATTTTCTTTCTTTCTTTTTTTTTTTTTTAAGATGAAGTCTCACTCTGTCACCAGGATGAAGTGTAGTGGCACAGTCTTAGCTCACTGCAACCTCTGCCTCCCAGGTTCAAGTGATTCTCCTGCTTCAGCCTCCTAATTAGCTGGGACTACAGGTGCATGCCCCCATGCTCAATTAATTTTTGTATTTTTAGTAGAGATGGGGTTTCACCATATTGGTCAGGATGGTCTCTATCTCCTGAGCTCATGAGCCACCCACCTTGGCCTCCCAATGTGCTGGAATTACAGGCGTGAGCCACCGCGCCTGGCCAAATTTTTCTTACAAAAATACCAATCTGATTGGATTCGAGCCCACTCTAACAGCTTCGTTTTAATCCAATCACCTGTTAAAGGCCCTGTTTGCAAATACAAATAATATCTGCATTTGGCAGGCATGATGGCTCATGCCTGTAATCTCAGCACTTTGGGAGGCTGAGACAGGAGGACTGCTTGAGCCTAGGAGTTTTAGTCCAGCCTGGGCAACATAGTGAGACTCTATCTCTACAAATAAAAAATAATTAGCTATCATGGTGGCATGCACCCCTAGTCTCAGCTACTGGAGGAGCTGAGTTGGGAGGATCGCTTGAGCCTAGGAAATCAAGGCTGCAGTGATCCATGATCACACCCGTGCACTCCAGCCCAGGTGGCAGAGCAAGCTCCTACCTCAAATTACAAAATATAAGAATATTCACAATTACCTAAACAGCCTACTAAAAAGCTTTTTCCTTCTCTAACTGCATATCTGTGTGATGCCAGACCTTCTTCATAAACTTCAACCAAAACAACATATCACGACAGATTAATTGCAGAAGCAGATATGAGAGACCAGCTGACTCCTGTCAAGCCAGACATTTAAGAGATTTGCAAAAAGGTAAAGCAATGCCGTACTTCTGACTAACTGGCTTTCTGTTTTCAAAACATTTTCTATTAAAAATGTTATTTAGTTAACATGTAATACATCTGCTGTTTTTAAATGAATCAACTGAAATTTTAATAAATGTTTTCTCATTCAGTTTTAATTTCTCATATGGTAATAGACATACTTTGAACATCTACTATATGCCAACTAGTGGACATTTTATAACTACAGCTTGTAGTACAAAAAAGAAGAGTCAGCCTTTCTCCTTAAGTAGCTCACATCTAGAAGAGGAGGTGTTGAAACATCATATAGTCACATAATTTTATTTGTGCACAAATAAAGGTGTGCAAAGGTGGCTCTGGGAAGGGACAGGCATAGCCTCTAACTCTCTTGAGACATCATTATTTCTCCAAGACCTCCCATGACTCCCCAAGCTGCAGGCAAAAGGGTAAAGAGGAATCACACAGAAGACGTGGCAGGACAGAGCAGCCCAGGCTGAGAGAATTACAGGTTCACATAACCCAAGTAGAGAAAAAGCTGCTCTGCTCAGGGAAAAGCAAATGGTTGCTTAACATGGCGGGTGTGTGGACCACACAAGGATTAGCAGGTGGGGAGGCTAAATTCCTTTTAAAAAGGAAAATAAATAGATGTTGCAAGATCTTTCCTTTTTTCACTGTTAACAGATGATAATAGTTAGCTTCCCCATGTCACAGAGGAAATAGGCATGAATGAGTCAGCAGAGATGACCCACCAAAAGGAAACTAGTGCTATGAGATCTGAGTCAGTCTCTTCAAACTAAATCCACATGGTGCCTCGCCTAAGAAAATTAATTTTTCTCCATGGGAAGTAATTTTTATACCTTTATATTTAAGCAAACACATAGATTATGTCCTAGAATGCACAATTCATGTGAATGTTTGAGACAAAGCGTAAAACTTAAAGACATTTTCTGTTTGCAGCTAACTGCTTTGGCTCCATGGGCACATTGATATTTTCAGTTATGGTTAGTACCGCAGTGGAGAAGTTTGTTTAGCTCGATTTAAGAGTTAGCCAGCCATGTGTTCTCTGCAAAAGCTTAGACAGCCCTATAAAGGCTCATATTCTTGGAAATACATTTTAACCTCATTCTTCCATGTCATTCTTCCATTATGCCTTCGAGTAGAGCTTATTTTTCAGTGACATGCAGGCAGCTTGTGGAATTGCTCTCAATTATCCCTTCCTCTTGTCATTTATGCTCTCATTTAAGTTCCTCCCCTTGAGTGTGAGCTGTGCCTAGTAACTCACTTCTAATCAATAGAGTATAATGAAAAAGATGGGGTAGGAGCTTCAAGATTAGACTACTCTGGTCTGAATGTTTGTATCCCCAAAATGTATATGTGATGGCATTAGGAAGTGTGACCCTTGGAAGGCAATTAGGTCATAAGGAAAGAACCTTTATGAATTCATAAAGAACCTTTATGAATGAGAATAGTGCCTTTATAGAAGAGGTAAGAGAGAGACTACTTGTCCCTGTTCAACCACGTGAGGACACGGTATGGAGGTGTTATCTATGATCCAGGAAATGGGACCTCTGCAGACACCAACTCTTTCAGTTTCTTGATCTTAGACTTTCCAGACTCCTGAACTATGAGGAAAACATGTCTGTTGTTTATAAGCCATGCAGTTACGATATTTGTTATAGAAGCTTGAATGGACTAAGCCAGGTTACAAAAGAAGGACTTTTACTTCGCTCAAATCCACTCTCTGTTCCTCTCTCTTTCCCACTCTGATGAACTCCACCACCACCCACTGTGAGCTGCCCTGTGGACTCACCGGACAAGCAACTGAGGGCAGCCTTTAGCCAAAGCCATTGGGAAACCGAGGACCTCAGTGCAGCGGCCTCAAGGAAATGGATCTTGCCAGCCACCACATGGATGTGGACCTTCCCCAGGTAAGTCTTGAAAGGACAGCAGCCCAGATGGCATCCTGATCATAGTCTATGAATGACCTTGAACCAGAAGGCCAGTAAAGCTGCCCTGGAATCCTGATCCACAGAAACTCAGAGATTTGAAAAATATGTTGCTGTTTTAAGCCACTACAGTTTGGGCTCCTTTGCAAGGTTGACAGAATATGGCAGGTTGGACTGTGGCAATCCATTCCTCAGGAACAAATGCTTACATACATTGTCTTTCTCCAAGGCATTCTGTGAAATCTACTTTTTGACATGCTCTGTCCAATTACCTCCCACCTCTGTGATTACACAAAAACCAACTGAGCTGTATGTTTAGTGCCTCCATTCCAAGGGCTGCTACCATGCCCTTAAATGCTCTAATCTCACTTCTTTTGCTATCAAAAATTCAATAAACATGCTGCATGCTGCGTGTCAGAGCTAACATCTTCTCTCACGGTGAGTAGGTTCTAAACTCAAAAGAGACTTTTATGTCTGTTTTTCCTATTCAACTTCCTAACCTTCTTCTATTTTCTCCTCCTGTCAGTGCCAGTTATCTAGAATAAAGGCTAATAGATAGCATTTGCTTTATAATGCTGCTTTTCTGTTAGGGTTTTTAAGTTTGGACTGAATCTAGGTATGGAAGGCAAACTGGAAGGTGGCTGTGTGAGTGAGAGCAGGCACTGGATTCAAAATGGGATGGTGCTTGGGATTCGCCAGCCTTCCGGCCAGCACAGGCCCCCACAGACTGTTCTTAGAGCCCATGTTAGCTAGGGTTCTCTGAGAGTCAGACTCCAACACGAGATCAAATATGCAAGGATCTGATAGGGGAAGCACCTAAGAGAGGAAATGGGAGGGAGTCAGAAAAGGCTGGAGGAGTCATCAGACTGGGATGAGAGTCTGGCCCTGAGTGGGAAGAGCAGGAAGAGAAGCATCCCAGATTACCATGCAGTCCAAGGAGGGTTCTGTAAAGCTCTCGGGAAGACTTCAAGCCAAAGCTGAAGTGACCAAAGCTTTACTGGCCCTCTGGTTCAAGGTCACTTCAGCTGGCATAGGAGGATATTCCTTTGTCCCCTAGAAAAGGTCTGCCCCAGTAAGCCTGCTGCACTGGTCCTTGACTGGGAGCATGGCCTCAGCACAGACACAGTGATGGGCTTCAGAGTGTAGTGCCTGGGGCCCTTGGTCAAGTACACTCCCCATAGGAGAGGTTTGCAAGGAGCATACAATGGCCGGCATAGAGGCATAAGACAGTAAAAATTCTGGCAGCAGTGGGTCAGGGGCCAAAGGAGTATTGTGGAATGATATAGCTCCCTGCTCAGAGGTAACAGCATAGTATTTCTTTGTCTATATTGACAATATGCAATCTTGACATTGTCACCAAAGAAGCAGAACTGTGCCTCGTTTCCTGATTTATGTAGGTCATTTTCTGTGTTGTCACATTTTCTATTCATTCACTTGTTCATTTCTTCTTTTATTCACCCAACAATACTTTTTTTTTTTTTTTTTTTTTTGAGACGGAGTCTCTCTCTGTCGCGCAGGCTGGAGTGCAATGGCACAATCTCGGCTTCACTGCAACCTCTGCCTTCTGGGTTCAAGCGATTCTCCTGCTTCAGCCTTCTGAGTACCTGGAACTACAGGTGTGTGCCACCATGCCCGGCTAATTTTTTGTATTTTTAGTAGAGTCAGGGGTTCACCAAGTTGACCAAGATGGTCTCGAACTCCTGACCTCATGATTTGCCTGCCTTAGACTCCCAAAGTGCTGGGATTACAAGCGTGAGCCACCATGCCTGACCTAACAATACTTTTCTTTTTTCCCGAGATGGAGTCTCACTCTGTCACCCAGGCTGGAGTGCAGTGGCATGACATTGGCTCACTAAAGCCTCTGCCTCCCGGGTTCAAGCAATTCTCCTGCCTCAACCTCTCGAGTATCTGGGACTACAGGTGCACGCTGCCAGGCCAGGTTAATTTTTGTATTTTCAGTAGAGACAGGATTTCACCATGTTAGCCAGGATGGTCTTGATCTCCTGACCTCGTGATCCACCCACCGCAGCGTCCAGAAGTGCTAGCATTACAGGCATGAGCCATCGCCTTGGGCCAACAATTCTTTTAAGAGTCTAATTCTTCTAGTCACTAGAGAATCAGTGGTAAGTTAGACAGCCATGGAAATAACTCGTTTTAGGAAAAATAGACAATGAAAGTGTGAACAAAAAAATAAAGAAGGAAATTTCTGATCATTATAAAACCCCAGGGAAAATAAAACAGGATGATCCAATAAAGAATGACTTTTAGCGGTGGAGGAAGAAAATGTATTAATTCTATGTCCAATCAAGTTTTCTGCTACTTTCTTTTCTTGTCCTACAGACTCTGTTTTGGAACATTAAGATGGGTTGATCTAAACCGACTCCAGTTTGTTTTCTTCCCTGACATATACATTGGCTTAGAATACACACTCCAGCCTCTGCGTTTCCCTAACAATGAAATTGCTGGCAAGCACTATCCCTCCGATACTGTAAGCTTCCCCGTATATCCGACTATACACAGGGGACAGGGTTGGTCTCACAGTGATGAATAAAGATTTCTTCTCTGTTAGTAACTCCTCTAATTTGTCTTGGACTATCATCATTTTTTCCTTTCAAGATATAAAACCCCAAACAAACAAAGGTCTAACAAGTCATGTGAGAGTAAAGCCTGCCAGGTCACATTCAATTCTGGGAATGCTCAGCCCTCCCCTAATTAATTGCAATAGTTGAAGCATTAGCCACACAGCTAGATGAGAAGGAAGCATGAAGTGGCGAGAGTGTTGGGCTGGAAATTGGAAGACCTGTATTTTTGCTCCAGCTCTACATTCATTAAATGTGCAATCTCAAATAAATGTCTTCCTTTCCGGCGCCTGCCATTTAATAAGCACATAATCTATTTTGTTGAATGAGTGGAACAGGATCCTAAACTACCACTGCTCCTATCAGCTAAAGCAGAGATTCAGAGGCTGTAACAAAGAGACCTCAAAATATAGTGGCTTAACCAGCAAAGAGGTTTATATCTCTCTGATGCAACAGAATAGTGGTAAGGAGGGGATGTTGGCAGCTCTGCTCTGTCAGGATAACCTGGGACCCAGGTTTCTTCTATTTTCTTCCTCTAGATCCTTTTAGGTTGGTGCTATGTGACTGATGCTGGTTCAGCAGTGCCACAACCAAGTACCAGCCAAAGAGAAGAGGAAAAGAGAGTGGATGTGAAAGATGTACACTCCTGCTCCCATTCCCATTCCATTAGCAAGAAGCTGATCATGTGGCCACAACAATCTGCAAGGGAAGCTGGGAAATGTGGCCTCCAGCTGATTAGCCATGTTCCCTGAAAGCACCTATGGAGTAAGGGAGAATTTTCTTACTAAAAGAGAAAAGGGGAGAACAGACATAGTTGAACATTTAGCAGTCTCAGACATGCCCATAACTGTACTCCAGTCTATTATTCTATTGAGGAATGAATTTTATTGTCATGCGATCATTTAATTTTATTTGGCTTCATTTTTTTTTTTTTTTACCCAGAATTTTGCATTGATTCCAGCTTTATACCTGCTACTGACCTAAACCTAGTGACTTTGGATATGCGTGTATGTTTGAATGTGAGGTCCATGGCTCCCACAGGCTCCTCCCCAGGGGAGTCTTACAATTTTTTATAAGGATATTTTTAATTGGAGGTTTTCCTTTTGATCATAGTCTTAAAATTGAGTTATACTATCTTCTGCATCATTCTACTGACTCATGATCACATCATACCACAGGATTCCAGTGCCCTTGTTTATTCCAGTGTCACAGATGCAAGCTTTGCAAAGAAATGTTGGGTTAGCACAAAATAAGGCCAAATAAGTTGATAGTATACTTTACAGAGGGACTTTCCATAGCAGTTCAAATAAAGAAGTTGTGGAAAATTGGGTCATCACATGGTACCCTGTAGCATAGACATGCCAAATTTAAAAGAATTAATGAGGCAGCAGTCAATATCATGTTTTCATTTGAGAGATAATTTGTTTTCAGCAAAACACATCATCTTTCTCATTAAATTAATGTTGTTTAATTGAATTACATTGACTTTGTAGTTTTGTTTGAATTTAACTTGTATTGAATTATATAATTTAACTTCTTTTTGGTTTTATACATAGATCAGAGCCATAAAGATAAATTTGAAAGTAGCATTGTAATCAAACAATTTAAGTAAACACCGGGAGGAGAAGTGGAAATTGTTTTTTTCTTTCAAAAGTCTCCATTTATTACTAAAGGTTAAGGAGCAGAGTTAACATGAAGATTTTTAAACTTGCGAGTATGTGATCTGTCCTTACAGTGGTTTTCTCTAGACTATGATTCTAGTAGATCCTAAATATTTTTACCCTGGAAAAACTTGCTTTAGATCTTGTCCTCACTCACCACTCAACCTCAATGCCTGCTCAGTTGCTGCCAACTTTAGAAGAAGAAGAAACATGGAATTGTGTAATATTTGCAGTATTTCATGAATCAAAGAAACTTTGCCCAAGAGGGTGGGTAGTT
The DNA here is from genome assembly GCF_048565385.1 of Saimiri boliviensis. Classification (NCBI taxonomy): domain Eukaryota; kingdom Metazoa; phylum Chordata; class Mammalia; order Primates; family Cebidae; genus Saimiri; species Saimiri boliviensis. Next base: position 103,842,164 of record NC_133454.1, read on the forward strand.
TACTCTCACTGCTAGTTGATTTCTGTTGCTTCAAAGGACAGGAAAGTGAAAAGTTCCTTCCTTTGCCTCTTGTCTTACCCATAACTGCAGTTTCTAGGGTAACTGCGTGAAAAGGGCAATAAACATTCCACCCACCCACCCATCCCGCAATGCAATGGTGTAGAAAATGACATATAGAGAGGCTCTGCAGCAGTGCATACATCAGTCTACCTGGTGCTTGGAGATCCATTGGGATGAGAGGTGCTATATAATTATAAGTTATAGAGATGCTTAATCAACCATTCTCCCACCGACTTGTGTTCTGCCCGTGATTTACTGGCACCTCTGTTTACCTACAAGATAATGGTCCTGGTGGGCAAGAGTATGAGTAAATAAATGACTAGGTGGGTGATTAATTGTCCTCGTGCAACACAGAGTCTGGTACCAAGATCATTATTTCTATTGTATGACAAGAAAGAAAGAAGGAACAGCGAAGCAGCGTGCATAAATAATGTGAGAAAGATTGCTTCACTGCTCAGGAAAGTTTTGCTGTCCCATTCTTTTCAGACTTTTTGAAGGGACCTGTTCCATGGTGTTTATTCTCACCTCTCTCTTGAATCTTCAGAACTGATCTTTACCAATCCATTTGATAGGAGGCTAACAGATATTTGGGGGATAGTTTCCATCCCATTCACTACCAAACGCAAAGGAAGTATGGAATTGCTACTTTGCCATTTCTGGAGCTTAACAATGCAAGCCATCTCCTAGGAGAGAGCTCTGGGTTCCAAAAATAAGAGGCAGCAGGGAAGAGTATATATTTGGTTTGAATGAAAACTACGAGTAAGGGCAGAGAAATATGGAGAAGAGTTCAGGACCCAAAGGCATCAGCTTTCAACATTTTATTTTAATTAGCTAAATCAAGCATTTAGCTCAGGCGTTCTCAATCCCAACACATATTAGAAACATTCACTTGGGAGCCTTCAAAAAAAAATTCCAATGCCCAGGTTTCACCTTAGACCAATTAAATCAGAAAGAGGTCAATACCTTTTAAAAATAACTGACCAAATGGAAACAAAGTTCCTGGTCCTTGAAGGTAACTCTTTGGGAGACTTGGAGCATTGATTTCATCAGGGAATCCCACGCCAGTCTACAGAGAGCAGCAGAGAAGAGCAAAGCACAAGCTGCTGTGGACTGTTCCAACTTCAACATTACTGCTTCCAATAGGAGGAAATAAATCACTGAAGAAGAACTGTGCCTGATTTTAACTAGCCTGGGCTTTAATAGCCTATCAACTTTGGTTTAAATGCTTTTTGATAGCACTGAGCATTTGACCTTAAGCAAAGCACTTGGATTCAACCTTGACATTTACCATAATTAGACAAAGAAGATTTTTCTCATTAAATATTATTTTTGTTTCTTGGACCATGAACTGAATTGTGAATGATCTCCAGTTTCAGGCAACGCAATGGCATGAGTCTCAGTTCCTTGCAGCTGGTAGCAGCTACGAGCCCCAATCTGCCCTTAACAGAAGGCAGGAGGCAAGGCTGGCATTTCCCACAGACTCTCTTTGCTACTTGCAGCTACTGAGAAATGTCACAGAGGCTGGCATCCACCAAAGAGAGGATAGGTAGAGGGCCAGAGAGGTGGGCAACCCTATGCCAATTCTCATGGATATAAACTTTAATGCCGTAGAATCCCAACCCACTGAGATAAAGGAGTGGATCATTTTTAGCAATACTCACCCAGTTCAGGTAGAAACTCTTAACTCCCTCCTCATCACAGCAGTGAGCCTTTGTCAGTTATTTTGTAAAATATCTTCTGCCATGATTGATTGGACCAGATGTGGGCAATTCACTCAAGTTAGATTGAACAGAGTTCTCCCAGGAACTGCAAATGGAATCAAGAAAAATAGAATATGACTTTGGATGACCAGACCTGTACAGTGGACAAGTTCCAGCCACCATATGAATTGAGAAGCAGAGAAAGCAAAGCTCCAGGGAAGAAGAATAATGGAACAGAGATCAGTGGCAGGAGACCCAGAATGAGTATAGCCTGTGTGTGTCCTGATTCCTGATCTTGGAGCTTTTCAAAGCCCCATTTTGTTCCTGTTGTTGGCTTCCAAAAACCACCCCTGTGTCTTTATAGCAAACTCCCCTGTGAGAAAAAGTGAGCTTTAGCTGATTTGTTTGTTCTTTCACTAAGGCTTAATTTTTTTTAGAGCACTTTAAGGTTCAAAGCAAAATTCAGAGGAAGTTATAGAAATTCCTCCTATCTCCACAAACGCATAGCCTTCCCCAATATCAACATCTCCCACTGGAGTTGTCCATTTGTTAACATTGATGAGCCCACACGAGCTTATCATTTTCACTAGAGTTCATCATTTACATGAGGGTTTACACTTGGTGGTTTATGTTCTATGGGTCTGGACATAGGTATAATGACATGTATCCACCATTGTGGTATCATATTTAGTCGTTTCACTACCCTAAAAATCCTCTGTGCTCTGGGTTTTCACCCCTCCTTCCCCCTCGACCCCTGTCAGCCACTAGTCTTTTTACTGTTGTCACATTTCTCCTTTCCCAGAACATCACATAGTTGGAACCATACAGCATGCAGCCTTTACAGATGGGCTTCTGCCACTTAGTAATATACATTTAAGGTTTCTCCAGGTTGAACTGGTTTTTGTTACTTACAAACATGACCTAAGCAAAGCAGATGGGGAAACATCTTTTCCTGTTCCCTTTCTCAACATTATTTACCTTCCCTCCTTTCTTGATGTGGTGTCTGGGGACCAAGTCATCCACTTAAAACCAAAATCTAGGCTGGGCATGGTGGCTCACGCCTGTAATGCCAGCACTTTGGGAGGCAGGCAGATCACTTGAGCCCAGGACTTTGAGACCAGCCTGGAGAACACGGTGAAACCCTCATCTCTACAAAAAATACAGAAATTAGTCAGGTGTGGTGGTACACGACTGTAGTCCCAGCTACTCAGGAGACTGAGGTAGGAGCATCACCTGAGTGCAAGAGGTCAAGGCTGCAGTGAGCCATGATTGCACCATTGCACTTTAGCATAGGTGACAGAGAAAGCCCCTGTTTCTAAAACAACAGCAACAACAAAAATTCAGACATAATCTCTCACTTTCTGGAAACTCCACCCACTGAGAAGAGATAGTGGATTCTTTTTGGCAACATCTTTCCAGTTGACAATGAGATCCATAACTCCTTTGTGACGACTAATTTTATGTGTCTACTTATCTGGGCCACAGTGCCCAGATATTTGGTATATTATTCTGGATGCTTCTGTAAAGATGATTTTTGGATGAGATAAATTTTGAGTAAAGCAGATTACCCTCCATAATGCGGGTGGGTCTCGCCCAATCAATTGAAGGCCTTAATAGAACAAAGACTGATGTCCCCTCCCCAAGCAAAAAGAAATTCTGCTAGCAGACTGTCTTTGGACTAAAACTGCATCTCCTCTCTGAGTCTGCAACCGCTGGCCTCCCCACCTCTCCCATCTAATTTTGGACTCACCAAGTCTCCACAATCACGTGAGCCAATTCCTTAAAATCTCTCTCCACCCACCCTGCACCCCCGTCTCTCTCTGTCTCCATATATTTACATATATAGCAGACATCCATCCTGTTGGTTTTGTTTTTCTGAAGAGCTAGAGAACTCTGACTAATACATTCCTCCTCATCTACAGCAGAGTGCCTCTGGCTATTATTGTCTCAATTCCCTCCTTGTATTTATCTGTGATGTTTTAGAATTGATATTAACTGACAACACGAAGAGCATGCAGCAAAATGGAATGAACGCTGGACCCAATTCAACTAATTAGTAGGGGTAATTAGTTGGGCAAGTCACCAATCCTGAGCAAGTCACTTCACTTCTCTGAACCTCTTCCTAGACTACAGCATTCCTACGGATCCTCCTAGTTTCATAACATCTCAGTGAGAGATGAGTCACTCCCTGTTCTGTTGGCCTTCACCAAGGCTTGGGACACACAGCTTTAGGTGGCTGTCCCTTTCTTTGCCATATTTTTCCTTGGTTGGAAATCTTGTTTCTGCTCCTATAATTCTTTTGCTATTTTGGACCTGGGGAAGGGAAGACAAATGGCATAGAACAAGGAAGAAGGAGGATATGGGGAGAGTTCTTGTTGGAGAGAAGGGGAATATAGAAGGTGCTTTCAGTGGCGGTAGGAGCTTAGAAGAGGGCTGAAGAGAGGATGAGCAAGTGAGACACAGGGTCTTGAATTTCCCTCAATATCCAGATCAAAACCCCAGGCTGGGCTGGGTGTGAGCATGCACTGGGACTTTAAGGAAGCTTTGGAGAAACCTAATAAGGCCATGGCTGGTGCTCTCCTTCCCCAGGTACAGCCTTGGAGAGCTCAAGCCTATGGGAGAAGTCTGTATTTCCAAAGGGTACTGTGTACATCAGGTATAGGTACTATGTGGCAGCATGGGCAGAAGTGGGTGCCTGTATAGCCAGGCCTTAAGATAGCCTCATTTTACCCCATCCTAATATTCTTTTGGCTTCAGCAGAGCACAGAGAAGATCTGGAAAGTTCTCAGGGACCAATAAAAGGGGAGACAAAGGTAACTAAGAATTAAGAATTGAGAAGGCCATCTGCAAGTGCTCACTGAGATACAAGATGGGAAACCCAGCTGCTGTTGCTGCTGCCGCTGCAAAACGAGAGCTCCTATGTAACTCTCTGATCTTTCACTGCCATTTTTGTGGAAAGATAACTTCTGGATTAAGTTCAGAACTGAAATGGACTTCACTAACCAAATTGAACTGAAAAAATTCTCACCCATCTTTGGAGACCCTTCATTTCTTGTTTCCGTTATCAATTGCATCAACAACAATAGTGAAAACACATCTGTTTATGTGTGTGTGCAGTATCTTTCCTTCTGGTGTCTACAAAAAGATGATGTAGAGAGAACTGAAATGTCTAAATGATTATATGACAGTTTATATTATGCCCCATTGCTGTCTCAGGAGAACTGTCCAAATATCAAGTACAGGGCAAAAATGACTTCACCAGAAGGTAAATTCAAAACCAGGAAATGCTTTCCAGAATTTTGTCAACATTTTTTAAACATCCTAATTGTTGGACATATAGTTAGTCCATAAGGATGGCAAAGGCCATTTTCCTTGTGCATCCTATTTCTTCATTTATATTGGTAGAATGCGTACCTTCACTTTTAGAATAATGTCCCAGTTTTGTCCTTTCTGAATTTTCCCCCTTCTTGTCATTGGTTATTTCTCTCTCTCCTTCCGGTGGTTATTGCTAAGTTATTGAGGCATTACTTAATCATGCCCTTCTCCCTTTCATGTTCTCAAGCAATTGAGAAGTATACAAAGGAATCAGACAGAGGTCCTAATAGTAGCGGTACTACTGGCTACCGGGACTGGTGAATGGAAACTGTCCCTGTGATCGGAATGAGTTTTCTATTCCATACTGAGTTATACTTAGCCACCCTTTCATGGTCACAGCCGCTAAACAACTGCAAGACTTTCCTCTTGAAGGCAGAGCTTGCCTAGGCAGACTCACCACGTGAAAGAGGCAGGAAGAGAAGGAAGAACGTACGCCAGCTTCAGGCCATCTAACCTAAGAATGGGAGCCACAGAGAGTGTAATGCTTTAAAAATCATTGCTAAAATGCCTCCCTACGTGTATGCCCCCTGGCAATATGGGGTTGCTACTGCTTCCATCACTTGCCTTGGCCAATGGAAAGCTGCAGAATCATGGTAAGCAATTTCTGTTAAGCTCAGAAATTGCTTACCATCATTCTGCTGCTTTTCATTGTCACTTAAGGTCCAAGTCAAGTGACCTCTGCATTCTCTTTCTCGGAATTCACCCACCAAGTGAGGAAGCCCAAGCTAGCTAAATCAGTGGAAAGGCCTTGTGGATAAAAACCAAAGTGCCCCCACTGACACTTCAGCCAACTGCTAGGCCTGTAAATGACATCATCCAGGATCAGCCAACACCAATCAACATGCCAAGTGACCACAAATACTGAGTGAACCCAACAAACACCACACAAATGGAGATGAGCAATCTCAGCTGAACCCTGCCCAAATTGCAAGGCCACAAAACCTTGAGTAAATAAATTAACACATGAACAGAGCATGCTCAGTAATTGTCATTCAGCCTCATCAATTAGATAAGTCCCTCTGGTATAAGGCTAGACAAGCAGTGTGGCTTTAATATGGTTTCGACAGAACATGAGGCATGGGGTAATATCCCCACTCAAGAGTTACGAATTCCCTGGCTATCATGTATGCTAATGTCTTCCATAGGCACTAGAAAGGCACTTTAACCTCTGACCATTATTCAAGGATCCAATGAAAAGCAGAGTATATATTTCCTATTGCTGCTGTAACAGATTGCCACAAACGTGGTGGCTTAAAATGAAACAAATTAATTATCCTGTATTTCTAGAGGTCAGAAGTCTGAAATGGGTTTACTGGGCTAACATCAAGGTGCCAGCAAGGCTGCATTCCTTCTAGAGGCTCTCAGGGTAAATCCTTTCTCTGTGTTTTCCAGTTGTCATAGGCTCCATGTATCCCTTGACTTCAGACACCCTTCCATCTCCAAAGCCAGCAATGGCCAGCTGAGTCTTTCTCCGCCACTTTGACTTTTCTACCTTCCCTTCCACACTTAAGGACCCTTGTGATTACATTGAGCCCATCTGGATAATCCAGGACGCTCTATTTTAAAGTCAACTAATTAACAACCTTAATTCTGTCTGCAACCTGAATGGAAACTGTCCCTGTGATCTGAATGAGTTTTCTATTCTATACTGACTTATACTTAGCCACCCTTTCATGCAACCTGCATTTCCCCTTGCCATATAACATAACATATTCACAGGTTCAGAGATTAGGTCAGGGGCATCTTTGCGGCATAGGGGCATTATCTTATCTACCACAGATAGTGATCTCAGAAAAAATAACATCATACTACTCAGGAAAAATTAACACTCAGTTTTGGTGTGTGTTTTTGTTTCTGTTTTTTGAGACAGAGTCTCATTTTGTCACCCAGGCTGAGTGCAAGTGCTGTGATCACAGCTCACTGCACCCTCAACCTCCAGGGCTCATGTGATCCTCCCACCTCAGCTTCCCAAGTAGCTGGCACTCCAGGCATGCGCCACCATGCCCAGCTAGTTTTTTATTTTTTGTAGAGACAGAATTTCACTATGCAGCCCAGGCTGGTCTTGAATTCCTGGATGCAAGCAATCCTCTTGCCTCAGCTGCCCAAAGTGCTGGCATTATAGGCATAAGCTGCCACATCCAGTTACATTCAGTTCTTTCCTTCCACCTTGCCTGAAAGTAGGGATAAGAAGAAGCCATATTTCGTGGTATGTTTTGGAGTTGATCATGTAAGACAGACATAGAACCATGCTGAAAACAAAACACATTTTATCTCTTGCTTCACTCTAATAGCCCTGTGAAGGCCAAGTTGACAGGCTGTCTAGCTTCCCTCTCAATCATGTTGCCAATAACAACATTGAACCAGCGCTGGGGCCTTCAGGCCGGACACTGTCAGCAATGCAGGCCTCACCGAGAGACAGGTAATCTTTCTCAGTCAGTCAGATGCTACAAGATTTTTGATGGCAGTGGCGGGGAGATCACTCAACTTCCTGCTTCCATCAGTCTGTCAGGTGATAGGAGAAAAGTAGTACAGCAGCCTCCCTTGCCAGAAGCCAGAAGAAGGGATGGATGGATTAAACAATACAGAACTCTTAGGCCTGCTTGACCGTTTTCTTCTTGTAATTGAATGCTAAAAGGATGACTTGAAAAAAGAACAGTTTGTCCCACAAAGGTGCATGCCTCGCCATATCTGTTAAACGATACAAGACACAAAGGGTCGTCCCTACAAATGTGATGTGCATTCATTCACTCTATGTCCTATACATTTAAAAAGTGAGAGTGTCCTTTCCCTACTTCATGTTTTTGTTTGCTTTGTTGAAGATTAACTGGCTATAAGTATTTGGGTTTATTTCTGGGTTCTCCATTCTGTTCCATTGGTCTATGTGCCTATTGTTATATCAGTATCATGCTGTTTTGGTGAATATGGCCGTACAGTATAGTTTGAAATCAGGTAATGTGATGCCTCCAGATTTATTCTTTTTCCTTAGTCTTGATTTGGCTATGCAGGCTCTTCTTCGGTTCCATGTGAATTTTAGGACTTTTTTTCTAGTTCTGTGAAGAATGATGGTGGTATTTTCATGGAAATTGCATTGAATTTGTAGATTGCTTTTAGCAGTAGGGTCATTTTCACAATATTGATTCTACCCACCCATGAGCATGGAATGTGTTTCCATTTGTTTGTGTCTTCTGTGATTTCTTTCTGCAGTGTTTGTTGTCCTTGTAGAGGCAGAGGTCTTTCACCACCTCGGCTAGATATATTCCTAAGTATTTTATTTATTGTTTTGCAGCTACCGTAAAGGGGGTTGAGTTCTTGATCTGATAGCCACTGTTGGTGTATAGTAGAGCTACCAATTTGTGTACATTAATTATGTATCCTGAAGCTTTGCTGAATTCATTTATCAGTTCCAAGAGCTTTTTGGAGAAGTCTTTAGGGTCTTCTAACTTATCATACATCAGCAAACAGTGACAGTCTGACTTCCTCTTTACTGATTTGAATGCTCTTTCTTTCTTTCTCTTATCTGATTGCTTTGGCTAGGACTTCCAGTACTTACGTTGGATAGAAGTGGTGAGAGTGGCACCCTGTCTTGTTCCAGGTCTCAGAGGGAATGCTTTCAACTTTTCTCCATTCAGTATTATGGTGGCCGTGAGGTTGTCATAGATGGTTTTTATTACATTGAGGTATGTCCCTTGTATGCCGATTTTGCTGAGGGTTTTAGTCATAAAGGAATGCTGGATTTTGTCAAGTGCTTTTTCTGTGTCTATTGAGATAATCACATGATTTTTTGTTTTTGATTCTGTTTATGTGGTGTATCATATTTATTGATTTATGTATGTTAAGCCATCCCTGCATCACTGGTATAAAACCCACTTCATCCTGGTGGATTATCTTTTTGATATGCTATTGAATTCATTTTGCTAGTATTTTGTTGAAGATTTTTGCATCCCCAATAATACAGGGATATCGGACTGTAGTTTTCTTTTTTTGTTATGTCCTTCCCTGGTTTTGGTATTAGGGTGATACTGGCTTCATAAAATGATTTAGGGAGGATTTCCTGTTTCTCTATCTTTTAGAATAGTGTCAATAGGATTGGTACCAATTCTTTGAATGTCTGACTGAACTCAGCTGTGAATCCATCTGGTCCTGGGCTTTCTTTCATTGGCAAATTTTTTTTATTACCCTTTCAATTTCACTGCTTATTGTTGATCTGTTCAGAGATTCTATATATTCCTGGTTTAATCTAGGAGGGTTGTACATTTACAGTAATTTATCCATCTCTTCTACGTTTTCTATTGTGCAAAAGTAGCTGTGGTTTAATTAAAAGTAATGGCAAAAACCACAGCTACTTTTGCACCAATCCAATAGCTTATGCACATCAAGGTGTTTACAGTGGCCTTGAATAATCATTTGTATTTCTGTGATATCAGCTGTAATATCTCCCATTTCATTTCTAATTTAGCTTATTTGGATCGTCTCTCTTTTTTTCTTGCTTAATCTCACTAGTGGTCTGTCAATTTTATCTTTAAACGGAACCAGTTTTATGTCATTTATCTTTTGTATTTTTGGTTTGTTTGTTTCAATTTCATTTAGTTCTGCTTTGATCTTTGTTATTTCCTTCCTTCTGCTGAGTTTGGGTTTGGATTTATTAATCACTAATTTTTTGATACAAAATAATTTAGAAAATCAAATAATTGCATGAGTTTTTTATTTAATGCTGCTTTCTGAGTTGCAAATGAAAGAAGAGACTTCTGAGGACTTTATTGTATTCTTTTCCCTTACCTTTGTTACATAGGAATTTACTTGCTTAAACTTTTTATTTTTATTTTTATTTTTATTTACCATTTCCTTCTATTATTGTGTGTGTGGTGTGGGATGGGGAGCCCTATGAGAGACAAGTAAGGTTGACCTTGAAAATAGCTCCAAGGCTAATTGGGCAGCTGAAGTGGTCTTTTGGGATCTAGAGTAATGAAGGTCATCTCTCATACATTCCTGTTCCTTTTGTGCATTATGGGTAAAAGTAGAGAGAATATATTCTATTCAAGGATGGCCTATCTATATAAAGAGGTCAAATGCATTGAAATGAAAAAAACAAAACAAAACAAAACTGGATCTAGTGACATTGCTGACAGATTCCAACATTTCTCCACACTGTTTTGTAATTTAAAAAAAAGAAAGAAAGAAAAAGAAAATTTACCTCTCTGCTAAGAACAGCAATGGCTTGATTATACTCATTGGGTTAGATGACTAGGGACTAAAACAAATGATGCCTCAGTGTAAAAGTAGGTGGATAATTCTATATTCTAATTTTCTGTTTTAACAGTCAGGAAACTTTCAGTAAATTGGGTCCCCATAGGGTAATTCCCAATTACCTTCTCCCCCTATAATAAAATAAATAGAATATGAGACTAACATCAAAATACACAATATGAAAACCTTATATGTTTAATCTAATTTAATGTGGTAAAATGAAACATAGACTGTTTTTCCTTGGAATATCATGTTCTTATAAATACTTCAAAATGTCCATTTTTGTTATAGGTACTCTAAACTAAAAGCAACACATAAAGATATCAGGAGTATTTTACCATCTTTTCTGCCATTGTTTGTGAATGAAGTGTCTTCAACCCTCATGTGTCTTTGTTGAAACATTGCTGGCAGAAGCCATGAAAAATAAATAATACCAACCCAGTGGACATAGAACAGACTGTGGATAAATTCAGATTGCAGCACTCTGAGGCACCAAATGGTATAATGCTTCTAATCATTGATGTTTCCATAACATGTGAAAAAGATGTGAAACACATTCGATCATCATGGATTATCTTTTTGATATGCTGTCAAATTCGCTTAGCTGGTATTTTGCTAAGGATTTTTGCATCTATGTTCATCAGGGATATTGGCCTGTAGTTTTCTTTCTTTGCTATGGACATAATTTCCTGGTTTTGAAATTAGGGTAATACTGACTTCATAGAATGATTTAGGGAGCCTTCCCTCTTACTCTGTCTTGTGGAATACTGGCAATAGGATTGGTACCAATTCTTCTTTGCTTGTGTGGTAAAATTCAGCTGTGAATCCATCTGGTCATGGACTTTTTTGTTGTTGGTGGTAGTATTTTGTATCACCATTTCAATCTCACTGCATGTTATTGGTCTGTTCAGTGTGGTGTTGGGATAATTGGCTAGCCACATGTAAGAAATGAAACTGGATCTTCATCTCTCATCTTATACAAATATCAACTCAAGCTGGATCAAAGACTTAAATCTAAGACCGGAAACTATAAAGATTCTAGAAGATAATATCAGAAAACCCTTCTAGACATTGGCTTAGGAAAAGATTTTATGACCAGAACTCAAAAGCAAATGCAACAAAAGCAAAAATAAATAGGTGGGGCTTGATTAAAGAACTTTTGCATGGTAAAAGGAACAGTCAGCAGAGTAAACAGACACCCACAGAGTTGGAGAAAATCTTCACAATCTATCCATCCAACAAAAGACTAATAATATCCAGAATCTACAAGGAACTCAAACAAATTAGCAAGAAAAAACAAACAATCACATCAAAAAGTGGGCTAAGGACATGAACAGACAATTCTCAAAAGAAAATATGCAATGACCTCCAGGTTCATACAAGTCCCTACAAAGGACACAAACTCATTCTCAGCAAACTGACACAAGAACAGAAAGACAAACACATGTTCTCACTCATAGGTGGGTGTTGAAAAATGAGAACACGTGGACTCAGGGAGAGGAGCATCACATACTGGGGGCAGTTGTGCGGGGGTAGGGGAGAGACAGTGGGGGGTGGGGAGGGATAACATGGGGAGAAATGCCAGATATAGTATACACCTACAGTAAAATAAATAAATTTTAAAAAAGAAAATATTCAATGACCAACAAACATATGAAAAAATGTTCAACGTCACTAATGATCAGGGAACTGCAAATCAAAACCACAATGCAATACCACATTACCCCTGCAAGAATGACCATAATCAAAAAATCAAACAATGATAGATGTTGGCATGGATACAGTGAAAAGGAAACACTTCCTTTTTCTTTATTTATTTTTTTTTTTAGACGGAGTTTTGCTCTTGTTGCCCAAGTTGGAGTGCAATGGTGCAATCTTGGCTCACTGTAACCTCCACCTTCTGGGTTCAAGAGATTCTCCTGCCTCAGCCTCCCAAGTAGCTGAGACTACAGGTGCCTGCCACCACGCTCAGCTAATTTTTGTATTTTTAGTAGAGATGGGGTTTCACCAACACTGCTGGTGGGAATGTAAACTAGTACAATCACTATGGTAAACAGTGTGAAGATTCCTTAAATAACTGAAAGTAGAACTACCCTTTGATCCAGTAATCCCATGACTAGGTATCCACCCAAAGGAAAAGAAGTCATTATGCAAAAATGGTATTTGCACATGCATGTTTATAGCAGCACAATTTGCAATTATGGAAATACACAACCAGCCCAAATGCCCATCAATCAACAACTGGATGCCCAAATGCCCATCAATCAACAACTGGATGCCCAAATGCCCATCAATCAACAACTGGATGCCCAAATGCCCATCAATCAACAACTGGATGCCCAAATGCCCATCAATCAACAACTGGATGCCCAAATGCCCATCAATCAACAACTGGATGCCCAAATGCCCATCAATCAACAACTGGATGCCCAAATGCCCATCAATCAAGAAACTGTGCTATACATATATATACAATGGAATACTACTCCGCCTCAAAAACTATAATTGATGATAATAATAAATACCTGTTCATAGCCTCCTGTATCAGGTTGTTACATTGATTGTCCACAATGAATCCCATCTTCCTGTATCCATGCCCTTGCTAGCTCCCTTCCACTGATGCTGGGCTTGGCCATGAGCTTTGCTTTGCCAATAGAACATCACCAGATGAGACATCAACAGAGGTGAATAAGTGCTTGCACACTGGGGCTTGCCCTCTTAAAATACTGACACTACCATGAAAGAAACCTAAGATATCTTCGTGTAGATGCTACCACCTAGATACCGCAGCTAGCAGCCCCAGCTTCTCACCTAGTGCAGAGCCCAAGGCCCTCCATCATCTGGCCCCTGCCTGCTTTTCTAATCCCCTCCTTCTCCCTTCCCCATCTCTCTCCTTCCCTCTTTCTGTTCACACTGACCTTCCTTCTAATCCTCAAACCTGGCAGGTTTGCTCCCATCTCAGGGCTTTTGCCCTTGATGATCTTTCTCCTTGGAAAACTTCCCCCAAAATCTGTACACAGCTGTCCTTTTTCTCTCATTGAGGGCTCTGTTTATTGTCACCTGATACTGCTTTCTCTGACCAGCCTAGCTAAAACAGCCCCTCCCTTATGTAGTCACTCTATATCACAGTACCTATTTTATCTTCTTGATTGCTCTTAGACACACCTTAAGTTATTTGTGTCTGCTTGGATTGTCTACTGCTACTGATAGGGGGCCCCTTGGGCACAGGGACTCTTCTTTGCTTACTGCTGTTTCCCAGCCTGGCACACTGCCTGGCTCCTAATAGGTACTCACTAAGCATAAATTGACTAACGGACAAGTAGATAACACAGCTGGCACTCAAACCTGGGCAGCCAACTGTCCCCCAGATGCTGAGGGGTTTTCCAGGATACGTGACATTCAGTGATAACACTGGGAAAGTCCTAGGCAAACCAGAACAGTTGGTCATACTCCACTGCCCCACCTTTGGGATTCCAGGACATCGCATGTAAAGTCAGAGACCTCATGCTTTACAACAGTGCCTGACACATAGCAGGCAAGTGACAAATATGCATTGGATAAATGAATGGATGACATGAATGAATGAATGACCTGGCTCCCATAATTAGAAGTCCAAACAGAATCTCCCTGTGTCAGCTTGTTTGAACCGTGTGGCCTGGGTACCCCGCAACATCATGCTATGGGTCTAACGAGTCATCTCAATATCCTAAGTTGTGAGCTATAATGAAGTCTCCAGGCAGCCCCCAGTTCACGTATTTTGTTTTCTCCACTCTCTAGCTGCTGGATTCAGCTCTAGGCCGAAGGCCTGCTTTGAAGGGGACTGGACACAAACAAAAAATATAGAAAACGTATTCAGGTACATTGGAAATTTTTTTTCTCCTTGGGAATGTTTTTTCTTCTCATCAGAATTTGGTGATAAACCCTGCAGTCCTGCACATGGGAATGGAAAAGGGAGTGGATGCACAAAAGTAAGTCATGATGGTCCTTTCTTGGCTGCAGCATGGAGTTGTGAGTGGGAGAAGGCAAGTGTGTGTGCTCATGCAATGGTGGAACAAATCTGGGACTTAATTGGGGAGGAGCAGAGAACAAAATAGACTGCTCTAGTAATCAGGTTCTGAGCCAAAAGGCAAGGGACAGACTCCCCTGTGCAGTACACAAAAATACATGTTCAAGGCCTCAGAGTTTCCACAGCTGTAGAGAGGATGGCTTTGGAACCCAAATGACCTGAGCCAAACTCTCAGCTCTGCAATTAACATATCAGTCACCCGTCTCTATCTGTGGTTCTGTATCATGAATTCAAAACCAACTGCAGGTCTGAAATATTGGAGGAAAATAAAAATAATAATTAAAAATATGAATTTTAAAATACAGTATAAAATAAAATTAAAAATATAAAATTTAAAATACAGTATAACAACTATGTCCATAACATTTGCACTGCATTAGACACAAAGCAATCTAGAGATTATTTAAAGAATATAGGAGGATGTGTGTAGGTTATATACAAACACTAGACCATTTTGTGTAAGAGAGTTGAACATCTGTGCATTTTGGTATCCACAAGGTTTCCTGGAGCCAATCCCCTGTGAACGCTGAGGGACCAACTATACATGTGTGACCTTCAGCAGATTATTTAACCCCTCCAAGTCTCAGTTTCTTCATCTGTAAATTGAGATTGCTCTGAGAACTGAAGATTATGGAAGTAAAGCAATTGTCACATAAAAGGCACTGGTAAACAGTGGCTTTCTTTCTCATCGTTACATTGAAAGTTTATATCCAAGGGAGAGTTGTTCGGGCTAAGGATAGTAGGTGGCTCTGTCCCTGGATAATGAACAATTATCATTGCAGCTGTGATTTAGGGGCTCGCTTTGGCATCCTCGTGGAGAGGTGGCAATAATGGGGCTAGTGGTTTAAGATGCCCAAACACTGCTTGACCGAACCCTCCCTTCCCCTCCAGCACTAATTCCTGACTTTCATTTTGATTTAATAGATTTGGGTTTAACAAGATAATTATTATACTTGAAATAAATACCAACTGGCCAGAAATGCAACATTTACTGCAAATGAGGAACAAAGAGGCCACTTCGGTTACATCTCTGGTATATCTCAAACACAGCCTTTGAATAATTAATTCGCCATTTTGATAATACATAATAACTGGCCTATTAAGCCAAGAATCCTGCATTTATTAAATGCTGAGTTAATGGCAAACAAATAAAACCTGAGTCAATAGTTGCTTTGCCAGATATTAAAAGCTCTCCTCCCTGAGGATTTGTGTGGGAGGCAGACCACATGGCTGGGGCGTGTGGACCTTAGGAGGAGGCAGTAGGAAACTGAAAACTGAAGGTGTATGCAGGAGGATATTCAAAACCCAGATTCTGCTCCAGTGGGAGGATAGTACTAGGATCATCTGGAGCAGGTGCCAAAGAAACCACTTGGATTTTCCACCAACGCTGTACCAAAGCCATAACATTTGCTTTTTGTTTGGGCTTTCTGAATGTTCTTAATGCCTGAAGATGGGGCTTGGAAGCAGGAAAGATATGTGGAAAGGCCAGGTGCAGTGCCTGACACCTGGAGTCCCAGGACCTTGGGAGGCCGAAGCAGGTAGATCACTTGAGCCCAGGGATTCGAGCCAGCCTGGGAAACATGGCGAAATCCTGTCTCTACAAAAAAATTAAAAATTAGCCAGGCATGATGGGATGTACCTGCAGTCCCAGCTACTTGGGAGGCTGAGGCAGGAGAATTGCTTGATCCCAGGAGGCTGGGCTGCAGTGAGCCATGATCGTGTCACTGCACTCCAGCCTGGATGACAGAGCAAGACCCTGTCTCAAAAAAAATGTGGGAAATGATAGGGATCCCAATATTAGAATCTCTCAATCAAGAATAGCGGAGAACTAAAGACTATAGCCCTTGTTGTAGTTAAATACACAGTACAGATGCGAACAGTATGGGTTTCGATGAGGAAACAATTAGGATGTTATTGATTGCATATAAAAGCAATTCTAACTCCAAACAGTTTATGCATTAAGAAAATTAATTCTCACCCACAGGAAATTCGGAAATATATAGGCTTCTCAGTTGGGATTAAACCAAGCTGCATATAAAAGAAAACATTAAGTAACAGTGGCTTATGTTAGTTAGAAATTGCTAGCTTTCATGGAGAAAACGCTGTATTTCTCTCACATAAAAGAAGCCTAGAGAAAAATAGTCAAAGCAGGTATGGCAGGACCCACACTCTCAGCATTGCCATCTTCAGTGTATAACTTGTATCCTCAAGTTATCTTCATGGTCACATAATGGCTGCCATAGTTCTAGCCATCAGGCCCACATTCCAGGAGGCAGGAAAGTAAAGAGAGGTAGGACAAAAGGCCACATAACTTCCATTGGCAAGGAAGTCTAGAAAATGTGATTTTATATCTGAGTACATTACTACACTCAGCAATATAGATTTTCTGTTAGAATGCACATTGGAAAGGCAAGTCATAGTTTCTGCTGGAGGCTTCTAGGGTGGGTTTAGTAACTCAGTCCAATCCTCAAGGACCCAGATTCTCTTCATCCCTGCACTTCCATTTTGGGTATCAGCCTCACTCTCAGATTTGGCAGCAAACAGCTGTGCAGCAGTTCCAAATATCCCATTCTGATGCAACAACACCCAGAGCAAGATGAAGGAAACTCCTCCCATAGTGCTCCCTCAGAAGTCAGAATGCTTTTCTTAGAATCTCATCAGCAGATTTCTAATGGTCAAAATTAGACCAGGGGAAAAGACAGCCTTTCCTTTCCAGGTGAGGGCAAGCGCATATTCCTTAAAGCACATGGCTTCATAGGGGAGGGTGGGATAACTGGCCAAATTTAGGGTCTGTCAGAAAGGAAGAGGGAGGTGGGAGATAGATGCTGGATGCAAAGACCAGCTCCACCGTATTTAGCCCGGGACCTTATCACGGACTTAATGACTAACTTGTAGGATGTTGTAAGGCTAGAGTGAGATGATGTATGTCATTGTGTGTGTGTGTGTGTGTGTGTGTGTGTGTGTGTGTGTGTGTGTGTGTAATTTTACATTTCTATAGATATGAGCTGCTCCATGCTCTTGCAATGCAAGTAATGCTATAGGTCTTTATTCCTCTAATAAAATGGAAGCAGCTCACACTCCCATACACCAGATTGGAGGGAAGTTCCATTACTGCACTTTTGAGACTTCTCTGGGGCTTATGGATCCCAAAAAGGAGGTTTGTCAAACTGCCATTTTCATACCAGGATGCCTCCTGAATCACTTGGCCTCCTGTTTCTTTTGCTGTTACTGCTTCTCACTACTTCCTACCAACTAAAAGTAAAAATACTTCTTGTAACAGCGATCAAGAATGCCCTCCGTGGCATGCATTCCAAGTGCTACACATAAATGAACTTGTTCAATGTCCCCAGGGCCCCTCTGGGTCTGTGGCCCTGCACATGCCTGCTGCTGCTGCTCCACGCTGCCATGGGGTGCCACTCCCCAGGTCCATGCTCATGCCAAGACAGACTTTGAAAGACTGATCTTTGAAAGACTGAAAGCCTTTGAAGCCATCTCCTCCACTGATTCACTCCCACAAAATCATGTAAAATCCTGGAAGCCCCTTGTCTAGCACATTAGGACTTGGGTTCTTCATGCTCAGTTTTCTCAGGCACCCTCATGAGTATTCTCTTCTACAGCCCCCAACCTAGAGCCCACACTCACTGTCTTGCTTCTCAGTTGGGGAAATTTTCCACCCCTCTTGGATATTTTCCTACTTCAATTTCAGCCACTCCCCCATGCACCTACAAACACCAGCTATTCCTGCTTTATTATCCAAAGCTAGAGCTTGACAGCTTCCTAACATCCCTTCCACACACACCTCCATTGTGCAACTGCCAGATGGGTGGAATATGGTGATCCCACCACCACTCTCCCCATAAGTGTGCTTTGCTCAGATAACCTAAGCCAGTCAACATTCCCCAGTCAAATGGACACAGTCAAGTATAAGCATGAGACTCAATTTGAGTCGGTGAGAATACAGCTGAGCTTTTCCAAGAAACTTCTAGGGGCAAAAAAGATTTCTGTATGTCCTTCTAGATAATATGGAAGTAAAAGCTGGAACTGCTGCAACCATTTTGCCACCATGAGGAAGCCAGGCTGCTGCCATATGAAGAGCGTAACAGAAAGCTTGAAAGAAACCAGCGTTAGATAACACTGGTGAGTCCCTGAACCGACCCAACCCAGAAGACCTTCTAGGTACTTGTGCCTTAAATCTATCTCCTATATTGTTTAAGCAATTTGGAAGTGAGATTCTTATAGTTAGAAGAAAACAAGACTGAAGTGACCCTATGAGGCATCCAGAAATGGCCCAGACCTTAGAAAGGCCTTAATTCTCTCAGGCTGTGATAAAAACAGCCCAGGTCAAGGGAAGAATATGAGAAATGCTTCCCTAACTGAGGACCTAATTAGACCTCTAAAGGAGTTCAGCCTGAACCTAAAAGAAACGACCCTTAAATGAAGGCACTCATTCATTTGTCCATCCATCCACCACCCACCCACCCATTCACTGATAATTAGAATTCTAGCTCCTTTAGGTCCCTCCATAGCTCTGCACCAGTATCTAGGCTCCCTCCTCATGCAAACAGTGCCACTTTGCAGGCCTTAATCCAATGCAGGTGATACCCCTGGCTCCTGGTTTCTAATGGCACTCAACTCCCCTCCCTTCCTTTTCATCTCCCCTGCTGCCACCCAAGCCCACACCCTTGCCACCATAATTCCAGCTCCAGTGGGGCAGCTTCATAACAGTCACCTATCCTAGCTGCCTTTTGATAACCTGATGCCATAAAGCATGAATTATTCATCTGAGAGCACTCCCTTGATCATTTCAGTCTGCTCAAAAGTATATGCTGAGAATAATGAATTTAAGTGTCCAGGAATACATAAAATGTTTTGAAAAAGAAAAGGGAGAAAGTCCTTTCTCTTCAAATTTCCTTTTCCCAAGGTAAGGCATGTCAACAGTTGGATATGTTTCCTTTCAGACTTTTTCTAAGGAACAAATATATTTTGGACTTTTCTTTTTCAACAAAGCACAGTATAGCTTTCTAAAAGTTGCTATGCTACAAGAGAGGGACTGCCCTGAGATCACATAAAAAACCATCCCTACATGAGTCCTTAGGGCCACATTCACTCAAAATAATGGAAATTTAAACTCCACTGCCCTGCTGGGAGAGTGCTCTGAACACAACTGGAGCACAACGCCAATTTTGCTGCTGTGATATTTCTGTTGTTACATCCTCCACTGGCTGCATTAGCGTATGCTATTGTCTGACGCATTGTTCCTTTTACTCCAGTTATAGCCAGAGGCAGTTAATACAACATTCATAATATTTTAAATTCCAATAAAACTGTTCTGCCGAATGGTCCTGTTTCAGCAACTTTAGAGGGTAGAACACCAGCATCTGAAGTTGCAAATGAGAAAATAAAAAAAAGCTTTCCATGGTGTATCGGAAGGTTCATGGCTGGGCATGAACTCCTGGGAATTCCTGGTGCCTTGGTCTCCCAAGGCATACACAAAAGAGTTGACTCAGAGGCTTGGCTTAAAATGATGTTAATACCATGCTGGCTCTGGGAGCAAATATTGTATCATAATTCCCAATCTGTGGTAGTCAAGACTACGACTACTCAGCAGTTCTGGGACCCATCCCAGGGAAGCCGGAGATGGGTATCAAAGCTGCCAGTTTTGGGTCCTTTCGAGCTGGCTTTCCAGTATAGATGGGTGGTCAGGACCGAGGGACCCGTAGACACACTGGCCCAGGTTTGAATCTGGCCTTACCATTTCAGAGTTGTATCATCTTGAGCAATTTACAAGTTTCTGAACCTCAGTGTGCTCATCTGTAAATGGGGCTTATAAAATTCACCTGAAAGGGTTTGTGGGGCTATGTGAGCTGCCTGGCATGTAGCAAGACTCGGAAACTGGCATCCGTTATTAGTCTATCCCTGGTTGTTAGAGATGTGGCTTCTGCCTTCCAATAAGTAATTTCTGATCATATTCCCCAGCAACCACCCACCTCCACTTCCAAAGAAAATGAACAAATCACAAGGAATGGGTGGGCGGCAGAGGGGAGGATTTATTGCCACTCCAAAGGACTCTTGTGGGCTGACCGGAGGGGAGCTAGCTGAGCAAGTCCTCTGTGGCGCAGACGTTGCCAGGAGGCATTACAGAGAACACAGAGCATTCTTCCTCCCCTCCTAAACTGGCCACGCTCCCTGCTTCTCACTTTATCCTCAACCTCTTGGGCCCTGGCTGGGTGCCTCTTTGCTGGGAAACACGGAAGGTCTGCATAGAAAATGCAGTCTGAATTTGAGCTTGCCTTAGAAGAGCCCTAAATCAGTCTGCTCCAGGGCAGTGACATGTTTGTCTCTCTTTCACACACACACACACACACACACACACACACACACACACACACACACACAGATTAAACCTTGCATGCCATCTGTATGCTTCATATTCTCTGCCTCCCAATCACTGTAACATTACAGGTCATGACAGAAAAATCAAAAGATCCCCTGTTACTTTTCTTTGCCCTAATAAAGGTCTCGGATTCCCTTCCTAATCAGGGAGGCAGCACTAAACACATTTCTGGTAATTCCAGATCTGCTAACCATTGGAGTCAAGAAGACAAGTGTTGTTATTGTCGTGTGGGTGTGTTTGCCATCATAATCAACATTTATTCAGACACAAGGCAGACTTGTCACTCTGTGATATATCACCAAGCATATGAATGATGAATCCTGCTGGATTTCAATTTTTATCGATTCCTTGCAAAAGATGCACAAAATTCATTTTGTCGAGATTTTATGGAATAACTCTACTTGCTTTATCCACTGTTAGAGGTTTTATATCATTGTTTTAAAACAAATACAAGATTATAACTTTTTAAAAAAATCAAACAACACAAAAGTGTCAGGATGGATATGTGCAGAATCATAGTCCAGCACAGAACTGTTTCCTTACATACTAAAGGCTGGATGAGCTGATGCTGAAAACATGGGCCTAAAATGGACCAATCAGATTCCTCCTTCCTGGAATATAAAACCTTGAATGGAAGATGACCCACACCCTTGATCAAAGGCACTCCTGTTTTATGTACCCAGAGCTGCTCAATTCCAGTGTTTGCTGGTGCTCACTTTTCAGCTCTTCCATTGATGCTGTTACTTGTAGTGAGTATAAACTTTGCAGTCACAACTGGGCACAGTGGCTTGTGCCTGGGATCCCAGGCATGAGAGGCCAAGGTGGGAGGATCACCTGAGCCCGGGAGTTCAAGACCAGCTTAGGCAACAAATTCAGACCACGTCTCAAAAAAAAAATTAAAAATTTAGCTGGGCATGGTGGCACTTGCCTGTAGTCCCAGCTATTCGGGAGGCTGAGGCTAGAGGGTCCCTTGAGCCCAGGAGTTCAAGGCTGCAGTGAGCTATGATTGCACCACTGCACTCCAGCCTATGTGACAGAGCAAGACCCCGTCTCAAAAAAAAAAAAAAAAAAAAAAAACCCACAAAACAGATTTTTACAATCACACCGACAGATGTACAAAAATGTCGTATTGTTTATTACTCTCTATCTGATCATTACTCTTAACATGAGCAGCACACACCCATTAAGACTTACACATCAATCCCATGATGAGGTATAAAGTAAAAACGTATGCAGGACAAAAATGAAAGTGCCCCCCCTCCCACACACAAATATCTTCTTGTGGAGTAATGCCATTAACAGTATGTGTCCTCCCAGACATTCTTCTATGCAGTTTCATGTGTGATTTTTATTATTTATTGAGTGCCTACTATATGCCAGAAACTGCATTTGAACTTTTTACTTGCTGTATTTTATCTAATCCCGTAATCTCATTGAATTCTTGCAATACTTCTGTAAGGCAAGCATTAATAGCCTATTTTTACAAATGAGAAAACCGAGGTGGGAAGACATCTGTAGTCCAGCTACTCTCACTTATCCTAAAGAGCCATGCAGGTCTGTTGTCACCCCTAGCTAAATGGCCCTCTCCATGGGGAGAGATGAAGACTAAGTCAAATACGATGCTTGGATCTGCTGACTTGATTTTGCCCTGAGTGAGCAGGGTATTGTACACAGGAGCAGAAAAGCAGGAGGAAGCTTTTTCTTGTTACCTCTTCCTATTAGCTATCTCAGAGCTGTTTTATGATCTTTTTTCCCCAAAAACCTTCACTCAGCAAATAAGTCAGTAATAGTAATTACCTGAATTTTCTTTCTCTGACTTCTTGGGTTAGCTCTTCTGCTTATTGAAACAGGTAGGCAGAGAAAAGTATTTAAAAATAATATCTCTCTCTTTTCCCTAACTTTTCTTCCTCATTTTCCTTCCCCACTTCCTTTCTTTCATAAGTGCTAATAAGAGAGATAGAAGAAGCCAATGCAGGCAGGTCAATTGAGGCCAGGAGTTCAAGACCAGCCTGGCCAATGTAGTGAAACCCTGTTTCTACCAAAACAAACAAACAAACAAACAAACATTAGCAGGGCATGGTGGCATATACCTGTAGTCCCAGCTACTTGGGAGGCTGAAGCATGACAACCACTTAAACCCGGGAAGTGGAGATTACAGTGAGCAGAGACTACACCATTGCACTCCAGCCTGGGTGACAGAGCAAGACTCTCTCAAAAGAGAGAAAGAAAGCACCATTGAATGGGTAAAGAGCATCTAAATATTCTAGCTTTTTAGCAATCCTTGGTTTATTTTATCTGCCCTCATTTACTGGAGTTTTAGCAGCCATTGTAACATAGAGGCAACATGTACCTATAACTATGTGTAAAACATGAGATAGAATCTCAGATGTGAGTCACACTGGGCAAAGAAGGGGTGTCCTGTAAAACCTCTGAGGTGGAATTCAGGTCAAGTGCATTCTTGTTCCTGGTGTGTCAGGAACTAGCTGTGAACCTAGGGCTCATCACACAACTCTCTGAAGCTCCACTTTCTTCTTCATCAATAGGAATGATAACTAACTCCTGCCTTACCACCCCTCCCTAGCAGGTTGTTGTGAAATCCCAATGAGATCACCATGTGAAAATGCTCAGCCAAACTGCAAGAAGCTAGACAAATGTATCACCACTGTTACTCCTCTGCTTTTGTCCTGCTATTCCTCAGGCCAAGATTGTAAAATGTAGCCATGCTTTAAACACAAGTAGCAAGAAATAGCCTTTGAGTTTTCTTCTTTTTTTCTTCAGGTGAAATAAAAGGAAAGGAGACATGCAGCAGCAAGTCTCAATGTGTGGTGTGTAACAAACACACCCGGCCCCACAGAGGCATCTTCCCTGGGGAAATCTCAGAGTTTGCTCACAGGAGGGGCAAAAACAGAGGAGAAATTACAGCAGGTATTCTTGTATTGCCATTCTTGTCCAGGCTGATCTGCTCCCCAGACAGAGACACTGCAATTTCCAGGACTGCCAGGCCAGCCCTCCTCTTTTGGGACCCATCACATCCCACCTGATAAGATATTATTAACCCTGTGGAGCTTTCTGTACTGCAACGTATCTCTCAGTAAATGGGCTTGGGTTTAATCACTCAACAGAGATGAGGATGCAGGTGGTACCTATATCAAACAGCCTTGAGAGACAACGTGCAGGTACCAAGAGAGAGACGACTCCCCTGTAAGTGTACCCTTTGCTAACTCACCAGTGTTTCTCAGCTCCAGGAAGCCAAATGGCGTTGTTGTTAACATAACCTTGGTCTTTTTGCAGACAAGAGTTGGGGTTTCTCTTCCACCCAGTAGCAAAAGTCTCGTGGTCTGAGGTTTGCTCTAACAGTGCTCCTTTTTCCCATCAATGAGATGGGAAAATAGGATCTTGCGGTGTTGTTGGGGGATCTTAAAGATTAAAAGCATGGAAAACTCTCAGCACTCTGTCTGACGTGTAGAAAGTATACTGAAAATGATAAATTGTGTCTACGAGAAATCTCTTCAGCTACTCCCCAATTTGATCTCTAGAAAAACCTTTACCTGAGGTAGAAGCTGAGATCCTGAATGGATCTCAGGGAGATCAGGGAGTAGCCCTGTTTCACATGATGTAAGAGGAAAGTTTCAGCTGTTTCCCCACAAGGGAGGGAGAGAGAAAGGAAAGAAGACAGCTACATGAATGAAGACCGTGCATAGTGTGGTAACCTCTCCTCAGCAACGCCCTCTTCCCCAGTCAGTCGGTAAAGTCACTAAACTCCGGATGTCTTGTTCCAAATAAGGGCGGAGGGGTAGTTAAGACACTGAACTTCACACTCATGTTAATGTGTGTTGGAGCCAAAGCCATAACTATGAAAGCAGGAAGTGAACACAGAGACAAGTTTGAGGCACAAAGCTCCAGGGACTCTCAGGAACAGAGGGAAAGTCTTTGAACCTCCCACCACTGAGACCACACAATAGGAATTTGGGTTAAGTCTAATTGGATCTCAAAACAGCAGGTGGCTTCAACTGACAACAGGGTACGTCATTATTATCATCATGATCATCACCATGGCTGTCACCACCATCATCATCAAACGTTATTGATCGCCTATGGGATGCAAAAAGCTGATTTTAGGCGACCACACCTGGGGCCTGGAAGCTAACACATTCTTAACAAGGGCTGCATTACCTAAGAACTTCTGTTTTTTCCACCCACCTGATTGTGGAAATATAAAACTACCTCTATGGTCACCCGTTCCCCATCAGTGAGCATCTGTACGTCATCGCTTGCCTTTTCCTACTCTTGCCAGTCATTTCTCAGTCCAGCAGCAATGACTTTTCCTGGGTCTGGAAGTCCCTTGAACTCCCACTTAGGTGGCTCACGATTCCAATGCCACTTTTCTGCACTGCGGTAAGCCCCTGCTTATAAATTACTTACCTGCTGGCCATCATTTCAATGTAAATGGGTTTTAAAAAGCAGCAAAGGAATATATTTTCATTTGGAGTTAAAGCATCCATTTTTTATTTGAGTGTGAGCCTGGTCTAGGGGAGATGGCAGAAGAATGGCTCCAAGGCTAATATGGTTAATGATTATGATGGAAATCCCAAGAGCAGCTGATATTTCACTTGCAGCCATCTCGATCCGGGCTTTGCTGCTTGCAGTACTTTTTTTCACTGCTACTTCCATTAACACCCACCGCCTATGATGGAACCATTATGATAATATCTCTGCTTTCGGCAGCCTCGATTGGTCTTGACACAGTATCACCCTAAGAGCTTAGCCATGTTGCCCTAAGTCCTATTTATAATAACCCTTGGCAGGAGCCAGCAAAATAAAACCTGGTACTTATGAGCCACCTTTCATCTGAGGAAATCAGAAAGCTTTACAAGCTTAATTAAGCTTCAGCATCTATCTGACTGATGAGATATGTGGGGCCTTGGAAAGCTGAGGAGGCATAGAATCACTAATTGTGCACTGGATAAAGCTCTGGGCAGCAATGAGGAACAGAAATCAACAAAGAAGAATGAGAGTCACCTCTTTTAGTGGGAGTGTTTGTTGAGTGAATTTTTTTCAGCGTGGGATAAGACCAACAATCATAGGTTATTGATGAAGAGGCCATTGAGGGTCTCTAATGAGGTACCTCTCAATCTAGGGAAGGGGCCTGAGATTTACTTCTTTTGCCAAAAGAGTATTAAGTTAATTCAACATACTCAATCCTTCCTTCCTTCCTTTTTTTTTTTTTTTTTGAGATGGCATCTTGCTCTGTTGCCCAGGCTGGAGTGCAATGGCATGATCTCAGCTCACTGAAACCTCCGCCTCCCGGGTTCAAGCAATTCTCCTGCCTCAGCCTCCCAAGTAGCTGGGACTACAGGCATGTGCCATGCCTGGCTAATTTTGTATTTTGAGTAGAGATGGGGTTTCGCTGTGTTAACCAGGATGGTCTCGAACTCCTGATCTTGTGATCCATCTGCCTTGGTCTCCCAAAGTGCTGGGATTATAGGTGTGACCACCGCACCTGGCCTCGGTGCTTTCAAGGATGAAGAAGTTGAGGAGCTCCTGAAAGATGTGGTAATCTACCTGTGGGCACATGGCTGCTGAGTTCACATACTGTTCCCTCCGCTTGGCTGAATGTCCCACCTCACCTGTAAACCTCCATTTGCCCAACCAGACTGATCTTGATGAAGCCTTCCTGGACTTCCCAGCAGAATCAGTAACTCCCTATTCTATGCTCCTACATGTGCTTTCTATTTCCATAATAGCTACAGCAATTGATATTTATTGAGTCCTTACTAAGTGCTTAAGATACATCTCATCCATACAATAATGAGGCAGATACAGTTACCATCTTCATTTAACAGATGAGTTAAGTGGTCCAGAGAGGCTATGTAATTTTTCCAATACAGCACAGCTCACAGGGGCAAGACTCAGCCTGGCTGCAGAGCACATGTTCCAAAAAATTAACCACACTACTTTCCCAGCAGCCCAGTTGTGATGGAAGAGGAATTTCATAGGAATTTGGGTTAAGTCTAATTGGATCTGAAAACAGCAGGTGGCTTCAACTGACAACAGGGTACGTCATTATTGTCATCATGATCATCACCATGGCAGTCATCACCATCATCATCAAACGTTATTGATTGCCTATGGGATGCAAAAAGCTGATTTTAGGCGACGACACCTGGGGCCCTGGAAGCTAACACATTCTTAACGAGGGCTGCATTACCTAAGAACTTCTGTTTTTTTCACCCACCTGATTGTGGAAATATAAAACTACCTCTGGTAGTAAACATGTTTGTTTATAAGTCAGCCTCCTTTAGTTCCTAAGCTCTGATGTGAAAGGGTACATCATTCAGGAAATTTTTGGCTGCAAACAACGAAAACCCCAACTCAGAGCAGCTTAAACCACAGGAAGTCTAGAGGAAGGACATTTTCCGAGTTGATTAACTTCCATCTTTCTACTCTGCCTTCCTGATTCTGTGAACTTAGTTCCCCTCCTATTAACATGACTTCCCCGCTTGACCCATGCAGAAAAGGTGCCATACCTTTCTTGTGTCTCTGCAGGAGTACCGATATCTTTCCCAGAAACCTTCCATTGGGCTTCCCCGGAACGTTCACTAGCCAGAATGGTCTCACGTGCCTATGCCTTAACCAGTCACTGCAAGGAATTGAAATCACCACGACTGGTTTTGCCCAATCAGGATTCAGCAGCCCGTTAAGGTCAAAGGCACAGAGGAAGAAGGTAGAGACCTGTCAAGAAAGAGGAATAGAAGGTGGAGGAGACAACAGACGTTCCCTGATGCAGGTGTGAAGGAAGATCTGATGCCCAATCACTTATTACTCAGTCCTTTGGCCTTTACCATGTCGGCAATAAATGTCTGTTGAACTAAATTATAGTAGAGAAATTCACACCTCTAAATGCCCAGTCCAGAATTCTTACCATCATACTCTGTAACCAGGACTAAAATATGTGTTGGCAACTGCTCTAAAATTTACAACATTGATTCACCAGTGCTCCAACCTTTAGATTCAAGTCTTTAACACTAGCGCCTGCAGGAACCTTTTCAAAGCAGGTCCAAAAGACAGCTAGTTGGAATAAAGAGAATCATAAAAATGTTCGTCTCATCACAATTTACAAGGTTCATGTCAATCTCGACTTTCTTTCCAGAAACACGATGTGTTCTTAAAAGTGGGACTTGTTCAAGTAGATAGGTTAATTGCATTCAAAGACTACTCTATTTCCTGACCTCCTTCTAGATCTCCAGTAGGATTTACCTGGAACTAGGCAATATACCTGCGCTTGACAGCCAGGGATGTGAGAATGAGATCAGTTAAGCAATTTTTGGAAGACCAGGATCATAGTCAAATAGAGATACCAAGAAAAGGAAACTGATCCCCAAGCAGTTTCATCTTGAGTTGAGGTACATCTCATCCATACAGTAATGAGGCAGATACAATTACGATCTTCATTTAATAGATGAGTTAAATGTACCCTGGGGTAGAAAAGATGGGAAGGAGGGAGTGTCTTAGTTCAGGCTACTGTAACAGAGCACCATTGGCTGGGGTGGTTTAAACAACTAACATTTGGCTGGGCGCAGGGACTCACACTTGTAATCCCAGTGCTCTGCGAGGCCAAGGCGGCTGGATCATTTGAGGCCAGGAGTTTGAGACCAGCTTGGCCAACATGGAGAAACCCCATCTCTACCAAAAATATAAAGAAAAAAAATTAGCCAGACATAATGGTGGTGGCACACACCTATAATCCCAGCTACTTAAGAGGCTGGGGTAAGAAAATTGGCATAGGTTGCAGTGAGCCAAGATTGCACCACCGCATTCCAGCCTGGGAGATAGAGCAAGACTCTCAAGTATATATAAATATATTTGAGGAGGTTGGGAGGTCCAGGATGAAGGTGTCAGAAGACTGGGTGTCTAGTGAGGATACTCTTCCTGGCTCATAGGCAGCAGTATTCTTGCTGTCATCACATGATTAAAAAAAAAAAAAAAAGATGGAGATCTTACAGGGGTCTCTTTTATAAGGGCACTAATCTCATTTATGAGGGCTCCACCCTCATGATTTAATCACTTCCCGAAGGCCCTACCTCCTAATGTCACCACACTGGAAGTTAGGATCTCAACATATGAATTTGTGGAGGGGAGAGGAACACAAACATTCAGTCCATAACAGAGACATAAATAACAAAACTCTAGCCCAGTGGTTTAGAAAACTCCCCAGGGTCAAACAGTAGTGGCCAATGTAGGAGTCATACCAATTTCAAGGAATATTACACTCATCTCTGACATCTTTTTTCCCCTCTCTTCCTTTTTGTAGAAGCATGTGGAAGGGTATATTTGGAGGCCTCTGTCTTTTCCAGGGGCTTATAACTCAGGAGATCCAAAATAGGTCAGGATTGAAGGAGGCAGAGTAGTAAGAGGAAGCCAGAAGCTGTCTGCCCGAGGCTGGCTGGAGGCTCTGGGCTTTTAACAAGCGTTACACTGGGAATCTCGGTAGAAGCCAGGTGGTCTAGCTCCATAGGGAAGAAATATTGCAAAACTATCAGGAAAGATACCATTTCAGGCTTAAAGCAGGTGCATTCATCTGGAACACCACCTGTGTTAGGTCTCTCAAGACCAAGTGAGGCTTGGTAACGGACAGCAACAATAGAAGGAAGACATCTCCATCTGGGCAATGAAACAGTGAAATAGAAAGGAAAAAGAACAACAGCTATCACATAGCGAACACTTAGATGGTCTTTTAAGCACTTTAAATATAAGCACTAACTCAATTGTCCCAATCAGCTATAAGATTTGTTTGACTGGGTACGATGGCTCATGCCTGTAATCCCAGCACTCTGGGAGGCCGAGGCAGGCAGATCACAAGGTCAGGAGATCAAGACCATCCTGGCCAACATGGTGAAACCCCATCTCTACTAAAAATACAAAACATTAGCTGGATGTGGTGGTGCATGCCTGTAGTCCCAGCTACTAGGGAGGCTGAGGCAGGAGAATTTCTTGAACCCAGGAGGTGGAGATTGCAGTGAGCCAAGATTGCACCACTACACTCCAGCCTGGGCGACAGTGCGAGACTCGGTCTCAAAAGAAAAAAAAAAGATTTGTTCCTATTCATGAATTACTAGTAATCATTAGATATTGTATATTGTTACAATTTTTATTAGTCATACTAGTAATAGTATTCCTACTGCATTTTACAGATATATACACTGAGGCACAGAGGGGTAAGTAACTTAGCCAAGGACACATACCAGGTAAGTGGCAGGACTTGGTTTTAAACCAGACAATCTGGCTTGACAGTTGACACTCTTAACCATTTCACTTGGGAGTAACCCCAGAGAACATATGAAACCAAAATTTCATCTGAGTTGAATCTATTTTGATTTAATGTAATAATTTCTGCCCCTGACATTTCCCTAGCAGTTTATAATTTACCAGGGGTTTGGTCCCCATCATTTTGGAATCTCAGCCCTGCCACTTTCCTGCTGCACAACCTCATTCCAGTGATTGGCTAAGCTTCCACTTTCCCATCTGTAAAGTGGGGATAATAATACTTGCTGGGAGGGTTTCATGAGATAAAGCACATGCAGGGTTTAGAGCCTCACATCAAGCCCATAATAAGAGCTCAGTAAGTGTTTGCTGCCACTGTTGGTGTGGTTACTATTAATATTTCACTTGAGCTGCATTACAACTCTGTGAGTTAGGTAGATTTATTAACTCATTTCTCAGGTTCTGAAACTGAAACCTATAGAAAAAGTAACTGACTAGCCCAAGCATCAAACCAGAAAGTGCTAAAGCCAGACTTGGAAAATATTCCAACTCTAAGCTTCCTCCCCTGCTTCCAACTCTCAACTCCACCGCCTCTCTTTTCCCCAGGAGGCACCATTACATGAACCAGATCATTCTTCAAACAGGACTATGGGAAAGTTTGAAGATACTGGAAGTCCAGGCTCAGGGATAAATTCTAAGGAGTATTAAGAAACCCATAAAGGTGCAAATAGATTTCTCATCCCCAAGCAACAGCCAGAGGGCAGAAAGGACTGAGGTGATTAACTATGGGGACATTAGCTATAGGGACATGGCGATTAACTCAGTTACCCCATAGAGCCACAGTGGTTTAGCTACAGTAGCAGAGGAGCGACCTCAGACCTGGAAATAAAGGAGAATGGGAGTATGCATCTAACAGCTAAACAGAAGCATGTTTTTAAATCCTGTCTCAAATAATCAAATGCCATTCAAAAATTGCATTCCGGAGGAGAACCAAGATGGCCAATTAGGAGCAGCTCAGGATTGCAGCTCCCAGTGAAAGCACAGAGGGATGGATGTGGATGCCACATTTCCAGACGGATTTTTATTGCCCACAGACCAGGAGATTCCCCAGTGGAGGAGCCCCACGGGTGGCCAGCGTGGCTGGTTTGGCCGGCGTGGCGCTTTGCCGACACCCCGGAGCAGTGGTTCTCTGTACAAAATACACGGGCCCG
This sequence comes from Saimiri boliviensis, assembly GCF_048565385.1. Classification (NCBI taxonomy): domain Eukaryota; kingdom Metazoa; phylum Chordata; class Mammalia; order Primates; family Cebidae; genus Saimiri; species Saimiri boliviensis. Next base: position 103,873,475 of record NC_133454.1, read on the forward strand.
GGCACCATTTAAGCTGGCGATTGGAGCTCCGGGAAGGCAGAGTCACCCATTCATCTGATTAAAGAGGGGACTGAAACAGGGAGCCAGGCCAGGAGATTCCCAGGCAAAAAAAAAAAAAAAAAAAAACGACAAAAAAACGCTGTGAATCTCAGCACCACTGTTTCAGCCACACAGTGGGTCCCCACAGGAAATCACACAGACCCCAGCGCCTTCTCAACAGGTGACTGGAACACCTGGGAGATAGTTGACCATTCAACTAAAAAAAAAAGGCTCTGAGTCAGGGAGCCAGGAGATCAGGCTCGGCTGATCCCACCCCCCAAAAAACAGCAATTGGAAATGCTCTGGGTTGAGAGTTTCATGCAAGCACAGCTGAACCTGGGAAGGTCCAGCTCTGTGGGGGAGGGGCATCCACCATTGCCGAGGCACTCCACCACTATGGAGGCAGCCTGCCATTGCTGAGGCAACCCGCCACTACAGAGAGAGTCCACCATTACAGAGGTGGGCCGGCTTTGCAGAGGCAGTTCTAACTACACCCGTATAAACAGGACTGCAGGAGGGTTCACACAGCAGCTAGGCAGAGCCCATAGCAGCTAAGCAAAGCCTCTGCAGGCGGACAGTGACTAGGCTGCTTCCTTGCTGGGCAGGGCAGCCCTGATAAAAAGGCAGCAGCACAAAGAAAACTCATAAATGAAGCCCTAACTACCCAGGACAGAGTGCCTGGGGGAAAAAAAGGTAGTAGGGGGTTATGAGTTCTGCTGCAGCAGACTTAAACATACCTGCCCAGCAACTCTACATGAACAACAGAGATCACAGGTCTGCACTTGAGCTCCTATAAAGGACAGATCATCTCCTCAAGCAGCTCCCTGACCCCCATATATCCAAAGAGTCACCTCATAAAGGAGAGCTCAGACTGACATTTGGCAGGTATCCTTCTGGGACAAAGATAGCAGAAGAAGAAACTGGCAGCAACCCTTACTGTTCTGCAGCTGCTGCAGGTGATTCCCAGGCAAGCAGGGCCTGGAGTGGACCTCAGCAGTCCTATAGCAGCGGGGCCAGACTGTTAGAAGGAAAACTAAGAAACAGAAGGAAATAACTTCATCATCAACAAACTGGATGTCCACTCAGAGAACCAATCTGAAAGTCAACAACTTCAAAGACAACAGGTGGATAAATCCACAAAGATGGGAAGAAACCAGTGCAAAAAGGATGAAAACTCCCAAAACCAGAATGCCTCTCCTCCTACAAGGGAATACAACTCCACACTAGCAAGGGAACAAGGCTGGATGGAGAACAAGTGTGATGAAATGACAGAATCAGGCTTCAGAAGGTGGGTAATAAGAGACTTCTGTGAGGTAAAGGAACATGTTCTAACCCAATGCAAAGAAACTAAGAACCTTGAAGAAAGATTTGATGAAATGCTAACAAAAACGAACAACTTAGAGAGGAATATAAGTGAATTGGTGGAGCTGAAAAACATAACACGAGAACTCCATGAAGCATGCACAAGTTTCAACAGCCAAATTGACCAAGCAGAAGAAAGGATATCAGAGGTCGAAGATCACTCAATGAAATAAAATGAGAAGGCAAGATTAGAGAAAAAAGGGTAAAAAGGAATGAACAAAGTTTCCAAGAAATATGGGACTATGTGAAAAGACCTAATCTACATTTGACAGGTGTACCTGAATGTGACAGAGAGAATGAATCCAAGCTGGCAAATACTCTTCAGGATATCATCCAGGAAAGCTTCCCCAACCTAGCAAGGCAGGCCAATGTTCAAGTCCAGGAAATACAGAGAACACCACAAAGATTCCTCAAGAAGAGCAACCCCAAGGCACATAATCGTCAGATTCACCAGGGTTGAAATGAAGGAGAAAATGCTAACAGCAGCCAGAGAGAAATGTCGGGTTACCCACAAAGGGAAGCCCATCAGACTCACAGCAGATCTCTCAGCAGAAACCATACAAGCCAGACGAGAGTGGGGGCCAATATTCAACATCCTTAAAGAAAAGAACTTTCAACCTAGAATTTCATATCCAGCCAAACTAAGCTTCATAAGCGAAGGAAAAATAAAATCCTTTGCAAACAAGCAAGTACGCAGAGATTTCATCACCACCAGGCTTCCTTTACAAGAGCTCCTGAGAGAGGCTCTACACATAGAAAGGAACAACCAGTACCAGCCACTCCAAAAACATACCAAATCATAAAGAGCATCAACACAATGAAGAAACCGCATGAACTAACAGGCAAAGTAGCCAGCTAGTATCAAAATGGCAGGATCAGATTCACACATAACAATATTAACCCTAAATGTAAATGGCCTAAATGCCCAAATCAAAAGACACAGACTGGCAAATTGGATAAAAAGCCAAACCCATCGGTGTGCTGTATCCAGGAAACCCATCTCACATGCAAGGATACACAAAGGCTCAAAATAAAGGGATGAAGGAAGATTTACCAAGCAAATGGAGAGCAAAAAAAGCAGGAGTTGCGATTCTTGTCTCTGATAAAATAGATTTTAAACCAACAAAGATCAAAAGAGACAAAGAAGGACATTACATAATGGTAAAAGGATCAATGCAACAAGAAGAGCTAACAATCCTAAATATATGTGCACCCAATACAGGAGCACCCAGATACATAAGGCAAGTTCTTAATGACTTACAAAGAGACTTAGACTCCCACGCAATAGTAGTGGGAGACTTTAACACCCCATTGTCAATATTAGACAGATCAATGAGACAGAAAATTAACAAGGATATCCAGGACTTGAACTCAGACCTGGATCAAGCAAACCTAACAGATATTTACAGAACTCTCCACCCCAAATCCACAGAATATACATTCTTCTTGGCACCACATCACACCTACTCTAAAACTGACCACATAATTGGAAGTAAATCACTCCTCAGCAAATGCAGAAGAATAGAAATCATAACAGTCTCTCAGATCACAGTGTAATCAAGTTAGAACTCAAAATTCAGAACCAGAACCACACAGCTTCATGGAAACTGAACAACTGGCTCTTGAATGTCGACTGGATATACAATGAAATGAAGACAGAAATAAAGATGTTCTTCAAAACCAACAAGAATGAAGACACACCATAGCAGAATCTCTGGGACACATTTAAAGCAGTCTCTAGAGGAAAATATATAGCAATAAATGCCCACATGAGAAGCAAGGGGATATCTAAAATTGACACCCTATAATCAAAATTGAAAGAGCTAAAGGAGCAAGATCAAAAAAACTTAAAACCTAGCAGAAGACAAGAAATAACTAAGATCAGAGCAGAGCTGAAGGAGACAGAGACACAAAAAACTCTTCAAAAAATCAATAAATCCAGGAGCTGGTTCTTTGAAAAGATCAACAAAATAAACAGACCCTAGCCAGATTAATAAAAAAGAAAAGAGAGAATAATCATATAGATGCAATAAAAAATGATAAAGGGGATCACCACAGATTCCACAGAAATTCAAACCATCATCAGAGATTATTACAAACAACTCTATGCACATAAACTAGTAAACCTGGAAGAAATAGATAAATTCCTAGACACTTGCATCCTCCCAAGTCTACACCAGGAAGAAGTTGAAACCCTGAATAGACGAATAACAAGGTCTGAAGTTGAGGCAGCAACTAAGAGCCTACCACCCAAAAAAAGCCCAGGTCCAGATGGGTTCACAGCCAAATTCTACCAGACATACAAAGAGGAGCCGGTACCATTCCTTCTGAAACTATTCCAAATAATCCAAAAAGAGGCAATCCTTCCCAGATCATTTTATGAGACAAACATCATCCTGATAACAAAACCTGGCAGAGACTCAGCTAGAAAAGAAAACTTCAGGCCAATATCCATGATGAACATAGATGCAAAAATCTTCAATACAATACTGGCAAGCCAATTGCAACAGCACATCAAAAAGCTTATCCACCATGATCAAGTAGGATTCATCCCAGGGATGCAAGGCTGGTTCAACAAACGCAAGTTCATAAATGTAATTCACCATATAAACAGAACCAAAGACAAAAACCACTTGATTATCTCAACTGATGCAGTGAAGGCCTTTGACAAAAATTCAACAGCCCTTTATGCTAAAAACCCTCAATAAACTAGGTATTAATGGAACGTATCTCAAAATAATACAAGCTATTTACGACAAACCAACAGCCAATATCATACTGAATGGGCAAAAACTGGAAGCATTCCCTTTGAAATCTGACAAGGATACCCTCTCTCACCACTCCTATTCAATATAGTCCTGGAAGTTCTAGCCAGAGCAATCAGGCAAGAAAAAGAAATAAAGCGTATTCAAACAGGAAAGGAGGAAGTCAAATTGTCTCTATTTGCAGATGACATGATTGTATATCTAGAAGACCCCATTGTCTCAGCCCAAAATCTCCTGAAACTGATAAGCAACTTCAGCAAAGTCTCAGAATACAAAGTCAATGTGAAAAAATCACAAGCATTCCTATACACCAACAACAGACTTAAAGAGGGCCAAATCAAGAACAAACTGCCATCCACAATTGCTACAAAGATAATAAAATACCTAAGAATACAACTAACAAGGAACGTAAAGGACCTCTTCAAGGAGAACTACAAGCCACTACTCAATGAAATAAGAGAGGACACAAACAGATGGAGAAACATTCCATGTTCATGGTTTGGAAGAATCAATATCATGAAAATGGCCATATTGCCCAAAGTAATTTACAGATTCAATGCTATCCCCATCAGGCTACCAACAACTTTCTTCACAGAACTGGAAAAAAAACACTTTAAGCTTCATATGGAACCAAAAGAGAACCCGCATAGCCAAGTCAATTCTAAACAAAAAGAACAAAGCGGGAAGCATCACACTACTGGACTTCAAACTATACTACAAGGCTACAGTAATCAAAACAGCATGGTACTGGTACCAAAACAGAGATATAGACCAATGGAACAGAACAGAGGCCTCGGAGGCAACACAACATATCTACAACCATCCAATCTTTGACAAACCTGACAAAAACAAACAATGGGGAAGGGATTCCCTGTTTAATAAACGGTGTTGGGAAAACTGGCTAGCCATGTGCAGAAAGCAGAAACTGGACCCCTTCCTGACACCTCATACTAAAATTAACTCCAGATGGATTAAATACTTAAACATCAGACCTAATACCATAAAAACCCTAGAAGAAAATCTAGGCAAAACCATTCAGGACATAGGTGTAGGCAAGGACTTCATGACCAAAACACCAAAAGCATTGGCAACATAAGCCAAAATAGACAAATGGGACCTAATCAAACTCCACAGCTTCTGCACGGCAAAAGAAACAGTCATTAGAGTGAATTGGCAACCAAAAGAATGGGAAAAAAAAATTTGCAGTCTACCCATATGACAAAGGGCTGATATTCAGAATTTACAAAGAACTAAAACAGATTTACAAGAAAAAAACAAACAAGCCCATTCAAAAGTGGGCAAAGGATATGAACAGACACTTTACAAAAGAAGGCATACCTGAGACCAACAAACATTGAAAAAAATGCTCATCATTACTGGTCATTAGAGAAATGCAAATCAAAACCACATTGAGATACCACCTCATGCCAGTTAGAATGGAGATCATTTAAAAATCTGGAGACAGATGTTGGAGAGGATGTGGAGAAATAGGAACACTCTTACACTGTTGGTGGGAGTGTAAATTAGTTCAACCATTGTGGAAGACAGTGTGGCAATTCCTCAAGGACCTAGAAATAGAAATTCCATTTGGCCCAGCAATCCCATTACTGGGTATATATCCAAAGCATTATAAATTGTTCTACTATAAGGACACATGCACATGAATGTTCATTGCAGCACTGTTTACAATAGCAAAGACCTGGAACCAACTCAAACACCCATCGATGATATACTGGACAGGGAAAATGTGTCACATATACACCATGGAATATTATGCAGCCATCAAAAACGATGAGTTTGTGTCCCTATAGGGACATGGATGAACCTGGAAACCATCATTCTCAGCAAACTGACACAAGAACAGAAAATCAAACACCACATGTTCTCACTCATCGGCAGATGTTGAACAAAGAGGACACATGGACACAGGGAGGGGAGCATCACACACTGGGGTCTGTTGGGGGGAGATAGGGGAGGGAAAGCAGGAGGTGGGGAGTTGAGGCGATATAGCATAGGAAGAAATGCCAGATATAGGTGAAGGGGAGGAAGGCAGCAAATCACACTGCCATGTGTGTACTTATGCAACAATCTTGCATGTTCTTCACATGTACCCCAAAACCTAAAATGCAATTTTAAAAAATTGCATTCCACTTTGAGGAAGGGGAGTGTTTCTTCCTTTGGTTTCTGTATTTGTTTATTTCACTTAATTTGTTAAAGTTTCAGTGAATGCATCGTGTTCTGGTACATGATGCATTTGGTCCTACGGATATAGGAAAAGGGCTGTTCAATGATTAAGTCAGTTCATCTTATGAGGTATATGATTTTAGTCAATTTCTTTAAGCCTTGGTTTTTTCATCAGTACCAGTAATATGATGGGAGATTGCAGGATTTCTAGTCTCTGAATTTGAATCCAGCCCTCCCAGAATTAAAATCATGTACTTCCCCTCATGTCTATTACACAGAACTCTCACCAGTATTTTTTCTTGTTAGAATTAATGTAAGTTCTTATTTTGTATCCTTTAATCAGCTGAATAATAACCCACAACCCTTGGACCAAATTATTTTGTATTCTTTAGTAGTGAGGTGTTTAATAAAAATAAAAATTAAAAAAAACTTGATATATGCTACTTGCAGAGCTTCGTCTCATTAGCATTCTAACGATGTTTTCAGCAGATTGTTGTTGAACACACACTAAGTGCCAGGCATTGTGCCCAAGCAGCCATAAAACAATGGACAAGACAGACTCCCCAGGAAGTTTACAATGGTAATTACTTACAACTTTTGTTAACAACCAGAAAGATAGAGACCCCAACTACTTTGGATTTCTCCAGACCCCCCTAGGACATAGCTTGGGACATAGTAGACATTTAATAGTCTCCAAGTTTAACTTGAACAATTAATCATCCAGTTAAAAATGTATACTTTTCTCCAATTAGATGATATTCTACTTATGCCCACAAGGTGGCAATCTTGCTTATAGTTTGCCCTGGCTGAAAGAGGCTGCCTTTCAAATAAATATACACATATCCCAATATAAGCTAAACCAAAAGAAAAAAACCTAAATTTATTGAGTGCTTATTTAGTGTAATATACTATGTTAGGTTGTATCAGAAATAAAAAGTTGGCCAGCACGGTGGCTCACACCTGTAATCCCAGCACTTTGGGAGGCTGAGGCAGGCAGATCACAAGGTCAAGAGATTGAGACCATCCTGCCCAACATGGTGAAACCCCGTCTCTACTAAAAAAATACAAAAATTAGCTGGGCATGGTGGCGCGTGCCTGTAGTCCCAGCTACTCGGGAGACTGAAGCAGGAGAATTGCTTGAACCTGGCAGGCGGAGGTTGCAGTGAGCCAAGATCTCGCCACTGCACTCCAGCCTGGCGCCTGGCGACAGACTGAGACTCTGTCTCAAAAAAAAAAAAAAAAAAAAAAAAAAGAAAAGAAAAGAAAAGAAAAGAAAAGAAAGAAAGAAAGAAAGAAAAAGTTGATAAGACATAGTCCCTGCCTGCTAGGCAAGGATGGGAAGGAGCTCGCATAGAGCAGAAAGTTAACACCTTTGAATGAATTAATATATTTTGATGTAACCATATGGGAGTCATAGTAATCTCATTATCAGATAAGAGTTATAAAATGACATGATATGGCCACCATGTGTTTGGGAACAGATTCAACAAAGATCCCACAGTTCAGCCAATATGTACTTAACCACACCAGTGAAAACACTTGACCGTATCCTGAGTCAGTGCTGGAATACTCCAGATGTGGTTTTTGATGCCTCTGCTCAGCCACAAACATTAGAGTGTCTGCTCTATAACCCTACAATGTTTTTTCTTTGGCGAATAAAACTTAATCAGTGCCAGCTGATGAGGTAGTCCAGTTGAAAACCTCCACGTGTATCTGATGGGGAGATGAAAGGAGAGAAAAGATACACCATGTAAGGAAATAGATTTCAAACTGTGGCCCTCGGGAGATGAATTCCACCACAACCGGATCTTGTGCCTACCCTGGTATCTCAGTGTGGATCTGGGACTCACTCTGATGCAGAGAGGTAAGGGAGAGGGCCGACTAGCATCCAAGAGTTTTCCTGGTAAATTTAACCCAGAGGTGGCTGGAAGATGTGTTGGGGTGGAGAGGTTGTTTATTTTGTTTTGTTTGCTCCTTCACCACCTCCCAGCCCCACACCATTTCTTTTTCCCTTAAACCATAAAAGAGGTAAATCAAATGTAGTATGGGATTGAGGGGTTTTTTCCCCTTTCATATGGAAAATCCTTTTAATCGAAAAATCACAGTTGGGTAACAAAGTGATTGGTTAAATGACAGTGAAACTTGAGAATGCTGACTTGATTTTTAAAATATGGATCATTCTTGATGGAGGAAAAATCAAGTGCATGCGGCTAGGAGACCTCAGTTTGACTTTTAGCTTCGCCACTTGCTAACTGTGCAATCCTGAGCAACCCTCCTCCCTTCTCTGTGCCTCACTTTCCTCATGGACAAACCAATATCATTTCTTTCTAAAAGTCGTCCCTGACTATAATCTCTCCTAGCAACCTGAGAGTCCCACTGGAATGCAAACTCCAGCGGCACTGGGACCCGGATCTGTGGATTTTGCTGCTCCTGAGCAGAACCAGAACCAAGGGCGGGCGCTGTGTTGAATGGATGCACGAATGAGTGGGAGCTGGCCTACGTGTTCAAGGTGCACGTGCACGGCGAGGTTTCATGCCCTGTGAGTCCCTTGGGGGAGGCAGAGCGGACAACAGTGATTGGTGCTAGTGTGCGTGCTCGGAAAAGGGGGTGTCGGTTCAAAGTTGTTGGCTACAGACCGTTCCTCTTTCCGCTGGAATCATATCCTCTGTGGCTCAGAGACGTTCCCAAGGATTTACATAAAGCAGCGTGAATCACCCGGGCAGAAACTGAGAAAGCAGAGACCCTCCCTGATCATAGCCTGGCGCAGCTCGGAGCGCGGTGGAAATCTATCTGAAGTTTGCAGGTGACCCGGCGGTGCCTAGGCGAAGGGACCCAGCGACCACTACACCCCCGCGAGGGCCCAAGGTGCGTCCCTCCCGCCAGGTCCCAGACTCCGGCTCTGCGCCGCCCCCTCCTACGCCCCGGCGCGGGCGCCGCCAGTCCGGCTTCCTCCAGGCCCCTACGTCCCGGACGGAGTGTGGGGCCGCCTCTCCAGCTCGGAGGAGCCATCGCCGCTTTAAGGAGAAGAGGAGGGGAAGGGGGCGGAGGAGCGGGGGGCGGGGAGCGGCGGCGGAGGAGGGGGAGGGGGATCCCCCTCGCTCCCACGTGGTCCGGGCGCCTGTGAATCGCGCCCACCGGAGGGTCTCACAGCGAAATACAAAAGCAGCTGGGAAGCGGCGGCGACGCGAGTTCCCAGCGCCCGGCGGAGCGCGAGACACAGCCCCGCAGCCGCGATGGAGCTGAAGCGCCCGAAGCCACGGGGCCCCCGAGCTGCCGGGCCCGCCTCGCCGCCGGGCCCCGGGTGCCTGGGCTCGGCTTGAAGCGGCGGCGGCGCACCGGCACAGCCGCGAGAGCATGGGCAGGAGGATGCGGGGCGCCGCCGCCACCGCGGGGCTCTGGCTGCTGGCGCTGGGCTCGCTGCTGGCGCTGTGGGGCGGGCTCCTGCCACCGCGGACCAGGTTCGTCTCCCGTCCGCCGGAAGACCGACTGCCACGGCGCCCCGGCAGGAGCGGCGGCTCCGCGCCCGGGCTTCGCTTCCCTCTGCCCCCGCCCCTGGCGTGGGACGCCCGCGGCGGCTCCCTGAAAACTTTCCGGGCGCTGCTCACTCTAGCGGCCGGCGCGGACGGCCCGCCTCGGCAGTCCCCGGGCGAGCGCAGGTGGCACGTGCCAGCCGGGCAGTCCCGGCCGGAGGAGAGCGCCGCGGTGCACGGGGGCGTCTTCTGGAGCCGTGGCCTGGAGGAGCAGGTGCCCCGGGGCTTTTCGGAAGCCCAGGCGGCGGAGTGGCTGGAGGTGGTCCGCAGCTCTCGGGTGGTGGCTCTGGAGCGCGGGGGTTGCGGTCGCAGCTCCAACCGACTGGCCCGCTTTGCCGACGGCACCCGCGCCTGCGTGCGCTACGGCATCAACCCGGAGCAGATTCAGGGCGAGGCCCTGTCCTACTACCTGGCGCGCCTGCTGGGCCTCCAGCGCCACGTGCCGCCGCTGGCACTGGCCCGGGTGGAGGCGCGGGGCGCGCAGTGGGGGCAGGTGCAGGAGGAGCTGCGCGCTGCGCACTGGACCGAGGGCAGCGTGGTGAGCCTGACGCGCTGGCTGCCCAACCTCACGGACGTGGTGGTGCCGGCGCCCTGGCGCTCGGAGGATGGCCGTCTGCGGCCCCTCCGCGACGCTGGGGGCGAGCTGGCCAACCTCAGCCTGGCGGAGCTGGTGGACCTAGTACAATGGACCGACTTAATCCTCTTCGACTACCTGACGGCCAACTTCGACCGGCTCGTAAGCAACCTCTTCAGCCTGCAGTGGGACCCGCGCGTCATGCAGCGTGCCACGAGCAACCTGCACCGCGGTCCCGGCGGGGCGCTGGTCTTTCTGGACAACGAGGCGGGCTTGGTACACGGCTACCGGGTGGCAGGCATGTGGGACAAGTATAATGAGCCGCTGTTGCAGTCAGTATGCGTGTTCCGCGAGCGGACCGCGCGGCGCGTCCTGGAGCTGCACCGCGGACAGGACGCCGCGGCCCGGCTGCTGCGCCTCTACCGGCGCCACGAGCCTCGCTTCCCTGAGCTGGCCGCGCTCGCCGACCCCCACGCTCAGCTGCTACAGCGCCGCCTCGACTTCCTCGCCAAGCACATTTTGCACTGTAAGGCCAAGTACGGCAGCCGGTCTGACACTTAGTATCACCCGGAGAAAAAGAGAGACCTAGGATTCGGGTATGGATGATGGGGGGAAGGGCCGTCGCTTCTGCTACTGTGGGAGACCAGCCGGCCAACGCCCACCCGCAAAGGTGTCTAAAAACTTCAGCTCTTCACCCACCTGCCCCTTTCTTTCAATCCCACTCTGTTTCCTTTCAAAGTTCTGGGAGGACGAACTCACCGAGGCCAGAAGTCTAACATTCCCTCCACCCCGCTTATAAAAGGATTCTTTCCTGTGCCAGCACGGAGATTGGATCCGCAGAAACTGGCTACTGGGGTTTGGCCTCGGAGTGGCCGTCCCTGTGGGAGATGCACCCCATTCTTGGGGTCCCCCCATTCCCTTTCCGAAAAACGAAAACTTCCTTTTGAGCCGTTGAGCTAATTCTGCAATTTTTCTACCAAACACAGTGCTGGTGGCCCTGGAGCAGGGCTGTGACATTGGCTGGTGGAGCCCCCTTCCTGTGTGCTCCTTTTGTTCCAGCGCCGCGATGGTGAGATCACTGTTCCAAGCAGGGGGACCGCTCCGGATTGGACAAAGAGCAGGACCTCCAGACTCTGGGGAGCCCTGCAGACCTTGACAATTTGCCTGACTCATTCTTGACCTCTTGTCATTTTGGCCTGAAGGCTGCGAATTCAGGGCCAGCTGTATGCACTAAGTCAAATAATGAATTTTTTCTTCCTCCCTCTCCCAGCCGACCAAAATTTTGACAATGATGATGTTCACCAGAAGGAAAAAAAAAATCAGTTTTATGCACTTTATTTTGTTTCTATTTTAATTTTTTATTAAGAAAAACTTTTTTATTTGACAGAGTTTGCCTTCTCTGTATATATGTGCATAAAGTGTGGTGTAAATATACTAAACAAACCTATATTTCAATAAAAGGGAGTTTAAAATTTAGAATTTAATTCCTGTGGTTTTAACTTGTTTGATGTTTCTGGTGCCCCATCTGCTTTCAGAATAAGATTTAGGTTTTCTTTCTTGTGGATGTGCTTTTAAAACAAAGGATGCATATCCAAGCCAGTTGTGACTACAGAACTTACAGAATTGAACAAAGACAAGAGCAGACTCCCAGTCCTCACTCAGATGAACCCTGGTGCTGGAAATTTGAGTTTAGCTTAGAATGTGGGGGGAGATGGAAAGACAGATGGGAGGAAAGTGTTCTATTTCCTGGCAAATAAAACTTTGATATGAAAGGATTTCACCGTAATATATTCCTATATTAATCATTTGGCAAATATGATAGAACCAGATGTGGGACTAAAATATGACAAATGCCCCCCTTATAAAACTTAACTACGGTGATCACATGTTGCAAACTATTTTCGGCATCATAATTACCGTGCATCGCAATGTGTACAGATAATAAGCTGAGCCCACACTGGGAACAGGTAGAGAAAGTCATAAATTCTTATCTTTAATCTCCTGGCATAAATTCCAGTGGATTCAGGAGATCATAATCTCCAACATCTGGACTCATCCCGTTCTCTAAAGAGGTTGTACTGTTTTCTGGGTACTAACTGCATGGTCCCCTCAGAGCAGCCAGCGTGAGACCACAAAAGCGTGCAGTACTTTGGCATTTGGACTCTTTTTAGGACTTCAAACAAAATGCTTTTGGATTTTTGACTCAAGAGGAAGAGGTTGATTTTTATTTTACAGGCTTTTATGTTTTATTTTGGCATTTTCTTTGGTATCTAGGCTCAAGTGATCTTGCCTGTTACTTTCTTTTTATTTAATGACCTTTAACTCAAATCAACTTTTGGTTGCCATTTTAATAGTTTTTTATTTGACTTGCATTTGTAAACCTAGGGTTTTATAGAGTCAGGAAGCTATTAAATCTCTGTGGGCTCCCCCCTCTCATTCTACATTACAACATAGTGTGTAATTTAACTATTTAATGTCATCCTTATGTTTTCAGTGCCTTTTGCTAAGCCAAATCTTATCTTAGCCTTAAAAAAAAAATAGTCCATAAGCTATGTGTGGTGTAAGTAAAATGTATTCACAGTACAGCCATAGAATGTACTGATAATGGCAAATTTATCTTTTTTCGAGACATTGTTAATGTGATACCTCTCATAATTACACCTTTCAGAAAGAAACATTTTCCATTTCTGGGGATTATTTCACTATTAGATTTGCTGTTCAAAAGTTAATGCAGGCTCTTCAAAGAACAGGACAAGTATTCAGCAACCTGCATTTTTACCCAATGTATTGATGGAGAAAAACAATGAGCAGTAATAAGTTAGAAGTTTCACAGATTGCACAGGAAATACATCCTGGCTCCCATGAAGATTCAACACTGGTGAGTTCTGGGCCAGCAGCATTCTCTACATTCTTTCTAAATTTCAGTTCCAAGTCCAGACTTGATCATGGTTAACCCAGAACAAAACACTGTGCATAATTTAAATGGCCCTTCTCAGATTCTTTAGTGAACCGTATCTGCCTGTTCAAGAAATAAGTTTAATTACGTGGTGGAGTTGGTAATGGAACCAAGACTTAATTACAGAATGGGTTTTAACTGTTGCTCTTCCTCATAGATAATAAGTAGGCTACGGCATGGAAAGATCAATTAAAACCTCGCCGTGGTCAGTGAATGCTGCTAGGGTCAAATCATTTCTTAAATGAACAACAACAACAAAACAACTTCAGGCCACAGCATGATTCGGCAAGAGTAATGGGTTCTGCAGGCAGATGATATTCTGAATTCTGTCCCCTGCCTGCTTACCTTCAGCAAGTCATTTAACTTAGTTCCCTGATCTGTGAAATGGAGATTCAATCAGAACATTGTGGATTTAAATGTTAACATATAAAACATACAAGCACATACAGGTGCTTCCAAAAAACAAAAAAAAAAACTCGCTTTTTATTCCTCTTAAAAAAAAAAAAAAACCCTTGCCCTTCTTACGCTTCAGTAATTTTCATTACCAAAGCCAAATCTGGCTATTTCCAAGGTCTATATCAGTTTTAAACATGGTAGTAAATTAATTCAACAAATTGCTTACTAAGGACCCTCTTCCAGCACTGTGCAAGGCACTGGTTCATAAGGCCAAGGGCACAGGTTTGATCTCCGCATGGGTTTGAGTGGGTGGTTTCAGGGCCCAAGCAGACTTCGGCATCAAGGCAGCTATACTACAAATATATGAGGGTGGCTTAGATTAAAAAAAAAAAAAAAAAAAAAAAGCAGATGGCTTATTGCAAATCCATCACCACTTCTGGAAAGCTTCAAGAAGTGATGAATCTTTGCAAGAACAACCCTCTTCCCTATTCCTTCTGCCAAGAGAAAGCGGGCAGTTGACCTTTTCTCCCTGGATTTGACTTTTGATTAATTCGCTTTGTCAATGACATAGTTCTAAACTCTATTAAGTGTACTCACCCTCTTGTCTTCAAATCAGAAAGAAAAATTATTTTAACACATCCCTTCTGCCTGCAACTGCAGCTAGGAGAGTCCTCTAAGACCTTGAGGTTGATTATGTGGATTAAATGAGTAAATATTTATAATATTGTCAGAATAGTGCCTGGCACACAGCAAATGCAATATAAGTGTTTATTGGTCAGGTAGAACATTTCTCCTGTAACTCAAAAACAGAGGCACCTTAAGTTCCAGACATGATCCTCTTTCATAATCCTGTTTTATCTCTGCAGTTATGGAACACTATCTACATGCTTCTGTTTTGAACCCAGGAAAACCAGCTAGAGTGCTTGAGTCTGGCAGGAATTATCCAGAACCCACAGCTGTCAGCTAGCTATCTTGTGTCTGAGGCTGCCCTCTAAGTGAGTGGTCATATGTACTTCCCTCTTTTTCACAAGGAAGCTGTAATTCTATTCCTGATGTGGCTCATCAGCCCCAGGGAGCAGTGAGCTGTGGAACTCCAAATCTTCTGAGCTACCGTGAGCTATCCATGAGTCATGGATCATCCAAGCCTAAGCGCTGATATTTTGCCCCTGTGCACACCAGCCCACATCACACAAAATCACTGATCCCAAGTGGTAGAAGGGCTGTGGGAGTGCTAGAGATGGAGAAAAGGGAATTCAGAGCATAGGAAATGTTCCAGAAGAGAATAGAACGTCAGCTGCCAAGGAGGTACGGAAATCAAAGGACAAGGGTTGACATCGCCTTCAAACATATTTTAGGCATGAAAGTCTAATGGAAACGACACTGGGAGACCGGAAACCTGGGCTACTTCTGACACACTGTGTGACTGGAGCAAGCCCTCTCCCCTCTCTGGCTCCAGTTACCTTGCCTGCAATAGGATGGCATTTGGTTAGGTTGATAATTTCCAATTTTTTGGACCAGAACTCACAGTAAGACACACATATCTTATATTGTGACCTCGGTTAGGCAGAGAGACACACGCTCATACCACTGAAACAAAAGTTTCACAAAGCAGTATGTATAACCTACTTTTCCTTTTTCATCCAATGCTATTCTACTCTTTCTCCTCCTCTATTTCCTAACGCTAACTGTGACCCTCTAAATTGATTTCATAACTCACCGGTGGGGCACAGGCTGCACTATGCAAAACGCTGGATTAGATCATCAGTAAGCTCCCTTTCAGCTCTAAGATTCTAGGGAAATTCCATTTATAACCAGATTACTACCTACTACAATATTTCCCCAAAGGCAATACGAACAGACTTCAATTTTGAATACTCTTTAAAAACAAAAGAATGTAGTGCTTTATTTCAGAATGTAATTGGGAGAACTGCTCAAAATCTTACTTAGGGTCTTTCTATGAATACTTGAAACATTCCCTAAATATGGGAAGTAACTTTCAGTCTGTTCCAACCATGTATGAGCAAACAGTGCTTTGAAGCAAAAATATAATAATAATATTTTGAATCTCTGCTTCAACATGGACCAAGGACGACTCAAGAGGACAGTTCCTCTTCTGTGTATTCATAAAGATCAGATGTAGGAGTCATAATTTTTTAATGTGACTGTTTTACCAGTTTCTCTTTCTGTGTCCTGCTGTGGGGGAAACTGCATTAATAAACTATGTCTTAATGCTGCCTCGCTAGAATTTTTTTCTCTGCAGGACTCCACTAAATATAGCTAAAGGAATGCTCATTTTATTTATCTTTCCAACTTTCTTTCCATTTTGGATATGTCTCCTTGACACTTTGGAAATTTTTCTCCTAATGGCACCTTAGTTTGCTTTAGTTTTTTTTTTTTTTTTTTTTTTAAGAGAATAGAGAACTAAGTGTTCATTGAGTAACAGCAACAAAAAAGAACTCCTTTTTTCTCTTTCGTCTGTGCCATATGGTGTCTTTTATGGTTTTATCAGTTATTTTACACCCTATGCAGAAAAATTACGTAGAACTGGCATTTTTCCAGTACCAACTCACAGATTCTACTTTGCTGAGAAATTGTGGGTTAAAAAATAGAGAGGTGTCACTTTTAATTAGATACACCATGCATTTGTCTTTGCCACTTTACACCTTACTCACAATGATTCTTTCTTCTAATGTTCACTGAAGACTTTGTCCTCACCTCACAACCGGCCTGGAGAGGCAAAGTGGTTGGGGAATGATTAGTAATGAACTCTTTTTTCTTCATTGTGGTAAAATATGCATAACATAACATTTTTTTTCTTTTCATTGTTTTGTTTTGTTTTGTTTGTTTTGTTTTGAGATGGAGTCTCACTCTGTCACCAGGCTGGAGTACAGTGGCACAATCTCAGCTTACTCCAACCTCTCCCTCCCTGGTTCAAATGATCCTCCTGCCTTGGCCTCCTGAGTAGCCGGGATTACAGGTGTGCACCATTATGCCAGGCTAACTTTTGTATTTTTTTTGTAAAGACTGAGTTTCACCATGTTGGCCAGGCTGGTCTCAAACTCTTGGCCTCAAGTGATCTGCCTACCTTGGCCTCCCAAAGTGCTGGGATTACAGGCATAAGCCACTGTGCCTCCCATTTTGATCATTTTTAAGTGCACTGTTTAGCCTCATTACATACACTCACAACTTTGTGCAACAACACCATTGTCTATTTCTGAAACTTTTTCATCAATCCCCTGACCCCCTGCCAAAACACCTCTGTAACCATTAAGCAGTAACTCCTCATTCCTCCCTTCCTCTAGCCTCCGATAACTAATCTACTTTCTGTCTCTATATCATTGCCTATTCTAGATATTTCATATAAGTAGAATCATACGCTATTTGTCCCTTTGTACCTGGCTTCCACACACAGCCAAGGTCATGGAGATAATGTGATAAAAGTGAAGCAATACTGTTTGGGAACTGGCAGAACTGCATTTGAGCCTGATATTTACTATTTGATAGCCCTGGACCGTAAGACAAATTGGTGAACTCCTTATTTCCCTCATCTGGAAAAGCAATGGAAAGACCACATAGTCTCTGGAGTCCCTTTTGACTCTAGAAAAATGTCATGTTTTTATGTAGAACAACTACGCAAATGAATTCCATTCCTGACTTCCAGTTTCTTTTCCCTACCTGCAGATTCGAAAACTTTTTAGGTACCTCCTAAAAAGCCCCAGGCTATATACTAGGCACCGTGGATTCAGTGGTGAGCAAGATAGGTAAGAACCTGTCTCCATGAAGCTTAGAGTCTACCAGCGAAAGACAGATAATTATCTAGCAGATGCTAAATATGAACAATGCAATCTATAGTAGGGAAAAGTGCCATGGAACCGTATAACAGGACTTTGGATGCTCATCTGGAGGGAGGTCAAGGAAGGCTTATGAGTTGGCCTGTGTTTATCTCCAAGTTTCAGGAAAGGTTTGAAGAAAAGGAGGGTACAAAGAGGAATTTTCATAATGGTTTTCTGAACAACCTAAAGATGTTCTGCTGCCTGTGGCAAGGCATGGCCTCTATAGCTTCTCTTGGAGGGTTGAGGGAGCCCTGTCGTAGTGGTTTAAACTTTTCCAGCAGGGATGCTATGTACTTTCTGCAATAGGGCATCCATTTAAATAATAATCACCCCAAGCTTGGCTGCATAGGAAAAATACAGTAGGAATTGATATCACAGGGAAATTAGTTCTGTCAATAACATCAATACCTACTTTTTACTGAATACATACTAACAAACCAGGCTTTGGGTTAGGCATTTTGCAAGATTGTTAGGATAAGCAATGATATCTATACACCAAGTATTTCTGTTACAGACATGGACACTAAGGCCCAAAGAGATTAAGTAAACTGCCCATACGGCTGGAAGACTTGGTTGGGGATCTGGCTTGAAGATAGATCTATCTAGCGCCAGAGCGTGAGCTGTACTTTTTCCTCCTCATCTTTTTCTTTTTTGTCTCTTTTTAAATATTAGTCTTTTCCAATTCTTTTAAAGTTTTTTTCTTTGTCTTTGGTGTCCTATAATTTCATTATAATGTATTTATATATGGTTGGGGATTTGTTTATTGTTTATTTTGTAGAGAAAACGTCTTGTTATGTTGCCCAAGCTGGTCTTAAACTCCTGGGTTCAAGCAGTCCTCCTGCCTCAACCTCCTAAAATGCTGAGATTACAGGAATGAGACACCATGCTGGGCCTTCACTGGAATTTTGTTATTGTTGTTTTTCTGATAGAAACATGCTCTTTCTTAAATCTAAGAATTCCCTTTTATTTTCCAGTCTAGAAAAATTCTCACTCATCATCTCTTATTTTCTCTTTCTTATTCTTTCTCTTCTCTCCTTAGAGAACTGTTATCGGGCATATGTTATCTTTCTATCCTTCATGGCCCAATCTCTCTCACATATTTTTTATCTTTCTGTGTTGCTCTCTGGGTATTCAGATCTGTCTTTTAGTTGATTAGCTTTCCCTCTAATCGTGTCTAAATTGCTGCTTAACCATCCCTAAAGATTTGTTTTTTCTGTCTGTTTGAATGCAATGACTTTATTTTCTTATTTCCAAAAGTCCTATTTGGTTCTTTTTCAAGAATTGTCAAACATTTAAAAAATATTTTCTCTTCTTTTCTCGTGTATTCAAGACTTTCTTTAATGTATTCAATCATTTAAAAGTATACATCTGATTACTCTATCTGAAGTTCTGGGGTGCTGTAATCCTGTACCCCAGACTTTTGTGTGTTTCCTGACTTTTGCATATTTAGGGTTGCCACATAAAATATGTGAAACCCAGTCAACTTTAAATTTAATATATGCGGTGAACAACTTTTTGTATATATGTGTTGCATGTAATATTTGGAATATGCTTATATTAAAAATTATATATTATTTATTTGAAACCTGAAGTTAACTAGGTGTCCTGTTATGTTTTGTTTTGTTTTCCTAAATCAGCAACTTGACACATGGAGGCTTTTTATTTTGTAATTTTAGATTGTAAACTCATGTTCAGGCAGGATTTTATCTGTGAGACTCTCATTTTGTTTGGTGAACATATGTCTTTCCCAAGATGTTTTCATTTCCTTGTAGCAGACAACCCAGGGTTAAAGCCAGACTGGATCACTTTTATATTAATCATTTTAAAGTGTAAATTTAAGTAACAAACATGTGACAACAGGAGGAATCTTCCCAGAGACCTTCATTTTTTTCCCAACCAGAGTTCAAGCTAAGACAAGCAATCTCCTCTTACATCTTCCTTTGTTAGAAGGATAAAGTTTTCCTTTGACAATCCTGGCTTTATGGAGGGTCTTTGAAAGATCCAACTTTCTCTCCCACTGGGGCACATTAAACCCAATCTGATTACAAAGAACAGACACACACACACAAAAAAAACCAGGGCAGCTCCAGTTTCAGCTCACACCTATCATTTTGCTTTTGGTTCTCTCTTTGTTTTAGGCCCCTGGGGATTTTCCTTACATTTTTATGAGCTCAGTTATGCATTTAAAAAGATGTTTGTTATATTTTATAAAACATGTATAGGTGTTTTACAGAGGGAAGGTTTTTAGGTCATATCGTTTGCCTTATTGCTAGAAACAAAGTCCACCTGAGCTCCTTCTAAAGCCTGTTATCAAATCCTGCTTGCAATAAGCTGGCCCTTACTTGAGGATTAGATGCCCTATTTGGTTATTCAGAGAGATTTCCCCACAATGGAAACATTTATTTTAATAGGATTTGACCTGAAATAATCCATAAAACAAGTGACCCAGGAGTCAATAACAAATTCTGTTGTTTGCCACCAGCAAGTTTGAGATATATGCCTGGAAAATGATTAAAAGGAAAGACAAAAGGAAAAGATTGGGAACAAGGGGAAAGGGGAAGGATTGTTAAAAAGAATCACATGTGGTAGAGTGGCAAAGAGGCAGCCTTTGCCTCTGGTACAGATAGCCCTCACACTGACCTTCAATCAGCATCGGAGACAGCAAAATGATGCCACATTGCAGGAGAAAGAGCTAGTGCCTCTGCAGGTTACATTTAGGATTAAAGAAAGGTCAAGTTACTCCAGGGAAAATTACTTTTCATTTGCAGTCAGAGTCCTACCTCTGCCACAGCTCCCAACCATGTAAAGTCCAGCCATCACCACTTGATCTTTGGCCCTTTGACACTGAAGAGCACATTCTACCAACATTTCAAAAGCGAAAGGCTTTGCCATCACACGTGAATCTCAACCTTGCACTCCCAGAGGCAGCACATTCGATTTCATTATTTAGTGAGCCTATCTCTAGTGACCTATTAGCAAATCAAAAATGCTAATGAAAAAAAAGGTTAAGTATCTTTGACTTAACAAGGCATTGAGCTAATAAAAGATGCCCAGAAAACATTGCTGTGTGGCTCCCTTCTCCTCCACCTGTTTATAGTTGGGACCCATCCAAAGTCTCCCTGCAATGTAACATTCATGACTCAACTCCACGTAGTGTCTGTCTTTTCTGATACTATGATCCTGGATGCATGACTCATGTCATAAAAATTATTGTAATGACTCTAGACTTAGCAATTCAGAAGTTGGTGCTCCATGCGAAATCCCTCCTGGGCTGTTTTCAAGTGATTACTCATGGCCCAGGTATGCACTGCATGTATCAGTATAGTTATGTTGGTTATTAGACTATTGAAATACTTCCAGCTCAATTGATAAATGTCTACTCTGAGGCCCCAGAGTGACTTTTCCATGTTTCTGAACAATATCCCCTCACCATCCCATGATCCTGCAACTAACAGGTTAACACCTTGAGTAAGAGAGTTTCCTGAACCAGTGACCCAGCACTAAGACCAACAGTAAGTTCTGATTGTCCCTTGTGTAATTTGAATAGCATTTCCTGGATATAAGATGTAAAGGTTCAAATCCACAGAACAACAGAGGTGTCATCCTAAGCCCTATCTTTAGTTCCCCTGCTTTATTCAAAGCCTTCATTTTGAATAAAGCCTTCACTTGGCAAACAGGCATTAAGCACCTATCATTGCATTAAT
The DNA here is from genome assembly GCF_048565385.1 of Saimiri boliviensis. Lineage (NCBI taxonomy): Eukaryota > Metazoa > Chordata > Mammalia > Primates > Cebidae > Saimiri > Saimiri boliviensis. The sequence goes on from NC_133454.1 coordinate 103,894,818, forward strand.
GTTTCCTGGCTGCTAACTGTGAGTCAGACATTGTGTTAGGTGGTAGGACAGGTCAGTTAACTGGAGAGATATGGTTTCTGATCTTCTGTAGTGTAGAGTCTGGTAGAGGAGACAGACATTAAGCAAATTATTACTGTAATAAATGGGATGACAGGAAAATACATGGCCATATGAGAGTGTTAATAGGGGACAACCTCACATTGGAGGTTGAAGGATGTGGCATTTAAACAGAGACCAGAGCAATGTGCAGAAGTCAGTCAGCATAGAGGGGAAAAGAAGGAGTGGAGAGCATTTCAATCAGAAGGAATTGCATATTTGAGAGCCTGAGAGAAGGAGCTTGCTGTAGGGAAATGAAAACCTGGTATGATTGAAGAGTACAACCCTAGAAGGGGATTGCAAAATTTGAGGCTGCAGAGGTAAGTAGGCACGTACCTACTAAGTGCCAGGCACAGAGGGTAGGAGATGGATATCATAATCCTCACCCCTTAGGGAGGCCCTATCCCATAATGGTAAGGGCCGAATCACAGAGGGAGACTCTATAGGTTTGAACCCTAGCTCTTCCATTTTCTGGCTCTGAGAGTTTAGGCAGGTTACTTATGCTCTCTGACCCTCAGTTTCCTCATTTGAATATAGGAATAATAATACGACTAACCTATTTATGAATTAACACATGCAAAGTACTTACAACAATGCCCAACACATAGCAAAGACTCAATAAATATTAGACATTGACTACTAGGACACAAGAAAGAAGTGGAAACACAGATTAAATGGCTTATTTTCTACTAATTTCCACCCAGTTCAAAAGTGATTATGTGGTGATATGGTTTGGCTCTTTGTCCCCACCCAAAACTCACATTGAATTGTGATCCTGAGTGTTGGAGGTAGGGCCTGTTGGGAGATGACTGGATCACGGAGTGGTTTCTAGTGAGTCAGCACCATCCCCCAGTGCTGTCTAGTGATAGAGTTCTCATGAGATCTGGTGGTTTAAAAGTGTGCAGCACTTCGCCCTTCATTCTCTCCTGCTTTGTCATGATAAGATATGTTTGCTTCCCCTTTGCCTTCTGCCATGATTGTAAGTTTCCTGGGGCTTCTCAGCCATGCTTCCTGTATAGCCCGTGGAACTGAGCCAATTAAACCTCTTTTCTTTATAAATTGTCCAGTCTCAGGTAGTTCTTTATAGCAATGTGAGAATGAACTAATATATGTAGTAAAACATTCTGTGCTTAATAATCCCACTTAAAGGCACCAACATTGTCTGTGCTATATAGTTCATGAGATGCTTATGTAATGACTCTCCCTCCCATGACCCATTCCATCAAAAGTAATTTCCGGCCAGGCGTGGTGGCTCACATCTGTAATCCTAGCACTTTGGAAGACCGAGTTGGGCAGATCACTTGAGCCCAGGAGTTTGAGACAAGCCTGGACAACACAGCAAAACCCTATTTCTACTTAAAATAAAATACAGAAAATTAGCTGGGCATGGTGGCACTTATCTGTAGTCCTAGCTACTCAGGAGGCTGACGTAGGAGGATCACCTGAGCTTGGAAAGCTGAGGCTGCAGTGAACCAAGATCATGCCGCTGCACTTTAGCCTGGGTGAAGGGAGTGAGACCCTGGCTTAAAAAAACAAATAAGCAGTTGCCATATGCCTACTGTAGGGATTTGCTACTGATCTTTTCCAAATCAATTTCTTCACAGAATCCTCAAAAGCAAAGCCACAGAACCCTGCTGTGGCAGGGAGATCATCCAGATAGCGCCGAAGAAACAAAGCCATCATCGACAGAGTTGTTATAAACAACAAAAAAAGAAAAGACGAAAGAGGATAAACCACCTTCTTAAAGTTATCACAATACAAGACAGAAGGAAAAGGAAATCCAAACAAGAAAAGGCACACTAAGGCCCCCACAATGTTTCCGACAGGTTTAAAGAAGACTTTCCTGGGTGCTTAGCTGGTACCCAAAGAAATGTATAGGAGCCTGGAAGCAAACAAATCACCCTATGATGTCATCCCAAGATTATAGATCCCTCAGGATTCTGTAGAGCTGTCATCAAAGCCATCATCACATTAATCACCCGGGGCAGGAATGGGAGAAACTGGAGGTGAAAAGGGCGGATTAAGTTCTTAAGTCATTCCCCAGAGAATGCCACATGAAGATCACCCTGTGAAGTGCACTCTTGTGAACTCAGTAAACTTTGGGATTACTCAAGCTAAAGGCAGGCAGCTTTTCCTTTGAGGTCATTATTTTCTGCAGTCTGATGGGCTTTGGGTTGTTGTTTCTTTTGTTTTTGTTTTTGTTTTTGTTTGTTTGTTGTTTTCATGGATCTCTGCTGCCCTCACATTCTGTGAAAGACCATGGACATGAGAGTTAGTTGCCATGACCATCTCCTTTGCAGAAATGGACTACAAAACATTTCCCACTGAGGGGACTAAGAAGGCAGAATGAACATTTGTTGTGGTTATGTTCACTCAGCATCTATTTCTTCAGGAACATCTGGTTTGCTTTGGAAACTTATCCAGTTGTGGTTTTGAATCCCAAATCTAGTTCTCCCATACATACATGGTTCTCCCATACACATTCATCATGCCAAAGAGTGGGCATGTGATCTAAACTCAGTCGATTGAATTCTCGCTTTTAGGAAGTTGCTTCTTGGCCAGCCATGGTGGCTCACACCTGTAATTCCAGCACTTTGGGAGCCCAAGGCAGGTGGATCACAAGGTCAGGAATTTGAAACCAGCCTGGCCAATACAGTGAAACTGCGTTTCTACTAAAAAATACAAAATTTAGCCTGAAGCGGTGATGCACGCCTGTAGTCCCAGCTACTCGGGAGGCTGAGGCAGGAGAATCACTTGAACCCAGGAGGCAGAGTTTCCAGTGAGCCGAGATTGTGCCACTGTACTCCGGCCTGGGTGACAGAGTAAGACTCTGTCTCAAAAAAAAAAAATGAAGTTGCTTCTTAACTATTTTTTCCAGCTGGGGAGACAGCTGGGGAGGTCCTGCAACCAGAAGTTCTGCAGCTGCCTGAGACCAGTCTATTCCAAGCTACATACTTCAAACTTCCTTTCAAATCTTCTTCATTTCTTGCCATTAAATTCCCATTTTGCTTATGTTTCCCAGATGTGTGTTTCTGTTGCTTACAGTTAAAGACTCCTGATTAAAGAAAGCATTCAAAAAGTAGGACGGGTGGAAATTATGTCTGGAATGATTGTCCCATGACAACAGATGTTTCACCTACTGCATTGTACAGGGGTGAAGACTACATGGTGAGGGAAAGAGGGGTATCCACCTCTTCTCATCTGTTTAACTGGATAGTGGCCTTTTGACCTGGCTGGGACCCCTGTCTTCACCCTGCCTTGAAGCTGTGGAAAAGGAGGCTCAGTGGTACAGTGTGTTCCCTTGCTCTCCGCAGTATCTTGGTAAATGTTTAACAATTGGCTTTGGGGAGGGGATGCGGACAGGGGTTGATCTGTAATGTTTGCCAATTTCTGTGGTGTGAACATTCCCACTGTGGTCAGTTTCAAGCTACAGATGTGATATCATTGAATGTAAAGTTGGGAAGAGAGTCATCAACTCCCCTGAGCCAGTATGAGCCACTCCAGCGTGCCACTGCCTCTCTGCCTCTGACTGTGGCAGTCGCACAGGAAAGCTTCTGGGTAATAATGGCTAAGACTTATTTTACACTTTGCCTTGTGCTACATACCATTCTGGGCATTTTGCTGCATGTATTATCGCATGAATTTAATCATAGCTTCTTTGACAGATGCAATTCTTGCCTCTATTTTACAGATAGGAAACCTAAAGTACAAAGAAAATTAGAATTGTTCAAAATCCTAAGACTTGGAAGTGGAGGTGCCATGATTTTCATCCCTGGTCATTGTTTCCAGGGGCATCTTGCTTAACCACAATATTGTGCTGAAAGAACAAATCAGATAATGAAAGACTTCTGCCTCCTGTAATGCAAGGTGAGAAGTGGCATCAGGCTCAAACAACCTGGCAGAAATGACAATGAAAATGTCCACAGATACGCTCAACACGGATGCTTCCTATTCGAGTTTAAACCTTATTTTCTGTATGACATCCTAATTATTCATACCTCATCTACCACCAAAAGGGTAAAAGTAGCTCGAGATAGTAATATCTAACAATTATTGAGTACCTCCTATGTAGTGTTTACATATTACCTCATCTTCACAACAATCCTTTAGAGAGAGGAATTGTTCTGTCCATTTTGCAGATAAAGAAATGAAAGCTCACTAAAAGTTGATCTACCTCAGCCCACAGAGCTAATAAATGACCAAAGAAAGGCAGATTTTTAAAAATCCTCTTTATTTCATTCATGGGGAAACAAGCACAGAGTGGTTAAGTAACTTGCCCCATGTGACATAGTTAATTAGTGCTGATGCAAACCCCTGTCTACCTGCTGCTGAGGCCCATGATCTTCACACCATATCCAGTGACTTCTCCCTTTAAGCAGATCCCCTCATGATGCAGCCAGAATTGATTTTCCTAGAAAGCTCCATCTGGGACACTCAGAAAAATGACTCTGTCAAGTGACCATTGAAGAACCAGCTGTAACTCCATATCTCAGAGGGCTGTCTCAGAACCTCCTGCCACTTGCTCGTCATCCACAAAGTCAAACACTTTTCTCTCTGAAAAGCTAACCTCTCTGCGAAGATCAGCAACAGGTTAGATGCCACATCAAAAGAATGAGTTTATTTTCCCAGGAGTGGTTACCTGTGATCTTCTCTTGTGACTTCCCTATGGAGACTGGGCTGGATGGGGGAGGTACCACACCAGAGTGCATGATTCTTCTTCTGTGTGATGCTGAGTGGCTTTTGCAGGATGCATACACAACCCAAACTGACTGTCTTGACAGGTGTGATATGAATGAGATGCTCCCGTTATTGGTGATAATGAGACTTTTCAGTGTCTGTCAGTTACAGAACAATTGATGTCATCCAGTGAATGGCAACTTCTCTGCTAACTTGAGGCAGGGCTCCTGAAACATGGAACACTTTAAGGACGTCATTGATGCTGGTTCCGGAAGGGTTAACACACCCCGATGTGCCTGGCTTCGCTCTTCCAGCAGAAAGAGGAGGGGGTGGACTGGGGGTGGGATGTGTCACATTCAGACACATATCCATAGCAAAACAGTAGAGAAACAGTTTTAAACCATAACGCTCCCTATTCTGGCTTGCAAACTGATGTCTTTGGAATTACTTTTCCCTGCTCTGACAATCTGTCACCTGTAACTGGGGAGGAAAAGTAAGCATCAGAGAGCCTAAATGATTAAGTAGTGTAGTCTTGTTTTTAAGGAGCTGCCTTGCAGTTCCTTGACCTCGTTAGAGCACTGATGGAGGGACAGTCCTGCAGGAACACCTGTGAATCCCTGAGGGTACCCCTCAACACCTCTTCTGCCGCAAATAATATACACATAGGACATTCACCCTCAAAAAATTAAACCTACAATTATCGTAGGACCAGCAATCTCATTACTGGGTATACACTCAAAAGAATTGAAAGCAGGGAATTAAACAGATATTTGCACACCAATGCTCATAGCAGCATTATTCACAATAGCCAAAAGGTGAAAATAACCAATTGTCCACCAATGGATGAATGGATAAACCAAATGTGGTATATACATACAACCTTAAAATCACTTAGCCTTAAAAACAAATGAGTTTCTGACATATGCTACAATGGGGATGAACCTTGATGACCTTATGCTAAGTGAAATAAGCCAGACACAAAAAGACAGTTATGGTGTGATTCCGCTTAGATGAGGTACATAGAGTAGTCAAATTCATAGAGACACAAAGGAAGATGGTGGTTGCCAGGGGACCAGGGAAGAGAAGAATGGGGAGAAATTTTTTAATGGGTACAGAGTTTCAGTTTGGGATAATAAAATATTTCTACAGATGGATATTGGTGAGGGTTGTATAAAACTGTGAATGCACTTAATGCCACTGAACAATACACTTACAAATGGTTAACATGAGGCAGCGTGGTGGCTCACACCTGTAATCCCATCACTTTGGGAGGCTGAGGCAGGAAGATCACCTGAGGTCAGAAGTTCAAGACCAGCCTGACCGACACGTAAAAATACAAAATCAGCTGGGCATGATGGCACATGCCTATAATCCCAGTTACTTAGGAGGCTGAGGCAGGAGAATTGCTTGATCCTGGGAGGTGGAGGTTACAGTAAGCCGAGATCATGCCATTGCACTCCAGCCTGGGCAACAAGAGCAAAACTCTGTCTAAAAAAAAAAAAAAAAAAAAAAAAGATTAACATGGTAAATTTTATGTTATGTACATTTTACTACAATTCAAAAAAAGATACCTAGCACAGTGCATGTAGTCAGACTACTTACAAACCACAAGCCAAATGAAAGAGAGCTGGGGTATTCATTGCCATAGCCTATAAAGTGCCCTACAAATGTTAACTAAATGTGTACGCTTGCCTTTATCTTACTTATTCTTCAGGGAAGTATCATCAGCTTCTTTTGACAGAAGAGGAAACAGAAGTCAGAGAAGTAAAGTAAGTTGTTCAGGTTCCATGGCAGTATAGAGGGAAGATGTAAACCTTGATCTGTCTTTCATCAAATGCAATCCAATTTCCATACCGCAAAATGCCCGAAAGTGTACCCCTTTTCAGGGTGTTAACATGCCAGACAGTCAGATGAAGCCAAATTCTCCTCTTCTATGAAACATGGGAGACTTACCCTCATAAATACTTCAGCATTTGTCAATGTAGAAGAAGTCGACTTTTAATTTATAGAACTAAAGTGTATATCTGCTCTGATCATCACTAAATATAGAGAGACCTGGAGAATTTCCTTAATAAAGATGCAACACCTATCATGTGTGGCTTTGGCTGGCTTAGTGAGAAACAGAGTCAGAAAATTCAAAGCATTCCATTTATAATCAAGAGAGCCATGCCTCCATTGCATTGGTAATAACCACACCCCACTGGTAATTGCCACACACCACTGGTTATTTTTCTTAACCTAGTTAGAATAACTTACTTATCCCTGGCCGGATGTCTCTCTTAGTTTGACAAAGGTAATGATGTGTTATTCTCACTCTGTTTTTCTTAAAGGTTTGAAGATCTTGGGGCTGTGTACTTTTCCCAGGTATTCGTTCCATTCTCAACGTTTATGTTAGCATATACATTTCGCCTAAGCCAGGCTTGGACGAGTTCAGCATAGTGGTTCTGACCACGGGCTCTAGGGTCTTACTGCCTGAACACAAATCCTGGCTCTACCACTTACTGGTTATATGATCCTGGGCAAGTTACTTCATTTATCAGTGACTCGGTTTCTTCATCTGTGATATGAGGACAATAATAGCACATACTTCATTGGATTATTGTGAAATTTACCTGCTCTAATAAAACCACCCTCCAGGGTGCCTGGTTTAAAATAAACATACAAAGTATATTAGCCATTATTATTAATTTCTTTGAGCACATGGATGTATCTTACTTCCCAAATTCTAGTGATTCAGAAAAGATCTAAAATCACTTATTTTCAGAAGTGCACCCACTACTATTTGAGGAGAGGGAAAGAAAAGGTGGCTTTGAACCAAGCATAAGCATCACACATTCTCCTCTGGTACCAATTACTGTGATAAATTGAAGGTGACAAGTTATTTTATGACATAAATGCAAATCAGCATTCACTTCCCTGTTATTTTCCAATGCCCTGGCACTTTAATGGTCCCCATAAGTTTGCTTCACTTGCAGCAAGTATCAGTATGTTCACAGTCAGCCAGAGAAATTTATTTTTAGGTGGGGAGTGCAATGAACTGAGCCCACCAGCTGACTTAGAAAAATGATCACATTTCCGTCCACAAATTATTCGCAAAGCTAGTTAGCATTTGAGCCTTTGTTGGTGAAATAACGCAATAAATAGAGATGTGTCAGAAGGGCTCATTTCCACCTGCCAGACTTGACTCTCTAAATATCAGGCATTCACACATTGGTGGGTGCATGTGTGTTTATTAGGAAAACAAAAACTTATCCCAAAAGGTAAAATTCCCTGCAATGGATAGGAGTAGAGACCTTTTACTCTTCAGAAAACACTGTGGGGGGAAGAGCATGGCTTCCAGTCTGTTGAGCCAGTAAAACTGCTGTATACCTGAAACTAATGGCAGCGACTTCAACATGAGAGGAGACAAAAACAAGGAAAAAACCATGTGTTTGCTTTTCAGCACTGAACTTGATTTCTCGTTCTGCCGGTTCCACCAGCCTGTCATTCCTTCTTTATTGATGTTGATGAGGGGAGGAGGGGGAGAAACCAAAAAGTTAAAAAATAAAAAAAGCACAAACAAAACCAAAGAGACTGGCAGCAATTGTCACTGTAAACAGGCTCTGCCTCTCCACCTGTCATTGTACCATTAACAGACAGTGGAAGCTGTTAAATACACTACCCAATTAATTTCAAATACAACTTCAGACAGACAACCCCTAATTGTTAAAAGCTTTTTATTAGGACATAAAGACAATCACAGAATTAAGTCATTAAGATTCATAATAAGGAAACTGGTTCTCAGAATGAAACCTGATCCCCAATGTCACCCTTCCACCGTCAAGGAGTTAGCGGCTGCATTCATTCATTTACTCATTAACTAAATATTTAGTGAGTGCCTACCACTCAACCCTTGCCCGTGAGGCACCAAAAAGAAAGTCTCACATTCTATAGACAGGTGGCATTTTCCCCTCCTTCATCCCTAGAATTGCTGTTTGTGTGTGTGAGAGTGTGTGCACATGTGTGTACGGTTTGCATCCTGAGATGCAATCCACGTGCAAGAGCAGGGAAGGCCGAGGGAACCGGGCAGTGAGAAACACTTTTAAGCACACCACAGAATGAGGAGGCTTTCTATCAACACCTTTCCTTAGGTGCATTGCGTTAAGCATTCCCTCTTACAAGTTGCCACTTAGAGACACAATCTTACCCCCTTCCCTGTTCTCCAACTTGAAACCTGACATTGCTTCACATCAAATGTTTAATTTCCCATTGTTTGAAATGAATCGTATGTAAGGCATGCGTTGCCATGGATGCAAGATCCGACGGTGCATATAGAGTTTTCTGAAGCCAGCAACTTTGGATCTGCCCAGGTAACCAGGTGCTGAATAAGGCAAAAGGAGAACTGACCCTCCCAAAAGAACTTCCGGTGCAAATTTCCCCCATTGCAACCAAGTGATAGAATATTTGCCAGTAACGAACTCATTTTTCTGCCTTTAGAAAATGTGCCTGCTTCAGTTTTTCCTCCTCTGCTGTCAAAAAAAAGTCATTTTCTTGGCCAGGTGCAGTGGCTTATGCCTGTAATCCCAGCACTTTAGGTGGCCAAGGCCAATAGATCACAAGGTCAGGAGTTCAAGACCAGCCGGGCCAACATGGTGAAACCTAATCTCTACTAAAAATACAAAAATTAGCCAGGCATGGTGGCATGCACCTCTAGTCCCAGCTACTCAGGAGGCTGAGGCAGGACAATTGCTTGAACCCAGGAAGTGGAGGTTGCAGTGAGCCGAGATCGCACCACTGCACTCCAGCCTGGGTGACAGAGCAAGACTCCGTCTCAGAAAAAAAAAAAAAAAAAAAAAAAGTCATTTTCTTTTTCATGGAATGTTTCCAGGTTCAAGACCTTATCTGGAAGCTCCTCTGATGAAGAAGTCCCAGAATGACACTGTGTGATCCCTGAGACATGAAGCTTCTTTTGTACACAACACTTAAGGTGAGGCAATAGCTACTAGCCACGGGTACACATTCAATTCCACTCCTAGGTATGTACCCAATAGAAACGTGTTCGTATCTTCAAAAAAGACACATTAATTAGCATGTTTGCAAAAGCTCCATTCTTAATAGCCCTAAACCGGAAGATGAAAATCCGCTTCTTTGTGCTGCCAGGCCAGATGGTCAGATGCTGCTGCTTTGACTTTTACTCCTCTAACTACCCTCCTCAACCCCAGCTGTTGTTGTTTTTGTTTTGTTTTGTTTTGTTTGTTTGAGACAGGGTTTCACTCTGTCATCTGGGCTGGAGTACAGTGGCGTATACACAGCTTATTACAGCCTCAACCTCCTGGGCTCAAGCAATCCTTCCACCTCAGCCTCCCATGTAGCTAGGACTACAGGCATGTGCCACCACACCCGGCTATTTTTTAAATTTTTTTGTAGAGATAGGGTCTTACCAAGTTGCCCAGTCTGGTCTCCAACTCCTGGGCTCAAGTGATCCTACCGTCTTGGTCTCTTAAAGTGCTGGGATTATAGACATGAGCCACCATGTCCGGCAAACCCAGTTTTGTTAAATTCATATTCTCTGTGTGGTAAGCCTTCAGTCTTGGAACACACTGAACGGCCTTTGTATTCCTGACGGAGCCCTGACAAAGCAGAATGATAGAAAGGCACACACACAAAGAGGATCTACCATTCTGGGGCCTAATGCCTAGACTTTTAACAGAGCTATGAGGCTGATGCCAAGCCCTGAGCCTTACCTGAGGAGCTGGCTTCCAGAACAGCTCTAAGACCTCCATAATCCCACCTCTGGCTCTTTCTCTAACTGCACCTAATTCCAATCATTCCTCACTCTCTGCGCCCCAGCCAGACAAGCCATCTGTGCTTTGGGTCCTTTGACCTGCCTTATTCTACACTGACTCAGAGGCTTCACTCCAGCACTTGGCTTTGATTTGAGACCCTCCTTCTCCCTTCAGTCATCTAGCACACATCCTGAAGGCATTAACTAACCAGCCACTTCCTCAGGAAGTCATTTTTGACACCCCAGAGCACATACTCCCATTACATTCTCTATGGCTCCTTTCTCACTTACTGTGTTCAATGCCCAACTCCTACCAGTCAGTCTGTCAACGTTATGTGGGCAGAAACCAGACCCAAAGAACACACCACCGTATCTCTAGCATCCAGCATCCTCCAAGGACATGGAGGGTGCACAATGAATATTTGCTAAATGATTGGTATTCGAAGCCTCCTCTTCATGGGTAAATAATGTATTTCTCTCAGAACAGATGGGACCCAGTTTTATAGCAGGTGGAATTGAGCAAAAGGAAGAATTAACACATATTGGGCACTTTCTTTACACTGTACATTGTGTCAAGCACTTTGCCTGCATTATCATCATTTAATCCTTGCAAGAAGACTAAGAGGTAGATGCTATTAATATCTCCATTTTACAAATGACGGAACTGAGGCTTAGAGAGGTCAAGAAACTTGGCCAAGGTCATGCAGTTGCCCCAAGCCTCAAGTCTTCATCCCGTTTTATCGGTAATTGTTCATGATGTCATATGGCCTTCACACAGCTGGCAAAAATGTCTCAGAAATAGCAACAGTTAATTTCCATAATTATGTGAGGTTGTTTTGAATGTGTCCTGATATTCTATTTTGCCACTTTAGCAATGACAGGCTTGCATTTCTACATCGTTTAGCTACGGTGGCTTAGTTCTGACCTCTAACCTCCCCCAACTCTTTGAAATTGCTTCATTTCTCTTCCTTCAAAGGGAGCCAACACTGTTTCAGTTAAGGGGCTCCGCAACAATTTCCTTCTAAATCCCTCGTTTCTCAGGATGGATTGAGGTTAGTGATTCTCTGAGAGGCTCCCCCACCCCACCCCCACCCTTCACTAGCAGCCATGGTGCATGGCCTGCTGGCAAAAGCAGGTGGGTGGTTAGCAGTATCATAGCCAAATGCGTGGGCTTTGGAGTCAAATTACCCATTCGAATCCTGTCTTCACCATTTATAGTATGTTACACTCTCCACCTCAGTTTCCTCATCTGTAAAATGCAAATGATAATAATATCTCTTGCATGGGATTGTTCAGGGGAGTCAATGACATAGAAATGGACCGTGCTTATGGCAGTACCTGGCCCATTGTAAATGCTTGACAAATGTCATTATCTGTGCTGTGTAAGCACTTGAGACAGAATGTAAGCAAGTTTTATCCTGCCTCAAAATTGCAACCACAGCCCTGGTTTTTGCTTTGTTTTGATTTCCTTCTCCAAATAGACTTGAAGCTAAGTATCCCTTGGCTGTTTGGCAGTGAATTCAAGAAAGCTTAGCTCCAAGGGCAAAGAAGAATAGACCCTAGTGGGGTAAGCCACTGGCCTCCGTGCTTTCTTGTTGAGTTTCCGCCCTTCAAGAGGGAGAAAAGGGAGAAAACTCTTCTCTTCTTCTCTCATCTCTCACCTGTGTTCTGTTGCAGAAAAATTTGTTCCCCTTTCTAACTGAATCACAGCTTTAATAAAGCTATTGTATTTGACCACAGGCTTAGAAAACGGTAATATAACGTAATAAGAAAAGATCATTAAAGTTCTATAAAGCAAGCATTCAGCTCCTTCATTTCCAGTGTCCCCAAGCCTTAGATAAGGGATAAACATTTTTTTAATCAAAATCAGAATAACAGTAAATCTCACTTTTCGTTTTATTTCAACTATTTTTGCCGTTAAGTATGTGGTGTTTTCTAATTTCCTGTGTAGATCAGATGGGCTATAAAAGGTTTTTTTTGTTTTTTTTTTTAATTTTAAGTTTTCAGGGCACTTTTCTGACTGCAATTCTAGCACATGTCTCTGGTTAGGTTGTCAGAGAAGTGAGCCAAGAATGATTAAAATTCTGGAAACCGATTTGTAAGGGAGTAACAACAGATAAGTACCGGGAGGTAAACAAACTTACTGTAGGTTAACTGGGAAAGTAGCTCAGAAAGACTGAGAAAGACAGACGTAACTACAATATTCAAAAATACTCAGAGTTGCTCTGTCAGGAAAATTGTTTTAAAGGCAAACAGAAGCTTTTTATCCCCCTGCTTTTGCTTGAAACAGCAAAGGCCACAAGCACTGAGGTCCCAGGCAGAGACTCAAGTCTTACTTATCTCTACCATTTGCTGGCTGGTTAGTCTTGAAAGTAACTAAACTTCTAAACCTCGATTGTATTGTCTGTAAATGGCAATAAGAAAAACCTAATTATGCATGAGAAGGTCAGGAGAAATCAAGAGGAATATTTAATGCAGTTAGCACAGTGTCCAACACATAATCAGTTTCAAAATATCAACATTATTGATATTTTGTGGTGATATTTCTGAACAGTATCATATTTTGAATAATGTAAAACTTCCAAAGGAATTGTTCAAAGAAAACTTACTTAAGACTTTCTTTTCCCAATATGGAGTCTCACTCTGTCGCCCAGGCTGGAGTGCAGCAGCGTGATCTCAGCTCACTGCAACCTCCACCTTCTGGGTTCAAGCAATTCTCCTGCCTCAGCCTCTTGAATAGCTGGGACTACAGGCACACACAGCCACACCCAGCTAATTTGTGTATATTTCTAGTAGAGATGGGGCCATGTTGGCCAGGCTGTTCTCGAACTCCTGGCCTTAGGTAATCCGCCCGCTTTGGCCTCCCAAAGTGCTAGGATTACAGGCATGAGCCACAGTGCCTGGCATTAAGACATTTTTAAATGATCAGGACTGAGCCTGGCATGGTGGCTTACGCCTCAAATCTCAGCACTCTGGGAAGCCAAAGCAGGAGAATCCCTTGAGGCCAGGAGTTCACAGTGAGCCTGGGCAACATAGTGACCCATCTCTAAGATGAGAAGATTGCTCAAGCCCGTAAGTTGAAGGCTGCAGTGAGACTTTATCGTGCCACTGCACTCTAGCCTGGGTGACAGCATGAAACCCTATCTCAAAAAAAAAAAAAAGTCTGGGCTGAAGTATAAGAAATCTAAATCATAGGTAAGCCTGGAAACAGACCAGCAAACTGGGATTTGACACTTCATCAACACCATCATTAAAAAAATATTTGTAACTTTATTTTATGGACTGTAAGATGCATATTTTTCCACATTTTCAAATCAGGAAGTCTTACGATCCCTAACTTTTTTTTTCTTAGTGCTATATGGAATGATAGGATGTATTCCAATGGATGGCATCTAAGATTTCATGAAGTATAGGATTAAGCATTAAGCTTACTGGTGCACTGTTTTAAGCAAATCAGCCCAAACAATTTTGGCGCTTAAGGAATTTATAATGTGAAGCAGACAATGTAAAAAGAATATTGAAACAACTAAGTCAATTCTGCATGCAGAGAGGGAAGATGTGGTTCTTTGTGGGCAAAAATTTTAAAAAGAAATTTAATTCTTTAATTAAAAATTCTATTTCACCATTTACTTATTGTGCAAACATGTTTAAGTTACTTAATTTCTACATGTGTTCATTTCATCCTCTATGAAAGGGGCCTAATAACATCTCTTAAAAGGTTGTGGTGAGGATGGAAGGCATCACTATGTTAAAAGGAAAAGCCCATATTGGCCCTTAGCTTGGCACATGGGAGGCACGGCTTTCATACTACCAAAACGGATGTCTCTTTCCTCCCTGAGCACTCCCCAGTACGGATGACATTCAGTCCATCCAGCCTGCTATGACAAATTAGTCCAACCTCAGGACTCTCACTGTAGATGGTGGTTTAGTCTTTTGGGGCTGCTTTGCACAGTTACCAAAGACTGAGTGGCTTAAACAACAAGAGATTAATTTCTCACAGCTTTGGAGGCTGGGAAGTCCAAGATCAAGTCACCAACCAACTGATGATACTCTTGTGGTTTACAGACGGCAGTCTTTTCACTGTGTCCGCATGTGCCAGCTCTTGTGCCTCTCTTTTATAAGAGCATTAATCCTCTTCATGAGGACTCTACCTTCATGACCTAATTATCTCCCAAAGTTTCCACCTCCTAATATCATCACATTGAGAGTCAGGATTTTAATGTATGAATTTTGGGGAGACACATTCAGTTTGCAGCAGGAGGAACTGCAAGTATCTACCGTCTCAGCTCTTGTTCCAGTTTGCAACCCTTATTCCATTGATACTTTCCCTTTTCATGGGTTTCTGTCTTACATCTCTCCTGCATAGCCGTCATGATTTATATCTCCTGATTCCTCTTGGTAAAATCTATCCATTACCAAGTAGGTTTTCATAAAGCCCTAGTTGCTACAGAATGCACACCTCATAAGCTACATGAGGGTAGGGTCATGCCTGTCTCATTCACTGCAGGGTCAATGGTAGCAACGAGAGTGAAATGGGAAGGTGATCAGTAGCGGGTCTCACCAGACTAAAATTGAGGTTTAGAGCTCACATTCCTTTTTAGAGACTCTAGGAGGGAATTTGCTTTCTTGCGTTTTCTAGAGGCTGCCTACATTCCTTGGCTCGTGTCCCCTTTCCTCCATTTTCAAAGCCAGAAATAGCAGATTGAGTTCTTCTTATAATATTGCATCACTCTGCTTGCCTCCTCTTCCATTTTTAAGAACTCCTGTGATTACATTCGACCCACTGGATAATCCAGGATAATCTTTCTATTAAAAGGTCAGCTGATTAGTAACCTTAATTTCATCCGCAATCATAAATCCCCTTTGCCATATAACATGATATATTCACAGGTTCTGAAGATTGGGACATAGATATTTTTGTGGGTCCATTACTCTGTCTACCATACTACGTTAGGCTTTTATTAATAAAAACAAACATTTGTGAGAGCTTAGTATGTGCCAGGTACTGTACTGGCTAAGCACTTTGTATACATTCAATCATTTTATTTTCACAATAACCCTGTGAAGCAGAAACAATTATAGCCCTAGTTTTAAACATGCTGTAGCTAAAGAACCCAGAGGTTTAAAAGACCTGTGCAAGACCACAGATCGAATCAGTGCAGAGCCAGGATTTGAACCTAGGAGCAGGCCTAGTCACAAGGCCTTAGTCTTAAGAGCTAGAGTCCAGGCGTTCCCAAACTTTTTACACAGGGGGCCAGTTCACTGTCCCTCAGACCGTTGGAGGGCCGCCACATACTGTGCTCCTCTCACTGACCACCAATGAAAGAGGTGCCCCTTCCTGAAGTGCGGCAGGGGGCCAGATAAATGGCCTCAGGGGGCCGCATGAGGCCTGCGGCCCGGGCCGTAGTTTGGGGACGCCTGAGCTAGACCATCTAATTGCAGGTGGCAAGTATATCTATAGGAATGAATGAACTTGGATGAGGAACAAAGTTTCCAAATAAAAGTCCAAGAGAGTACCATAGAATTAAAGTTCCAGCTCGGTGGATGGCTTCGAAATGAACATCCACACTTCCTTAGCTGGGATTCCATTCTTTATAAGTGACAGAAAGTGTTTCCAGGAAAGTCTATTCCAAAAAAGCGGTGGGTCAAGTAAACTGAAAAATACAGAATTTGGGCTTCAGATATGATTGGATTTAAGACTCAGTTATCTTATCAAAAATCAGTTTTCTGAATCTATAATTAAAATTTTCGTTTTTTTTTAGAAAAAAAGGAATTGGTGTTCTTTTTTTTCTCTTGTGTTTACCTTCCATGGAGTTGGCTCTTCAAGTCAGCAAGATGCAGAGAAATCCAGCAGCTCCAGCCACTATTCCTCTCTGCTTCTAGGTCCAGCAGGAAAAAAAAGAAAAAACATTTTCTCTTTCTCAGAAGGCCCAAGGAAAATCACATTGTCTCTCATTGACTCTGCCAGAGTCCTGGCCCATCTTTGAAGTAACCACTGTGATCAGGTGAATGCAGATGCTAATTGCTTAGTTTTGGGTTGTGAGCGCCTTCCTAGAGTCACCTATGGAGTCAGTGTCTCTAGAACCATACAGATTCAGAGGAGTGGAAAAGCAATGCTTTTAACAGCAGATAACAGATTTGCTTGTTTATATGGGTGTATTATCTCATATAACAAGAAGTCCAGAGGTAAGCAGATCTGAGTGGGTGTCTTAGTTCGTCTGTGTTGTTATAAAGAAATAACAGACTGGATAATTCATAAAGAGAAGGGATTTATTTGGCTCATGGTTCACAGGCTGTACAAGAAGCATGGTGCCAGCATCTGCATCTGGTGAAAGCCTCAAGCTGCTTCCCCTTATGGTGGAAGATGAAGGGGTTCCTGCCACAGAGCAAGAGGTATGTGTGTGTGTGGGAGAGAGAGAGAGAGAGAGAGAGAGAGAGAGAGAGAGAGAGAGAGAGAAATGAAGGAGGAAGGAGGAGAAGGTAACAAGCTCTTTTCCACAATTGGTTCTGGGGGTGCAGGGCAGGGGGTCGGGGGAGACAAAGTGAGAATTAACTTACTTCCTTGTGAATCCCATCAAGCCCTCCATGAGGGATCCACCCCCATAATCTAAACATCTCCCACCAGGCCCAATCTCCAACACTGGGGATCAAATTTCAACATGAGACTTGGCAGGACCAAACAAACCATATCCAAATCATAGCACTGGGTGACATAGTTGGATAAATCCAAAGCTTAATAATGTCATGGGTCTAGGTGTTTCTCTGTGGTCCCTTACCCTAATGAACATAAGAGGACTTCCACAACTTGTTCATCACAAGATCCTAAAGCAGGAAGGAAGGGACAGGGCTTTCCTCTTGCAAGTCTCTTTCTTCTGTTTAGAAAAGGAAATCTTTTCCAGAAGCATCCCGATAAGACTTGCCTTGATGTCTCATTAGCCAGAGCTTGGTCACATGTACACCTCAAAACAAATTACTGGCAAAAGAGGTTGGGATTCTCATGTTTGGCTTAGCTCTATAATGGTTCATGCCCTGGGGCTGAGGATGTTAATATCTAAATATCTGGACAGATGAGGGTTCTGTGAGTAAGAAAGCTGGGCTGTAACCAGCTGTGTGTACACCAGGTCCCTGGAGGGAAACTAGGGAGCTTGGTTACCAGAAGAAGACTGAAGGGACACTAGGTAGAAAAAACAGTGAATGTCTACTAGAGCTAAACTGAGAGCAAAATGGGTTCAAGATTTGGAACATACTAGGCACTCAGTAGGGAATTCACAGAGTTCAAAAACCAAATTGTGAAGAATGGGAATTGGCTCAGAGCTTTAGGCTTAAATATGGACTGGCAGAGCCAACATGGACCACACAGATTATGGCAATTGCTTTGAAAAATGCTCAGAACAATCCCTCCCATCCTACATGCCCTTTCATTGTGTAACTCTGAAACTCTTCAGGACCTGGAGCCTTTCTCCCTCTCCTAGAATCTTAGTGGACCACTGACTTGTTTTGACAAATATTACACACTGAAAGTAATATTGAATGACATCTGGAGTAGGCCTTAAGAAACTTTCAAACTTCCGTTTTGAGCCTCTTGGAAGCCAGCTTCCACGTAAGGAAGTTCAGGTTATCCAGCTGGAGGGACTGTGTAGAGAGAGAATGGCCCTAGAGGATAAGAGTTCCTCTCCCTAGGGGAGAATTGAGGCTGACAAACACAGCTGCCAAACAAGTGGGTAACACCATGTTGGAGGTTGCAGCTCCAGCTGAGCACCCCACTGAAAGCAGCTGCATGAGTGATCCCAGCCAATAAAGCAGAAGAACCACCCAGCTGAGCCAGACAATCCATACCATCCTGAGAAATAATGAATTATTATTGGTTTTTTTAGCACCTAAGCTTTGGAGTGGTGTGTGACATACCAATAGGTAACCGAAACAGGAGTACTCTACTCCAGCTCACTCATTTCACAGAGGAGACTGAAAAGCCAGTGAAGTTAAAGGACTTGCTCAGAGCCGCATAGCTCATTAGTGGCAGAGGCATGGCAAGAACTTGGATTTCTGGATTCTCAATCCACTGCTCTGATCATTAAACCTGGCATAATGGCCAGGCACAGTGGTTCACACCTATAATCTCAGTGCTTTGGGAGGCCAGGGTGGGAGGATGGCTTGAGGCCAGGAGTTCAAGACCAGCCCCAGCAACATAGTGAGACCCTGTCTCTACAAAAAAAAAAAAAAAATTAATAATAATAATTTTTAAATTAGCCAGGTGCGATGCCACATGCCTGTAGTCCTAGCTGCTCAAGGAGGCTGAGGCAGGGAATTGGTTGAGCCCCAAATTTTGAGGGTATAGTGAGCTTGCACCATTGCATTCTGGCCTGGCTAACAGAGCAAGGCCCTGTCAAAAACAAACAAACAAACAAACAAACAAAAAACCCTGGTATAACTATTTGCATCCAAAAACAGGTTTACTTGTAACTTTTGCTAATGTGCATATACAGCAATAGTTTGCACTGAATGATTATTTATTATTGCTTGGGCTGTTTAGTTATCTCATTTAATCCTCACAGTGAAGTGGGTCTGATCTGACCACCCCCTCCCCATTTTACATGTACGATAACTGAAGTTAAAGAGGCTAAATAATGCGCTGAGAGTTGCCCAGCTAAGTAGGTGGTAGAGCCAGGATTCAAATTCAGCATCGTCAGGTTCTGAAACGCTTACTACTCTTTAGCTGTCATGATACACAACTTCCACTGACTCAAGAGGGCATTTTCACTGCAGATCAAGTTTTCCTTTCCTGCATGATGCAGTGATTCCTTTCAGTTCAATTCTGAATTTTGTCAGTTCTCAGATGTGCCTTAGGGTGTATATGGATTTCAGGATGAAGACAGAGTAAACATGTTTGAATTATTCTAAGAGGTTTTCTTTACTGAGCATTTTCTCTGAGTCACTAGGACTGTTTCTAAGGAAGGAAGGAAATTAAAAGATCTTGAGTTTTTATACCTCAGAAGAGCTGCATTCAAGACACTTCCCACCCTACCCCACCCACTGTACACTCTGCATTGAGATTTATGGACTCCTATCATCCTGAAATTACCTGCGAAGTAAGGATGAGAATTGCAGGGTTGTATTTTGGCAAGATTGGACAGTCTTGCTGAGCAAGAAGAAAGAAAAAAAGAAGGGAAGAGGAACAGGAAAGAAGGAAGGGACTTGGATCCATGAAAGAGAAACTATTGATCTAGGAGGATTACTGGGGGACTAGCAATCTAAGGCTGCCCCCGCTTGGTTACCTTAGTAAGACGAGTGTTCATCACACTATATGTAGGAGAGTTCTGGTCTCTACCTAGTGTCCTGGCATGATTGGCAGTAGTGCTCCATTTCATTCTCAAGGTATCCCAGTTGGGACAGTAAGTCATGGAGTGATCCTTTCAATCGTGTTTCCCTCTTCGCCCACCACTTCAAGTTTCAAGGGAGAAAACTAGATGCTATCCTGAGTGCTGAGCACACCAGAGTCAACAGATACAGCCCATTCCCCCGTGAAGTTCACTGCACAGTAGGAGAGACACATGGCTGCTCTTAAGAAGCACAAGAACAGAGGCACTGCTGGGCACAGGGGTAGGCAGCGGTTGAGAGGGGAGAGGAGGTGGGCATTACAGGAGAGGGAACAGCAAGTGCAAAGCCATGGAGGCATGGCAAAGCATGGCATGGCTTAAGAACCATAGAAACTAACCACTCCTAACTGCCAAATGCAATGCCAGATTCTGGCCCCAAATTATCTTTCAGAAAAGGGCCATCTTATACTTGATTTCTTCCAAAGTCTCTCATTTTATGAGGTGATTTCTGGGTTACTTTATTTTAAATAAAATAAGTGACCATTTAGGGAAGTAGATGAAATTAGTTGAGAGAGAGAGAGAGAGAGAGAGAGAGAGAGAGAAAGAGAGAGAGAGAGTGTGTGTGTGTGTGTGCACGTGTGCATGTGCACTCATTCCTGAGGCTCCCAAGAACACTTCCCAGAATAGCTGGGACTAAAACAGGGAGCTCGCTCACAACAGAGCCTCTCTCCATCCAGCGTTCTTTGCCCCTCTGCCCTGCACAGCCTGAGAGCAGGGTTTGCTAAAAGGGAGAGAGGCAAAGAGAGGAAAGCAGGCACACAGAGCCCAGAGCCTAAAGGAGAGAGAGAGAGAGAGAGAAAGAAAGAGAGAGAGAGAGAGAGAGAGAGAGAGAGAGAGAGAGAGAGAGAGATTTAAAGACTCAGTATTATCCCTTGCCTCGGGTATATCCTCAAAATGTTTAGTGGTGAATGTCATTGTAAAGTAGCTTTTTAAAGTCCACTGTTAAAAAGCACCAACATAGCACATGGCTACATTGTGGAGAATACATATATTCTCACCTATAAGGGACTTTTTTTTTTTTTTTTTTTTTTTTTTGAGACAGAGTCTCACTCAGTTGCCCAGGCTGGAGTGCAGTGGTGTGATCTGAGCTCATTGCAATCACCATCTCCCAGGTTCAAGCGATAATCTCATCTCAACCTCCCGAGTAGCTGGGATTACAATCACCCACCATCATGCCCGGCTAATTTTTGTATTTTAGTTGAGACGGGGGATTACCATGTTGGCCAGGCTGGTCTTCAACTCCTGATCTCAGGTGATCCACCCATCCGCCTCAGCCTCCCAAAGTGTTAGGATTACAGGCGTGAGCCACCACGCCCAGCCTATGAGAGACTTCTTAAAAATGTCCTGTTGTTATATAAAGGCATATGTGTGACTTGTGATACAAATTCCAGTGGCCGCATCATTTTGTTTCAAAAAGTCCTATGTTACAGGATATAAAGCTATGAAGATGGAATGCTTTGAAAAGCTGTGTTCTGTGACTCAAAACATGGCTCTAGTGGTGATGAAGACAAGCATTGTCAGAACTGCCTGTGAAGAGTTGAAATAAACTTATTCATGAAATTTGAGAGACAAAGAGAACCAATGTTTCTAAATTAATATTGTACATATTTATTTAAAATCTATGTAACTAAATTAATACATGAACTATTATAAGGAAACACTGGAAATTTTCAGCTATATCCCTGAACATTTATGTATTCAAGTTGGCCATGCAAGTTTTGTTATATGGTCATTTTATAAGAAAATGGGGGAATTGCCTTATTTGGGGGTCACCAGATGTTTCGCATATACAAAATATCCCCCTTGGTCTATGGGGAACCAAGGTGTAGAGTAGCTGGGGGAGGAGCAAGAGATGAAGTTGGAGAGGTAAACAGGTGGTCAAATCAGGGAGGACCTTGCATACCATGCTGAGTTTGCAGTAGGCAATGGAAATCTAAAGAATATTCATAAGATAAGTATATCTTAATTAAATTTGCATTCTGAAAGATTGATTCTGGTGGTAATATGGAGGGTGAACAGAAATAGAAGAATGTTCACATATTGTAGAAGTATAAATGCACTGGCAGAGCTCATGGCTTTGTTTTGCAGCTGCGTCTTCAGAGCCTAGGAGAGGGACTGGCCATGGAAAGTTACGAACACTTATTAAATGAATAAGTTAATGACTGAAGGAATGACCCACTCTGAAACTACATGTTCTCACTCATCATCCCTCCCCTTCAGAAGAGGCTGCCTCAGGGTTTTCAGGATGGCTCTTACTCATTTTGACTGTCTATGGGCCCTCTGGCTTACTTGTGTTTCTTGAACCGAGGCCTCCTCCATTCTCAACTCCACTCCTCTAAAGTCTTGTCATCATAGTCTAAATAACTACGATGGCTATATGTTATTTTAAAACTTTTTTGAAAAGGTGCCACTTTTAGAGAGCATACTTAGGGGAATTAAGTCACCTGTTGGCTGTCCCTCCCTCTCTACTCTTATCTACACCATTACGCTACCTCCCACAATACAAATTTCTTTATTCATAGATAAGATTACTGTAGTGTATATTTATAATCTTGGAGTACAGATAAACTTTTAAAACAGAATGGACTTGACAACATCAGAACATAAAATCTCCATTCAAAAAGGATACCACCAGACAATATTAATGGACAGGTGACAGACTGGGAGAAGATATTTACAATGTCTAATACTGACCAGGATTAATTATGTAAACAATAATGAAATGTCAGAAAATTCAATCAAAAGTAAGCAAAAGCTATGAACACACTGCTCCTATAACAAGAATATAAAGAGCCATTCATCTTTGTAAGTAAACCAGGACATGCAAAAAGAATACAAGTTATCCCTTTATACCCACTGTCAAAAATTAAAAAGTCAGATAATACCAAATGTTATCAAGGATTGGATATCCAAGATTTTAACAATCTCAGCATTGTATTAAAAATAAAAGAGAGAAACAGAAGGCATTCCTTAGTGCCATATTTATGTAAGGACTAACACGTGCATAAACAAAATAAAAGAATTTTTTTTTTTTTTTTTTTTTTTAGATGGAGTTTCGCTCTTGTTACCCAGGCTGGAGTGCAATGGAGCGATCTCCGTTCACTGCAACCTCCGCCTCCTGGGTTCAGGTTATTCTCCTGCCTCAGCCTCCAGCTGGGATTACAGGCACGCGCCACCATGCCCAGCTAATTTTTTATATTTTTAGTAGAGATGGGGTTTCACCATGTTGACCAGTATGGTCTCGATCTCTTGACCTCGTGATCCACCTGCCTCAGCCTCCCAAAGTGCTGGGATTACAGGCTTGAGCCACAGCACCTGGCCTAATAGAACATTTTTTAAAGATAGATATATACTCAAGGATATTTATCAAACACATTACAGTGAGTTTCTTTAGGAAGAAGTTGGGGTAATGAGAGAAGGAGTTTGTAGATAAAAGAAAAATTAAAATTAACATAAAATAAGAAAGATGACTTATATAAACTAAAGACAGGTTATGATCTGAGTAGTATGATTAACTGGTATATCTGCACTTGAGTTCCAAAATAATTAAATAAATGGAGAGAACAAGCCTTGGGGAGATTTTCCCCCATAAGCCCTGATTTACAAGGGCAGTGCACTAACCACGGAAATACAAAGACTTTAATTACTTCCAGTCCAGAGGTGACTGCTTTCCCAACTGGAGTAATGGAAGGCAAATTTAGGGATTTTTCTCACTCCCAAAGAGGGCTGATGTCACAGATGATTAAGTGTCAGCTTCCATTCCCTGAAACTCACTCAGGTAAAAGCAAAGACCACCCCTAAGAAAGCATTTTTCAAGAAGAGGAGTTTGTAAAACATCATTTTGCCAAAAAGAATTAGCACCACCCAGGGGTTAGGGAGCTGGTTTGGGGACCAGGAAGGAAGTAGAGATTAACTCACAATGGACTGGATGTTCTTTTAAATCTCTCTCTTGGCCTTTTGTTTTCACACTGGTGAAATGAAGGCCTCGGCTAGCAGAGACTATAGAAAGTGTCTGAAGAAAACTGAAACAACAATCAATGAAATCTTTTGAATTCTTACAGTGAATAAAATAATGAATATAAAAATGGGACATGTTAGTATTGCTATTATCAGGCCTCCAAGTCAAGTCTGGCTATTTTAGCCTTGGTGACCTGCACATATACCTCTGGATGGTCCCCAGAAGCCAGAAAGTCTGAAGCATCCACAGGTAGCCAGGTGGCCATAGAAAGAAGTGAAACAACTTGTTCCTGCCTCAGCTAATTGCTCTCCTGCTGCAACCTGCAACCATTGTTCCTGCTCAGCCTTGTGAAAATTTCCCCCTGGACACTGGGTTTCTCAAAACCCCCAGCCATTACTATGTAACTTACCACACCCTTCCCTCTGCTTGCAACCAATAGCCCCCCACCCTTATGATTATGCTTGTTGGTAATAGATAACCCCTACTCTTGTGACCATGCATCCTGTGATGCCCTTCCCCTCCCTAAAATAGATTACCACCTTTAACTAACCACTTGCCCCAACCTATACAGGTATTGATCGACTTACGACCTATGCAACTTACGACCATTCGACTTAATGACCACAACTGCTAGCCAAGACTGCTTCACGTCTGGCAGCGCAAACATTGCCCAGCTGGGCAAACGACAGTGCAGACCAGCTTCTGGCAGCACTACCATCTCCACGTGCACCATTTCAACTGTACATATAGCTTACTCAACTTACGATCAAATCGTGTTACAACCATTCCACGGTCCCGACTGTGGTCGTAAGTTGAGCACTAGCTGTAAAACCAACTCCTGTCCCACCGCCCTCCACTGACTCTCTTTTCAGACTCAGCCTGCCTGCACCCGGGTGAATAAACAGCCATATTGCTCACACAAAGCCTGCCTGGTGGTCTCTTTAAGTGAGCGACACACAGAACACTTATAGTTAACAGGAACTATTTATCAAATATGATACTAATTGCATATAATGAAAATGTCTTGATCGGGGTGCTTCTCTGAAGGTATCTTTACAACTGCTTATTTTTTAAGGGTTTGGGGTGTTCAGATCATTGTAATTTTTTTTTCTGTTTTGGGTTTTTGTTGTTCTTTTTTTTTTTTTTTTTTTTTTTTTTGAGACAGAGTTTTGCTGTTGTTGCCCAGGCTGGCATGCAGTGCCATGATCTGGCCTCATTGCAACCTCAGCCTCTCGGGTTCAAGTGATTTTCCCGCCTCAGCCTCCCAAGTAGCTGGGGTTACAGGTATTCACCACTACACTTGACTAATTTTGAATTTTTAGTAGAGATGAGGTTTCTACCTGTTGGTCAGGCTGGTCTTGAACTCCTGACCTCAGGTGATCTGCCTGCCTTGGCCTCCCAAAGTGATGGGATTATGGACATGAGACACCTTGCCTGGCCAGAGCATTGCAATGTTACCAAGAAGTGAAGCACTTGCTTGTAAGCACTGGATGAAATGAAAATACTCAGAAGGGAATTGGGCCTTGGAATTATTTTGTATATCTCTCACCAATAGTCTTCTGAGGAACAGTCAGGCTCAGCCATAAAGGCTTCATTCTTTATATTTTGTCAGGGCTGGGATGGGCTGGGAGATACTATATTTCACTGCACTGACTTTAATAGGATAAGATGTTAGCTAATATGATAACAGCATGAGATGAGATTTAGGTGATCTCAGGGGCTTGTTGGGTAAAATGAAATTAGTCACTGAAGTGACAGTCTAATTACATAAGAATGGGATCAGCTGAAGGGGTGCATTACTTTCCCTAAAGCAGTGGACTTTGAAATTCCACCCTGTTCTCTTTTCAATTTCTAAAGGTTTTTCTGAAATTAAATGTACTATGTAATGCATCTTACTAAACTTGATTCTTCTGTTTGGCATAGGTGAAGGAGATAGAAATAGATTTCACAGCTGGAAGGAAAAGACAGGTAAAGTTACTTAGAATCAGGCAATTAATGGGGATATTACCTACTGTAACCACAGATGAATATGGTAATATCCAATCTAAGAGATCTGAATTTGAATCCCAACTCAGCTAGCATCTGGCTGTGTAAACTTTAACAAGTTTCTTCACCTCTCTGAATCTAGGTTTCCTCATCTGTGTAGAGTTCAAATGTTAAAAGGCTTAAGGGCTATCAGCCATACAACAGCTGACACCTGTTTATTTAGGAATACACTATTTATTTCTGGAAGTCTCACATGCACTCAGAAAACAGCTGCAGCTGTTAAATGCCCCGTTCTCCACATCTGCTGGCTCTGAGGATCTCGGAGCTGCCCTAGAGCCGTTGCTAACTACAATGGGAAGACAGCAGCAACACCAAGTGTGATGACCAGCCCCCAGGATGATTCAAAGTTTTGGGGTAATTTGTTATTGTTGGGGCTTAGAAAATGATACCCCAAAATGAAGGTGTCTGAAGCATAAGTTTCTCTCTGACCTTCTCCCACTTTCCTCTCTCTAGCCCCTCGTTCTCCCCCGAGGCTAGCCATAGAAACTAGAATCCTTTCTCAAGGTGGGTCATAGACACCAGAACTTCTTTTCCCCAAAGCCAGTCATAAAGCTTAAAAGTATTACTCTAACTTTCCCCCAGATTTCTGTGTAAAAACTGGCCAAACAGAAATTATCTGACTTACCTTGCTTGATTGTAGGTCATAAGACCCCCATTCCAGAGAAAGTCCTGCCCTGTTCCTAGAAGAAAGGAACGCTGAACAGAAAGGCCAAAAAGAATCTAGACAGGCAGGTCCTGCTGTCTCCCCACTCAGTCTGTTAGTGTTATCAGAAAGAGAGGGTTCTGGGACCTCTCAAAATTAAGAACTCAGGGCAAGTCCATGAAGTGAAAGCAAGTTTACTAAGAAAGTAAAGGAAAAAAAGAATGGCTACTCCATAGACAGAGCAGCCCTGAGGCTGTTGGTTGCCCATTTTTATGGTTATTTCTTGATTATATGCTAAATAAGGCGTGGACTATTCATGCCTCCCCCTTTTAGACCATGTAGGGTAACTTCCTGAGGATGCCACAGCATTTTTTTTTTTTTTTTTTTTTTGAGAGTGTTTTGCTCTTGTTGCCTGGGCTGGAGTGCAAGTACGTGATCTTGGCTCAATTCACTGCAACCTCTGCCTCCCTGGTTCAAGCAATTCTCCTCCCTCAGCCTCCCGAGTAGCAGGGATTACAGGCATGCGCCACCACGCCTGGCTAATTTTGTAGCCATAGCATTTATAAACAGTCATGGTGCTGGTGGGAGTTTAGCAATGAGGACCACCAGAGGTCACTCTCATTGCCATCTTGGTTTTGGTGGGTTTTAGCCGGTTTCTTTACTGCAATCTGTTTTGTCAGCAAGATCTTTATGGCCTGTATCTTGTGCTGACCTCCTATCTAATCCTGTGACTTAGAATGCCTTACATCTAGGAATGCAGCACAGTAGGTCTCAGTCTCATTTTACCTGGCCTCTATTCAAGATGGAGTTGCTCTGGTTCAAACGCCTCCGAAATCAGCATTAGATCATATCCTTTTTTCTTCAATCATATTTCTACATAGTTGTTCATACTTCATTGAACTTAAATATAAAAATAGTTTCTGTCGTATCTTTGGAAGACTGGGTAATGTAGACTTATTCTGAAGACTCTGGGTAATGTAAAACTTAAATAAATTTATATGTCTTTTCTCCTATTAATCTGCCTTTGTTCAGGTGATTTTTCAGGAAACCTGCTGAGGGTGAAGTTTCCCCTCCGTTCCCACATTATGTAGCAATAGACAACAAACACAAATTTTATTAAAAAGAATAAAATTTGGGGGAGAGAGATCCAAGATGGCTGATCACTAACAGCTCGGGATTGTAGCTCCCACTGAAAGCGCAAAGAATGAGAGGACGCCACACCTTCACATGAATTCTTGTTGCTTACGCACCAGGAGATTCCCAGCGGAGGAGCCCCACGGGTCGCCAGCGCGACTCTTGTGACCGGCGAGGCGGTTTTGCCGGCGCCTTGGAGCGACGGTTCTTGGTGCAGAGTCGGAAAAGCACCATTAATCTTAACGCCGCTGATTTGGTCGGCGCAGTGGGTTGCTCAGATTTCGGCGCTGAGAATCAGTAAGTTGGACGTCCACTCAGAAACCTAATTACAAAGACGGTGAATTCAAAGACCACAGATGGATAAATTTATAACGAAGGGAGGAAAACGGCCAAAAAAGGCTGAGAATGCCCAAGATCAGAACGCCTCTCCCTCAGCGGGGGATCACAGTTCCTCATCAGTAACGGAACAAGGCTTGATGGAGAACGAGTGTGTTCCAATTACAGAAGCAGGCTTCAAAATGTGGATAATGAGAAACTTTTGTGAATTAAAAGAACTTGTTTTAACCCAATTTAAAGCAACTAAGAACTTTGAAAAAAGATTTGACGAAATGTTAACAAGAATACACAATTTAGAGAGGAATATAAGTGAATTGATGGAGCTGAAAAACACAATAGGAGAACTTCGTGAAGTATGCACAAGTTTTAATAGCCGAATTGATCAAGCAGAAGAAAGGATATCAGAGGTCGAAGACCAACTCAATGAAATAAAACAAGAAGACAAGATTAGAGAAAATAGGATAAAAAGGAACGAGCAAAGTCTCCAAGAAATATGGGACTATGTGAAAAGACCTAATCTACGCTTGATCGGTGTACCTGAATGTGACGAAGAGAATGAATCCAAGCTGGAAAATACGTTTCAGGACATTATTCAGGAAAATTTTCCCAGCCTAGTAAGGCAGGATAATATTCAACTCCAGGTAATACAGAGAACACCACAGAGATATTCCTCAAGAAGAGCAACTCCAAGGCACATAATCATCAGATTCACCAGGGTTGAAATGAAGGAGAAAATACTAAGGGCAGCCAGAGAGAAAGGTCAGGTTACCCATAAAGGGAAGCCTATCAGACTTACAGCGGATCTTTCAGCAGAAACCCTACAAGCCAGAAGAGAGTGGGGACCAATATTCAACATCCTTAAAGAAAAGAACTTTCAACCCAGAATTTCACATCCAGCCAAACTAAGCTTCACATGTGAAGGAAAAATAAAGTTTTTTGTGAATAAGCAAGCACTCAGAGATTTTATCACCACCAGGCCTGCTTTACAAGTGCTTCTGAAAGAACCACAACACATATGAAAGGAACAAACAGTATCAGCCTTTCTAAAAAAATTATCAAAAAGAGCATCAATATAATGAAGAATTTACATCAACTAATGGACAAAATAGTCAGCTAATGGCAGTATTAAACTCACATATATTATTATTAATTCTAAATTTAAATTGACTAAATCCCCCAATCCAAAGACAGGCAATTTGAATAAAAAACTAAAACCCATCAGTATGCTGCATCCAGATCCATCTCACATTCGAGGATACACAAAGACTCCAAACAAGGGATGGAGAAAGATTTACCAACCAAACAGAGAGCTAAAATAAATAAATAAAAAGCAGAAGTTACAATTAAGCAACAAAGATCAAAAGAAGCAAAGAAGGACATTATATAATGATAAAAGGATCAATGCAACAACAAGAAGAGCTAAAGATCCTAAATATATACGCACCCAATACAGGAATACGCAGACATACAAGACTTATAAAGAGACTTAGACTCCCACATAATAATAGTGGGAGACTTCAACATTAATATTAGACAGATCAATGAGACAGAAAATTAACAACGATATTCAGGACTTGAACTCAGATCTGGAACAAGTAAATGTCATTAACATTTATAGAACTCTGCACTTTAAATATACAAAATATACACTCTTATCAGGACCACATCATATCAACTTAGAAGTTTAAAAGAAATCTTGGTTGGCTCCTTGTTTGCTATTCTCTTCCCTCATTTTCTTTCATGTCTCCATTATTAAGGACAATTATAGGCATACCCATATTTAGACTGCATTCTAGCCCGGGCAATAAAGCAATACCCCCATCCTCTCTCCTTCTTCCTCTTTCTCTTTCTTCCTCTTCTTTATTAAAAAAAAAAAAAAAAAAAAAAAAAAAAAAGAAAATAAAGTGAGTTGAGTTAGTGAAGGATGGAGATAAAAAAAAAAAAAAAGAATAAAATTTTATCATAACAAAAAACCTAAAATGTTGGAGTGGTTTTGGAACTGAGCAGTAGGCAGAAGCTGGAAAGACTTCAAGGACAATGTTAGTGAAAGACTAGAGTCTTTGACTAGAGTCTTTGTTGGGCATGGTGGCTCACGCATATAATCCCAGCACTTTGGGAGACGGAGGCAGGCAGATAGCCTGCAGACAGGACCAACATCTTTAAATCTCTTGAAAGACCCTAAGTCAGAACCACTTAGCTAAGTCACTCCGAGTCCTGGCTCACAGAAACTATGGGATATAACAAATGTTTATTGTTTTAAGCTGGTACATTTTGAGGTCATTTTCTGTTTTTTTGGTTTTGGTTTTGGTTTTTTATTGAGATGAAGTTTCACTCTTGTTGCCCAGGCTGGAGTGCAATGGCACAATCTTGGCTTACCGCAACCTCTGCCTCCCGAGTTCAAGCGATTCTCCTGCCTCAGCCTCCCGAGCACCTGCGATTACAGGCATGTGCTATCATGCCCAGCTAATTATGTATTTTTAGTAGAGATGGGGTTTCTCCATGTTGGTCAGGCTGGTCTTGAACTTCCAACATTTTGAGGTCATTTTCTATGTAGCGATAGATTAAAATAATAAGGGAGCTATTTGTGGACACTCCCAAATATACTAATTCTTGGGGAATCAGATTGTTTGGATTTCTGTGCAGAGGGTTACAAAGGTGCATTGTCAGCATTAAATATACTTTGTGCCAAAAATAATGAAAGCTTAGTGAATACAGTACAGGAATCTTTACATTTAATCCACAAAACTACCTCCTGAGGTAGATGTTTACCATTCTTTTCACTTCACATATTTTTTAAAAAGTGGAAAACAGAATGATGAATTAACTTGTCCATGGTCACAAAAACTGATTGGTAGTGGCACCAGGATTTGGGGACCATCGCGCAGTGGATCTTCCGAAACTGGCTTTTAAAGAGCCACAAAAACATGTAGCCGGGTTCTTGGCACTATAGTATTGCTTTGATAAACCACAGTTCCCTTCCTTTCTGTTAGAGCCCAATAGGATCTAGAGGGACACCTTACATAAAGGAAAATGACTGCAATCTGGACCTGTCACTTGACAAATGATGCCTCTCCCCACTTCACTTCACCTGACATCTCTGCCCAACCCAAGGCAGGCTCTCAGAAAACCGTACAGAGGTTGAAGTTCTGAGATCCTAGGAGGCAGGAATGCAAACAGACAAAGCACAGTATTGCTTTGGATCGAAAATGTTTTGTTTGCTCATCCTGACTCCGATTCCCCGAGCCTAGAACAAACAGCCCTTCCGCACTCAGGAAATACCAAGAGGCCAGGTTCAGTCTGGTAAACACCACTGTCCTGGCACCTTGCAGAACGCCGGGGACTGTGACGGGCAGCGACAAATTGGCACAAGAGCGACTGAAATGCACAGGGACACCAGCCTAGTGGCCTTCAAAACGCAGGCTGACACTTCCAGGAAGGGAATGGGGGAGGCGGAGCCCAATTCTCGCCCCGGGAAGGAGCAAGAGACTTTCCCTATCCTCCTCCTCCTCCCCCTACTCTCCTCCAAGGCACGGTGAGATTCGGAGCGGCGGAGCTGAGTCCCGCGGGAAAAGCGGAAAAGGGTCGTTGCCACTTTAAATGACTCAGGAAGTGAAAGCCGGCCGCCTGACGGGGAAAGGGAAAGTGGAACCGGGGCGGCGCGGGGCCCGGCAGCGGCCGCGATCTCGCCCGGGTAGCGGGAGGCCGAGCGGGCGGCGCGACGCGGGGGCCGACGGGGGCGCTGGGCGGCCGCGCCGGAAGTGGCCGGCGCGGCAGAGGAAGCGCAGGGACCCTGCGGCGCAGGCAGAGCCGGTGGGAAGGCTCATTGCTGCTTCGCCCGGGCAGGGGCTGTCGCGTCCCCAGGTCCCCCTCCGAGACGCGACGCGGTCCAGGCGGGCGGCAACTCCCGAGGAAGGGAGCCGGGGCGGGAGGAGGAAGTGAGGAGGCCGCGCGGAGGGAAGGCGGCGAGCCCCGAGGCCTGAGGCCTTGGCAGCGTCACTGCACCCACATGGCCTCCGGAGTGGGCGCGGCCATCGAGGAGCTGCCTCACGACGGCACGTGTGACGAGTGCGAGCCCGACGAGGCTCCGGGGGCCGAGGAAGTGTGCCGAGAATGCGGCTTCTGCTACTGCCGCCGCCACGCCGAGGCGCACAGGCAGAAGTTCCTCAGTCACCATCTGGCCGAATACATCCACGGCGCCGAGGCCTGGACCCCGCGGGCTGACGGGGAGGGGGCGGGGAAGGAAGAAGCGGCGGTCAAGGTGGAGCAGGAGAGGGAGATAGAAAGCGAAGCCGGGGAAGGGAGCGAGTCGGAGGAAGGGAGCGAGTCGGAGGAAGAGAGCGAGTCGGAGGAAGACAGTGAGGATGAGAGCGCTGAGGAGAGTGAAGAAGACAGCGAGGAAGAAATGGAGGATGAGCAAGAAAGCGAGGCTGAAGAAGACAACCAGGAAGAAGGGGAATCTGAAGCAGAGGGAGAAACTGAGGCAGAAAGTGAATTTGACCCAGAAATAGAAATGGAAGCAGAGAGAGTGGCCAAGAGGAAGTGTCCGGACCATGGGCTCGATTTGAGCACCTATTGCCAAGAAGACAGGCAGCTCATCTGTGTCCTGTGTCCAGTCATTGGAGCTCACCAGGGCCACCAACTTTCTACCCTAGACGAAGCCTTTGAAGAGCTAAGAGTAAGTATTGGGCCTTCAGAGCATAAGTGGAGGAGTCAGGACACCTGGGTTTCAACTCAGGTGGGCTGGCTGTGACCACATTCGTTTTCATTAAGTCCCCAAGAAGGTAGTCTTTCCATCTTTTTGGGAGTAGTTTTTATTCACCCTTTTTGGTTAAACTCCTTTGATAATCTGATGAAAGCTCTGGACTCTGACCTGAGAAAAAACATGCACATACAAAATCTGGTATACAGTTTCTAGAAAATTGCAAGTTTCTGGTCTGTGGATCCCAGGTAAAACATTTCTTGGGAATTTTGGCCCCACTTAGGCCAATTTCCATAGCACCACTATTGTTGAAACTGGTGCTTTGTGGTAGGGCTCTTGATAAGGCAATCTTTTTGCCTACTTGAAAACATGGAAAATTTGATTTTGCCACATGAATCCAATCAGGTGATACTTCTGCACTGAAAAGAGTAACAAAATAGTTTTAGTAGTAACAATATGTGCCCTGAGTCATTTTAGATTCTTCATGTTTGAAACTTAGTAGGAAAGGAGGGTGAAAAGATGAAGTCCATATTGGGGTGGGAGTGGAAGTTCCCATGTCCTTTGTCTGGGTCTTTATCTGTCTTGGACCTTACTAGTCCATCATAACAGTGGACACTTAGGAAATATTTGTTGAATGAATGAATTTGCGGACGATGCACCTTTTATTTATATTGTGGGTGTTTACTATCAGAGAAACTGCTGGTGTTAATCGGGGAGGGAGGGAGAAATTTTGAGTGGAGTGATCAATTCATTAAGAAATCTGTATTAGTGAACATTGTCATATTATGATGACTTGCTTCCCTGAGCGACCTTACAGTAGCTGGCATTGGGATAACAAATACCTCAACGTGAAGATCCTCTGTGTTAGGTTTTCCTTTTTTTAGTACCTATTTATAGTTGTAACATACACATTCAGAAAGTATGTAAAAACGTATGCACAGTCTAACAAATAATTATAAAACAAGTATTGAGGTAGTCTCCTTCCAGATTAAGAAATAGAACAATTGAACTGAAGCAATATTGAAGCCTTTCCCCCATACCTTTTCCAATTATAACCATCTTTTTCCTGCATAGTAAGCATAATCTTGACTTTTGTAATCCTTTCCTTGCTTACCTTTGTGCTTTTACCCCATATGTATGCATTCCTAAACTTATTTGAACTTGACACCATAGGTATCGTATTTTTATCATGCATTTTTCTGGGTTTTGCTTCATTTTCTCAACATTGTGAGAGTCATCCAGTGAGTGGCTGTAGTTTGTTCATTTTCATTACTATAGTGAATTCCATTTTATGAATATACCACAAGTTACCTATTCTGTCATAGATGGACATTTGATTTGTTCCCAGGTTTGGGAGCATCAGGTTATTACAAACAATGTTGGTGTAAATATTCTTGGTCATGTCTCTTGGTGTACATTTACATATATTTAAGTGGAATATAAATGCAGGAGTGAAATTGCTGTGTCAGAGGCTATGCATATCCTCAGTAGTACTACATGTTGCCAACTATTTTCCAGAGTGGTTGTACCAGATTGAATCACTATGAAGAGTATATGAGAGTTCTTGTTGCTTGGTATCTTCAACGCATGCTGTTACAGTGTTTTTAATTGTTGTCAGTCTTGTGGATATGTAATGGTATTTTACTAGGGTTTTAATTTTCTGTTACTCTTGACTTTGAGGACCTTTTGTATTTCCTCTGAAGTACCTAGTCAGGTCTTTTGCTCATTTTTCTATTGAGTTGTGCTTTTCTCATTACTTTATGTGAGTGTGTGTATACACACACACACACACACACACACACACACACAAACTCTTGTCACCCAGGCTGGAGTGCAGTGGCATGATCTCAGCTCACTATAACATCCGCCTTCCAGATTCAAATGATTCTCCTGCCTCAGCCTCCTGAGTACCTGGGATTACATGCACTTGCCACATCTAATTTTTGTGTGTGTATACACACACACACACACACACACACACATATATATATTTAAGTAGAGACAGGGTTTTGCCATGTTGACTAGGCTGCTCTTGAACTCTTAACCTCAGGTGATCCGCACACCTCAGCCTCCCAAAGTGTTGGGATTACAGGCATTAGCCACCACACTCAGCTATATATTTGTTTGTGGTTTTGTTGTTGTTGTTCTTTTTATATGGGTTGCAGATATATTCTATGTGGTTTTTCTTTTTAAAAAAGTTCTGCCTTGAATAGAATTTTAATGTGGTAAAATTTGTTAATACTTTTCCTTGTGGTTAGTGCTTTTTGTGTTTTGTTGTTCTTAGTATTGATTTTTGTGTAGTAGAAGTAGGGGCTCAATTACATTTTTTTCCCCATACAGATAGCCAATTGCTATTGCTGTATTTATTGAAAAGCCCTCCCCTTTGTGCACTGATCTGCTGTGCCACTTGTCATATATCAAGTGCCCATAATGTGTATGAATGTGTTTCTTGGCTTTTCTGTTCTCTACCATTGATCTGTTAGTATACCCCTGTATGAACAGCATGTTTTCTTAGTTTTCTTAGTTACCATCCCTTTATAACAGGTCTTAATATCTGGTAAAGCAGGCCCTTCCATCTTGTCATACAAGAGTGTGTTGGCCAGTTTTGGCCCTTTAAATTTCTTAGACTCATGCCATTAAAAAGCCTGCAGGAGTCTTTTTGGTTATTGTAATAAATTTATAAGCCAATATAGGGAGAATTAATATTATTACAACATGAAGTCTTCTGATCCATTTATTTAGGTCTTTTTTATTGCTTTGCAGTAAAAGTTTAATCTTTTTTTCCTGAAAGATTTTGCACATCATTGTAAAATTTACTCCTAGATACTTCATAATTTTATAGTATTGTAGAAAATATGAGCCAGGCACCATGGTTCACACCTGTCAGCTATATGTAAGGCTGAGGTGGGAAGATTGCTTGAGACTAGGAGTTTGAGGCTGCAGTGAGTTAATGATCCTTCCACTTCCCTCCAGCCTGGTCAAC
The DNA here is from genome assembly GCF_048565385.1 of Saimiri boliviensis. Classification (NCBI taxonomy): domain Eukaryota; kingdom Metazoa; phylum Chordata; class Mammalia; order Primates; family Cebidae; genus Saimiri; species Saimiri boliviensis. Next base: position 103,930,528 of record NC_133454.1, read on the forward strand.
AGAGCAAGACCCTGTCTCTAAAATACAAATAAATGATTTTAAGTCTTGTTTTCTAATTGTACATAGGAATACAATTAACTTTTATATACTGACTTTTTTGTAATCTATTGGCTGAATTTTCTTACATATCCTAATACTTTATCTGTAGATTTATTCTACATACATGATTGTATTATGTGTGAAGAGAGATTGTTTTTGTTTGTTTCTTTTCAATCCTTGTACCTGTTATTTGTTTTTTCTTGCCTTACTGCATTGGATAGTACCCTGAGTTTTATGTTGAATGGATGTGATTGATGGGTATTCTGGCCTTGTTCCTAATCTAGCAATAATTGATAACATTGCACACATAAGTGACATGTTCTGTGGTTTTTGAAAATAGATATGTTTTATCAGTTTTACGAAAATTCTAGCCAGGTGTGGTGGCTCACGCCTGTAATCCCAGCACTTTCAGAGTCCAAGGCGGGTGGATCATGAGGTCAGGAGATTGAGACCATTCTGGCTAACATGGTGAAACCTCGTCTCTACTAAATATACAAAAATTAGCCAGGCATCGTGATGCATGCCTGTAATCCCAGCTACTCGGAAAGCTGAGGCAGGAGAATCATTTGAACTAGAGAGTGGGAGATTGCAGTGATTACACCACTGCACTCCAGCCTGGTGACAGAGGGAGATTCCATCTCAAAAAAAAAAAAAAAAAGAGAGAGAGAGAAAAGAAAATTCTAGGCCTGGTTTGCTATGTTTTTCTGATTTTTGATTGGTTACTTAATATCAAATGCATTTTTTGCATCTTTTGGGATGATCATATGATTTTCTCTTTTATTGTGTTATGATGATGAATTACATTAATTGATTTACTTTTTAAAGTTAAATTTAAAAATCAGTGATATGTTCACATATCTCAAAAGCCTTTGCCCTTTTCACCAGCTGTTGGCAACAACTTGTTTTTTTCTTAGAAACAGGATCTTACTCTGTTTCCCAGGCTGGGGTGCTGTGGTAGGAGCATAGCTCACTCTAATCTCAAATTCCTGGTTTTATGCGATCCTCTCACTTGAGCCTCCTCAGTAGCTAGGACTGCAGGTATGCACCACCATAGCTGGCTAATTTTTTTTTATTTTTTATTTTGTAAAGATTGGTGTCTTGCTATGTTGCCCAGGTTGGTCTTGAACTCCTAGCTTCAAGCAGTCCCTCCACCTTTGCCTCCTAAAGCTGTGGGATTACAGGTGTGAGCCACTGCGCCTGGTCAGTAACCACTTTTATTAGTTTTTTTGTTACCTTTCAAGTGTTCCTTTTTACAAATATAGGTGTGTGCATATATATGGTCTTATTTTTATCTCTTTGTATTGTTGTATTTTATAATTAAAGCAGAAAGGCAAGCATTTCTGAGATATCCTTAACCCAACTTGGTTATAATGGAGTAGACTTATGTTTTTGTATTTGGCTTATAAATAATTTATGTAGCATTTTTTTTCCCCCATTTATATTTATGGGCTTCATAGTCTGAGGCAGAGTGTAGTGTTTCTTATATATTCTTTCTCTCTTTTAATGCTCTGGAAGTATTTGTGGAAGATTGAAATATTTCTTCCTGGAGTGATTGGTAGAACTGACTATGGAAGCCATCTATTCCTGGAGAGAGTGAAGGGGGAAGGGAGAGTTGGTTTATTATTGGTGTTTTGTTTTGCTTGTTTTTGTTTTACGTTTTTTAATTGGTAACCAACATTTTATTATTTTTAGTTTCCAACTTGTAAATTCAGGGTTACATGTGCAGGATGTGCAGGTTTGTTACACAGATAAATGAGTGCCGTGCTGGTTTGCTGCACAGATCATCCCATCATTTAGGAATTAAGCCCAGCATCCAGTAGCAATTCTTTCTGAGGCTCTCCCTCCTCCCACTTACTATCCACTGACAGTCCCCAGTGTATGTTTTCCCTACCATGTGTCCATGTGTTTTCATCGTTCAGCTCCTACTTGTAAGTGAGAACATGCAGCATTTGGTTTTCTGTTCCTGCATTAGTTTGCTGAGGATAATGGCTTCCAGCTCCATCCATGTCCCTGCAAAGGACATGACTTCATTCATTTTTATGGCTGGATAGTATTCTGTGGCAAATATACCACATTTTCTTTATCCAGTCTATTATTGTTGGGCATTTAGGTTGATTCCATGTCTTTGCTATGGTGAATAATGCCACAGTGAACATACACGTGCATGTATCTTTATAATAGAATGATCTATATTCCTTTGGGTATATGCCCAGTAATGGGATTGCTGGATATTATTGTTTTATGCAGTGTTTTTGACTGTGGTCCCAGTTTCTTTAATGGTCATGGGTATGTTTAGGTTGTCTACTTTTTCTTAGGTCAGTTTTGATAAATTACATTTTCTCAGACGTTTGTCCATTTTGTCTAAATTTTCAAATGTACCAGTATAAATTTGTGAATCATATTCTTTTATTTATTTTTTCATTCTATAGCTGTCATATCTATTCCTTTAAGAACTGTAGGCATATTGATTGATAATCTCTGATAATTCTAGTATGTGAAGACTTTGTGGACCTCTTTCTGCTGCTGTTTTTATTTTATTTTTTTCATATTTCATGTTTTTATTTCTTTTTGTGCTTAGTTCTGTGTAACTGTGAGCTTCTCATTGCCTTTAAAAAATTGTTTTTGGGACTTTCCCAAATCTTGCATGAAGCTGCATCCTTCGAGAGAGAAATTCAGTTTGATTCTGCTAAGGCCTGAGAGTACAACTTGTTTAGAATCCCCTTTTACTAAAATAATTTCTTGAAGTTTCTTGGACCAAACTTTCAGGAGGACCTTGCCCAAATCTTAGAGATTTTCTGTCATATTTTCCCCCTGCTCTGTTTTGTTTACCTCTCTACCGTCCCCTTTGGATGTTTGGATAGAGGCAAGTTTAGTTTGCTTTTACTCTGGGATTTTACTCCTTAGCAGGATGGAAAGATGAGAGGGTCTCAAGTTTATATGGAAGGGATCCCCTTTAGTTAGTTAGTTAGTTAGTTAGTTAGAGAGGAAGTTTCACTCTTGTCGCCCAAGCTGGAGTGCAATGGCTCGATCTCGGCTCACTGCAGACTCCACCGCCTAGATTTAAGAAATTCTCCTGCCTCAGCCTCCTGAGAAACTGGGACTACAGCTGCCCACCACCATGCCCAGCCAATTTTTTGTATATTTTATAGAGGTGGAGTTTCACCATGTTAGCCAGATTGGTCTTGAACCCCTGACCTCAGGGGATCCACCCGCCTCAGCCTCCCAAAGTGCGGAATTACAGGCATGAGCCACCGTGCCTGGCTGTAAAGGATTTTCTTTAAATGTTTTTTTTTGGGGGATGGGGAGGGGGTTTGAGATTTAATCTTATCTTTTCTCCAGGCTGGAGTGCAGTGGCACAATCTCTGCTCACTGCAACCTCCGCCTTCTGAGTTCAAGCAATTCTCCTGCCTCAGCCTCCTGAGTAGCAGGGACTACAGGCATATGCCACCGCACCCAGCTCATGTTTTGTAGTTTTAGCAGAGATGGGGTTTCACCGTGTTGGCCAGGCTGGTCTCGAACTCCTGACCTCAGATGATCTGCCTGCCTTGGCCTCCCAAAGTGCTGGGATTGCAGGTGTGAGCCACCACACTTGGCTGTCCTTTAAATGTTTTACTCTGAGCATGCCATAGGCTTTGCTTTCTGTTATCTCATACTCCCCTCACACCTCACTTTTTACTAACCAAATGCACAGCCTAGTTTCTTGGGCTCAGTATATGTTCTCAGATCAAGAGCTGCTTCATGTACTCTGCTTATCCTAATGTTAGACAATTACTAACTGAACTATAGACTTTACTGAATGTCAGTAGTTTTTCCTCTGATGACTTCTATACCATGATTCTATCTAGGACCTCACATTACATTTCCTTGTTTTGGATGATCTTGATAGTATTGAGTAGTGCTAGTCAAGTATTTTGTAGAATGTTCCTCGATTTGGATTTGTCTGGTGTTTTTTTTCCCCTCATGATGAAACTGAGTTTTAAAGTTTTGGGAGAATATAATATTATTTTATGCTTTGTTTTTTACACTTAGTATGTCCTGGAAATTACTCCATAGATGTGCTTCATTCTTCATGTATAGCAGCTGGAAATACTCCATTGTGTGTCATTGAATTCTTACTTTATGATACCTTGTTTTTCAACTCCAGAATCTCAATTTGGTTATTTTTTTTAGAGATCTGTTTCTCTGGATCTTTTTGGGAATCATCCTTGATTGTATATTATATTATTCTGATTCTTGTCATGCATCACAGTTTTTCATTTAATGTCAGATGTTGTGTTTGAAGGAACTGTAGAGTCTGGAGTAATATTTTCTTTATTCTCCTCAGAAAGAGCCTGACATTTGCTCTGTTAGGCAGCTAGGGTGAGAAGCTGTTCATTTTGATTCAATGAAGATGTGAGCTTGATGGCACCTCTGGTTTCAGTTTTCTGGTTTCAAATGTTTTGAGTTAAATGTACATTTACTTATGGCAACAGAATATCTTGGAATAACTTGGAACAGTAAGAGTGGCTCAGTGGAATGGTGGACAAAAGAAGAGAATTGTTGTTATACTGCATTCATTCATTCAGCAAGTTTTTATTTAGCATCAGCTGAGCATAGATACTCTAAGGATTGGGAATATAGCAGTGAACAAAATGAAAGTCTGTACTTCTGTCAGAGCTTACATTCTATTGGAGGGAAGTAGAAAAGGACAAGTAAGCAAATAAACATGTAATAAGTGTTATATATGAAAAGTGAAACATACGGGATTAGAGAGGGACAGGAAATATCCTAGCTTTACCACTTTTTGACCTTATGCAAGTTATATTATAGTTTGGCCTTGTTTCCATATTTCTAAAATGGGCATAATATTAAGAAATAAAATAGAGGTTTCGTGAGAATGAAATGACTTTGTGGGTGATTAAGAGACTTTAACAATGCTTAACACATTGTTGGTGCTCAATAAATGTTAGCTGTTTTATTTATTTATTTACTTATTTATTGAGATGGCCTTTCATTCTGCTACCCAGGCTTGAGTGCAGTGGTGCAATCTTGGCGCACTGCAACCTCCGCCTCCCAGGTTCAAGTGATTTTCCTGCTTCAGCCTCCCAAGTAGCTGGGACTAAAGGTATGTGCCATCCTGCCCAGCTAATTTTTGTATTTTTAGTAGACACAGCATTTCATCATCTTGGCCAGGCTGGTCTTGAACTCTGAACCTTGTGATCCACCCTCCTTGGCCTCCCAAAATGCTGGGATTACAGGCATGAGCCACCACGCCTGGTCTGTTTTTATTAATATAAAAATGCTAGTTATACAAGTTTAGAATGAGAGGAATTTGTACAGTTTATATTTTGATACCTCAGTGTTTAACCAGGCTGTGAGTGGCTGGTATTGGCAGTAGAAGGCCAAGTTGTTGCCAAAGTCTGCTGACATTTAGAGGAAAAGCAAATTTCAGAGTAGGCCAGAATGAGCAGAAAAACAGGGTGATCCTAACGCGAGAGGGGATTAGGAGTGGAGACAACCTGCTAGACCAAATGGACTGAGATAACATCTTGAAGGGGCACGATCAGCATTTAGTCACTTGAAGTACTGTTCTGTCTTTTCTCCTGGACATTGCTGTTTTACAGTTTTGGTTTGTGGCGTTTGATCTCTAGAGGATTTTATGAGTCCAGGTTTGAATTGAGCCTGGTCTTTAGCTTTATCATAGAAAAATAGTTATGCAGCCCAATTTATGACCTCTTAACCTGAGTCATGACTTCTCATCTCAGATATGTGGGATTCTCTTTCTCTGACCATAATTTCTGGTTAGGAAAATGGGTTATTGGATCTGACAGGAGCTTGATCTGGCTTATGGATTTATTCATGTGAAAATTCTTACACTGTCAAGGGAATTTGCATTCAGAGCTACATTTAATGAATTTTTATGTTGAACAGTAAAAGTGCTTTAGATATACTCAGTAGTCTAGTAATTTTTAAAATTATTTTGAACACAACCTACAACATAGGAAATATATTTTTTACTGTGTACATATACCCCTTTAACTCAAATTGAACGCCGTTTACCTTGCTACATATGATATGTTCTGTTTCTCTTCTATTCTGTTTTTAAAAAAAAAATTCTGGAGGCTCCCGCTAAAGTGATTTCATGGCACTCTAATGTGTCATGTCCTGTGGTTTGAAAACCACTTGTCTAGTTTACCCCAAGATCACCTGAAGAAAAGGTAGAGTCTTACAGAGTGGCAAAGGGAGAAGTGGTTGGCAGAATTCAGTAAGTATATAACATCTGTGGAGTTCTTAACATGGCTTTTTAAGTATAGATCCTAAGGTTTTGAAGCCGCACCCTTTGCTTTTAAGATGGGTATTTGGGGAGAATGTTTGGTTAAGTGATAAGAGGAACAACTGCATGGGGAGTCACTGAAGATGCATAGGTATCTGGGTGGATGGAAGGATGTAGGTATATGCTCAGAAGAGCTGTAATTCCCGAGGGACTGGAGGTATGCCATAGTGTATCCCGTAGTGATCAGTGAATCTGGCTTTTCGTTCAGCTCGTAGAAGAAGCTCTCATAGGGAGACAGAAGGTTGAAGGCTTGCTGTAATGTATCTATTTATATTTTTATATTTTTTATTCTTACTGAAGAAATATAGGTCACCTTCTAATTAGAGTTTGTAGCACTGGCACACATAGTAATTCAACCAGTGTCTTATTTATTTGTACAGAATAAAACAAAAGCTAAGACCAAGGTAAAGTGTATGGCATGCTGTCATTAGTTGGAACCACCTCCTACATAGTTCTGTAGAAAGTTTATGTGAGGCCTGCAGTTCTGGGATTTCCAATCAAAATACACTTCCTTAACCTGTAAAAAGTCTTGGAAGTATACAGTGAACTAGACAGAAAGGGCCCTATCTCTACAGTGGGATAGAAATAGTAGAGTAGTTTTGGGTGGTGTTATGTGCTTTGAAAACAATAAAGAATGAGTTAGTGTGGCAGGATAGGTTACTTTTTGATAAGATATATTATAGAAGGCATCTCTGAGCATATGACATTGGGTGGAGACCTGAATTATGACATCTTGCGAGGATCTAGAGAAACTCTCCTATTGTGTTACCATTCGATATTACTGTATAGAGTCCAGTGATTTTATTCATAGCATAGACAGTTGGTTTTGTTTATACGAACAACTCCTCATAGAAGGGTTAGTTGGCTCTAGCAATTGAATGTGTTGTTAGTACAGATGAAAATACTGCTCTATGGAGGTAATATGAGATTATAGGCGTCCCTTTTACATTAGTTAGATTTTTCAGGGGATTCGACATTGGCAGTGATGGAGCTTCATTAAAGAACTAGAGTGCTTAGCCAGGGGTCTGAACAATCCACTCTTGAGAGAAAAGGTCCAGGCTTTCTCTACCCTTTCTCCTGAAAGTCTAGTGCCCTCCTTTTCTCTTTCCTGACCTTTCAATCAAGATAAGATGAGTTCATAGGCATTTTAGGCTATTAGGCCATTGATTTTTGGGGTAAGATTTCTGATGCAGTAGGCTTATTCTTAGGCTCCACTGGAGATAATGGACTCTTGATCTTCGTCACCATTGTCTGGACCACAGCCCTCAACATGGAGGTTGCCCTGCCTGCCTGTCTTGACATACCCACCTTTTCCCTTTCCTTTCATCTAACTCAAGTCTGAGAAACCAGAGATTCACCTGGTATCAGTGCCTAGTATTATGTATTCTGCTTGAACTTATAATTCAGTCTGGAATAATCAGCTCAATTTCATGCTTATATTCTTGTTTTAATATTCACAACTAGGGCTAAACTTGTTAGGTGGCAGGAAGGAACACCGATACTCATGGACCTTTCAGAATAGGAGACATACCAACAATGGATGGAACAAAAGCTCTAGTCTTGATATGGAGAGTAGAGATGAGAATCAGGTAAGAAACGCAGAAGCCTGGCTCTGGAAGAGTTGAATCCTGTGTGTGTATGGTTGGAGAGAGATAATTGTGTGTGTGTGTGTGTGTGCGCGTGCACGTGCATGTGTGCATATGTATGTATATCACTATGATAGGATCAAGCCAACATTGCATCAGGTTAAAAAGCAGTATTGATGGCTGGGCACAATGGCTCATGCCTATAATCCCAGCACTTTGGGAGGCCAAGGCAGATGGATCACAAGGTCAGGAGTTCGAGACCAGCCTGACCAATATGAGGAAACCTTGTCTCTACTAAAATTAAAAAAAAAAAATTAAAAAAAAGAAATAAAAATCAGTATTGATTCCCTTTTTAGATGTCAGAAAACTGATCGAAAATGAAAAAAAAAAATCCAACCAATGAAACAAGATCTCCCAAATATACCAAAGGCTCAATCCACAATTTACAGCAAATAACCATATGGACAGTGACTTTGATGTATACTATGATGTGCTTGATTATTTTTGTTGAACATTTATTTATACATTAAACCCACTTCAGATGGGTTTAGCTAGTTTTCAGCAAGGCAATAATTGGTTTTTAACCTCAATAAGATTAGCAAATACATTCATTTTAATATGCCCAAACTATAACATATAGCTAGCTTTCATTTTAGAGACTGATATTTTTTATTTTTTTAAATGAATTTTATTCATCTGAATAATTTTGGAGCACTTATTATGGGGAGCTGTATGGTGGATACTGAGAAGAATAAGGAAAGTTTCCAACTTCGGGAAGCTTACACCCTAATAGGAAGGATAGTCTTTTCACATGCTTATTTGTATGTATTAGAGAAAAGGTACAAACAGTATGCTATGAAAGTGGAGAAAAAAGAGAAGTTGATATCACTGGAGGGCATGGAGCAAGGAATAGATGCTTAGAGGAAGGAGTCTTTGAGGTGGGTCTTGAAAGATGGTAGGGTGTTAGTAGGTAGTTACAGGCTTTGAGGTATCCTCTGTGTTTCCATAATGGCCTGTGAACATTTATTATAGCACTAAATACTGTGTACTATATCATGTTATTTCTTTCCATTTCTTTCCTTGGTGAAATAAAATTACTTAGAAGAGGCTAGAACCATACGTGATTCATCTTTGTATTCCCAGCACCTAGCACAGTGCCTGCTGAATAGTAGATAAACATGAAATATGTGGTAAATGTGTGGTAGGAAGTATAGTCTTGTCTAGTTCCAAGGCATTAATGAAGAACTGAGACAGTATTACATAATTGTTAAGTATTTACATTGGGATTAAGTTTGACTGAGTCTAAAATAATGAAATAATTTGGAAACATCCAAAATAACCCCTCCCACATGATGTTTATTTCTCTGTCACATAAAAGAACTTTAGGTGTAGGCAGTCATTGGTGTGGAGGAACCATGAAGTTACCAGAAATCTAGGCTTTTTTCAGCTCCATTCTGACATCCTTACTGTGTCATGGACCAAGATGACTGCAGAAGGTCCGGCTAGTATTTCCTAGTTCCAGAATGACAGACACAGAAAAACGAAGAAGGGCACACCCCTCTATTTTAAGGGAACCCTTAAGAAGTTGTACACGTTGCTGCTTAGGTTTCATTGGCCAGAACTCAATTTCCTGGCCTTACCTAGTTGCAGTGGAGGCTGGTAAACAGTCATTTCTCTGGGCCACAGTGTGTCCAGCTAAAACCTGAGATTCTCTTACTAAGGAAAAATGGGAGAAAAATACTGAAGGACCAAACAGTCTTTGACCCAGTTGGCTTTGCAATCTGTTTTTGAGTCTTAGCTCTTCCACTTACTAGCTGTATAATGTTGGGTAATTCATTCAGCCTCTCTGAGTCTTGGTTTCTTCTTCTGTAACATGAGCTAAGTATTGTTTCTCCTTATTGAGTTATCATGAGGAAAAAACAAGATCATAGATGTAAAGAGTTTAGCACAGTACCTGGAATATAATACGCCCTCAGCAATGGGTTGCTCTTACTCTTATTACTGTTATAAAGTCATCTAAGGTTCTATTCTGAGTTCCATTCCAGACAAGTTAGTCTGGCAGCAGTAGAAGTTCTGGACACCAAGTTTCTTGGGTGCAAACTGTTCATCCCCCTCTTCATCTGTTCCTTCTGCCTGCTCTAATCTGGTGGGTAGATAGGCTGGAGAAAAACTTGTCTTTAGAGAAGAGGCTTCTGTATATTTCAGTGTCCTGCTGGTGCCTTATGCACTAGCTAACCAAAACACAGCTGGTAGGTCTAATTTTAGGTTCACAAGTCTTGCTGGTTGTCCTCTTTAGATTCTGTTTTACATTCTGAACTATGGGAAGTTTTTATAGAAGCAGAGGGGAGGTGGGGACGATATACTCTTTTCTTTCTGGTTAGAAATAGCCTTCATTTTCTTTCTAGTAGGCAGTCATGGGGAGAGATATAAGGTTAAGTTTATATAGGCACCCCTACTATTTTCCTTTCTGAATTTTTGAGTGTGTGCAAACCCTGGCAGACTGTAACCTGTGTTGATTGGTAGACTCTGACTTCATGTTTATAAATAATGAAAATGCTAATCTTTGGCTGAGGTTATAAAACCAAGAGAGTCTAGAAACTTTTGTCTGTTGAATTTTGAGACTATTTCCTGAGATGAGAAAAATAGCAAATAGCTATCATTTATTGAGTGGTTTGTGGCCAGGTGCTTTTCATATATTGTTTCATTTGATCCTCAATAAAATTCCACAATAAGCTGTGTTGTTATGTTTCCCATTTTATAGATGAGGAAACTCAAAAGAGGTTTGGTTTTGCTGAAGGTTACTTAGCTAGCAAGTGTAAGGACTAGGAATTGAATCCAGGCCTGACAAAGTACATATTGTTTCCATCCTTCCATTTTTGCCTCTACCAATTTGATTACTTCTTCTCATATTTAAGCTAAGTTGTATTCACACATTGTCCTTATGTTTATCTTCTGTATGATGGTATTTAATAGATGAATACTTTCTGTATATCCTAAAACTATTTTTCCCTTCTCTTCGGCTTTCTTTCTATATATTGTATATAATTTTCATTAGTAACAGATTGTTTTTTATTTTGTTCAATTCAGCACTTCTCTAGATCAATACCTGATAGTAGTCACTCAGCCTATTGTTATTTAATTAATAACAATACCAGAAATGACAACTAACATTGAGAACTTAGCTTATACCACTTTTCTACTATAAACTTTTTGCATATTTTTAAATATTTACCACAGTTCTTTGAGGTGTAGTATTTATTAAGATACGTTTATATATTATTCAAAGTTAGTGGCATGATTTTTTTTCTTTTGGTCTATTTATTAATTCAACATATATTTATTGAGGCTTAAAATTTGCCAGGTAGAGTATTTTGGGCAGTAGGGAACCTAACAAGGAACAACTCTAAGTCATGGAATTTATAATCTGTGAGCAAAACAGACAGTAAGCAAGTTAAATAATAAGTAATATTTTAAGTAATAAGTGCTATGAATAAACAAACTGGAGAAGGAGATAGGGAGTGACCAGGATGTGGGAATGAGAGGGAAGCTTTTTAAGGATCTGAGAAGGACTTTTTGAAATAGTAACCTGGGTGTAGTTAGAGCCAGTGATGAGAAGACCTAGGGACGTAGTGGTTCAGCTGGAGGGAATAGCAAGTGTAAAGGCTCTGAGATGGAGCAAGTTTATTGAGGGGATAAAATGAATGGCTGGAGTATAGTTGGTAGGGGTGAGGTGGAGGTTGAGAAGTGGGTGAGGTCAGTTTACCAGGTAGCCTGTGGTAAAGATTTTGAGTTTTATTCTAAGTTGTCATAGACTGTTTAAGCAAGGGAGAAAATGATCTGATTTATGTTCTTTTTTTTTTAAATGGAGTCTTGTTCTGCCACCCAGGTTGGAGTGCAGTGGCGCAACCTCCGCTCACTGCAACCTCCGCCTCCTGAGTTCAGGCAATTCTCCTGGTTCAGCCTCCTGAGTAGCTGTAACTACAGGCACGCACCACCATGCCCAGCTATTTTTAGTAGAGATGGAGTTTCAGCTTATTGGTCAGGCTAGTCTCGAACTCCTGACCTCCTGATCCACCTGCCTCCCAAAGTGCTGGGGTTACAGATGCGAGCCACTGCGCCTAGCCTGATTTATGTTCTTAAAACTTCTCTTTCATTCCTGTGTGGAGAATGGGCTGTAGGGTAGCAAGAGTGGGAGCAGTATTGCTGCTTGTACTAGGTTGTGAATAGTGGACATAGTGAAGAATACATACCAACTGGATATGGCATATATTTTAGAGTTAGGCCTAATAAGACTTGCTGATGGATTTCTTTTTTTTTTTTCAGAGCCAAGAATGACTTTATGTCTGAACAACTAAAAGGGATAGCCTAGCAAAGGAGTGGGTTTGGAGTTAGAAAAAGAAGTAATGTTAAAGGAGATGGTAAAAATTTTTGTATGTGGGATGGTGATACTAAAATTTAATTTCATTTCTTTTCGACAAAACTTTGCTTTCTGATTTGATTCCTTAGGAGAACTTCTCTCCTCTCGTCTCCTCTCTCCTCTCTTTTCCTCTCTCCTCTCCCTTAGACAGAGTCTTACTCGGTTGCTCAGGGTAGAGTGCAGTTGATCCCAGCTCACTGCAACTTCCACCTTCTGGGTTCAGGTGGTTCTCATGTCTCAGCCACCCAGGTTGCTGGGAATACAGGCATGCAGCACCACACCCAGCTTATTTTTGTATTTTTAGTAGAGATGGGGTTTCTCCATGTTGGCCAGGCTGGTCTTGAACTCCTGGCCTCAAATGATCTAACTGCTTTGGCCTTCCAAAGTTCTGGGATTACTGGTATGAGCCACCGTGCCTGGCCAAGGAGGACTTCTGTATTCCATCTTCTGATCCTTTTCCACTATTTCTCCCTGGCAAGACCTTCTGGTAAAAATGACCAAGTTGGTTTGATTTTGATTATTATTTTTTTAGAAGAATGATACCAACAAAAGCCAATGGAATGTGGGGGGAAACACCCCAAAGCAGATAGCCAGTATTCTTTCTGAATTTAGTGTCTTCTGATTGATTCTTTGTATTAATAAAATTCAATATTCAGGAGCCAGTGTAGGCTATCTTTGTGGCTTATATTTACATTTTTGCTGGCATGTGACTTTTCTTTTGAGTGCCTAGCTGGTTGTTGGCATTAGACTAGACTGACTTCCGTGAAAGTGCAGAGACCACTTGTCAAGGAATACTTCTTCCTGTTCTTATGCCACTTTTACCTGCCATATTCTACTTTTGCTTCTACCCTTTGCCCATCGTTAAGGCATGTTTACATTAGAGTGAAATGCTATTTATGTGTTTAGGGGTGAATGGATGTGAATCTATCAGGTAATATGTGCTCCTTTGAAGAAAGGCACCCCAAAACACATGGATTTTCATGGTGTTCAAACACAAGGAACCTTAGAGTTAGAAAACTTTTAGAGTTGCTTCCAGGGATAGCAACTTCAAATATCTACCAGATGCGAGACTTTCTCAAGAGGAAAGGAGAAGTAGATTGGTAGGCATGTGATTTCAGAGTGGCAGTAATTTTACATATCCAACAACATGTGGAAGTCTCCAGTTTCCCCAGGGCCTAACACTTGCTGTTATGAGATTTACATTTTTTTTCAGGCTGATGGGTAATAAATGATCTTTTAATTATGAGTGAGTTTGAGCATCTTTTGCATGTTCTGATGTGTTTGCATTTCACATTTCTAGTATGTTTATTTGAGACAGGGTCTCATTTTATCTGTTCATATTTTGGGGGGGATTTCTTTTGGGTTTATTTGGCTTTTTCTTACTGAGCTATAGAAATTCCTTATGTGTTTTTTCTATATTCTTGATACCAGTGTCTTCGATTGTATATGTTATAAATCTTTTTCGTTTAGATCTTTCTGATCCTGGTTTTGTCATTGACCATCTTGTGATTTTGGGGCTGTTGTTTGTCTTCCACAGTGCCGTTTTTGTCTACTGTGAAGTGAGAATATACTACCTTTCAGTTACTGTGTTATTGTGAAATGCCAGTGAAAGAGTATAAGCTCTCTGATTTTTTGTTTCGTTTGATTTTCACCAGCCATTTTTCTCAACTGTAAAGTGAGAACACACTGCTTTTTAGTGTTATTGTGAAATGCCAATGAAAGAGCATATGAAAGTGCTTTGGAGACTAAAGAATACCTTCACATGGACACCATTTTGTCCTTTCTTTGGTTTTATTATGATTCATTCCTAGGAACTGGCTTTTGTGAAGCATCCTACACTTCTACAGATTAATCAAATTCTGAGTGGTGGGTGTCACAATGTAGCATTTGTCTCTTTTTATTCTACACCTTCTTAGGAGAGGAACAAGGTATGTAAACAAGGTATGCTCCCATTGAACTCCTGTGTTCTTGGAATGCATTGGGTGGGATGAAGGTGGAGAAGTACGGATAGCAGGAGAATCCTGCTAATTTACTAGTCATGGTGTGTGCCCCAAGGATTGATAATCATTTCTACTATGGAACTGAATGTCTGTAAGGTTAGAATTAGCCGGCCTTTTGTTATTTTCCTGGTTCATTTCTCAATTAGAACTCAGGATTCAGAGGCAGCTATTCTGTTCCACTAGCTGTTCTGTTCACTAGTTCCCTAACTAGGGAACATATGAGGGTATAATCTCTTGTCTGGCTGTCTTTTGACTAATGGCTGTCCTCAACAACCAACCAAAACATGGTATTATTCTATGGTCTGAGAATACTCAGACTCAGATACCACCACCCTTAAACGCAAACAACCCCATGCACCTGACCTATCTCCCATGCTTTTTTTTTTTTTTTTTTTTTTTTTTTGAGATGGAATCTTGCTCTGTCACCCAGGCTGATCTTGGCTCACTGCAGCCTCCGCCTCCTGGGTTCAAGCGATTCTCCTGCCTCAGTCTCCCCAGTAATTGGGCTATGTCCCATGCTTTTGAAGACCCCTCCTGTAGCCATGACTGTGCCCTTCCATACTGCTCTTCAAGTACCTAACTACCTAAGAATTACCTGGTAAAATGGCCTGAGCTTGCTTGCAGGGCGTGCAGAGCCTCTTCCTGAGTCCATCTGCCTGAAGATGGACCAGCCTCTGACACATGTGTCCCTAGGTCCCACATATGTATCGGGGTGACCAAGAGGGGTACTCTCAGCTTGGACATGCTATCTTGAACACCTGTGCACAAGGCTCCTTGGGGTGCAGGAAGGGACTGGAATGTGGGGAAAGTGGTGGGAGTGGATTGGGGCCAGAGTCCTCCATTTGGACTCTTGCCCCAGCTCTGCAGCTGTCAGGGTCAGGTCTGCCCAGAGGAGCCTCTTCCTTCTGACCAACTGCTTATTTTATGTTTTTTAAAAAAGCCTTTGGGAAAGGTTTTCTTCACTCATTTAGAGACTGAATATAGCAGGCTCACCATAGAGCCCAGTTAATCTTTGTGAATAATTCACAGAGAATGGGTTGGGGAGGTGGAACAGGTGAGTTTCTTTAAGGGAGACTCTTTTAAGGTTCTTCTCCTTTGTCTCTTCCCTGGTTAGGTGATACTGCTGATGCTTTGTGAAAAGGAGGAAGCAATCTGTTGACACACTGAATTTTTATGAAAGGAGACTAGGGTTCCCTTACGCGTTTACATGAGGCACATCTGCCTGCAGACAGGCTGTCTGCTTCTTAGGCATTCCTTCGTTGTCGTTTTATTCTTTTCTGAAGCTTTTAAGGCACAATTTAGTGCATTCCTTTCTGTTCTCTAGAGCTGGGGTAAAGTCATAATACATCAGGGCTCTTGCTGAAGAGCTTAAAATGGGCGCTGGCAGCTGTGATGTTGGGGAAGAGAGCTTTCCAGGGACAAGTGACCTGCTTGTTCAGCCAATGAGAAGCAGGTTAGAGGAATGATATCACCAGACAGCCTTTATTGTCTGATCATCTCGTAAAAGCAGGATTGTGTCTGGCAACTTAACCCTTTTTTAGGCACTTCCAGTCTCATCCGCTCCCTGGTATGTGACTTCTAGGTTCCTTTCCTCAACTGTCTGCTGTGAGACTACAGAAATTAAAGATTAAAATTAGTGGAGGAATTAGGCAAGTTGTAAACCATCATTTTAAAAAAATAGAACTTATTAAAATTAGAACCACTGCTAAAACATCTAAGCTGTGTTTGGAGAGCACATCTAAAGTAGATATTGGTTGTAGGCATGTTATGTCTGAGTTTTACCGTGTAGTCTTGAGAGGCAAGAAAGGTCAGAGGGAAAAATTGAGCCTTTAGTAGCTTATAATTTATATAATCGAATCTTATTTGGTATTTCCTATTTTGGAGGAATTGAAATTAGTTCTGTAAATTTGGAAGATAGGTTATCACTGATCCAGAGGCCAATTTTGAGTAAAAGCTATTTGCAGTGTCTGTTTATTCTTGTGCTTCTTTATTGTCCCTTCCCCCATACAAATGATAGTGATTTTACCTCTTCGTGCTTCCTTTCCCTCTTTGGTAAAATGAATGGTCCTGCCTATCTCATAGAGTTGTTGAGACAAGAAAATAAATGAATTTCTGTGATTTTAGATTGTCCTATATATAGTGTAATGTATTATTATTAGGGCATTCATGTCTTAAGGTTATATGTTCATTCATTGATTAGACTTTTTTTTTTTTTTTTTTTTTTGAGACGGAGTTTCGCTCTTGTTACCCAGGCTGGAGTGCAATGGCGCGATCTTGGCTCACCGCAACCTCCGTCTCCTGGGTTCAGGCAATTCTCCTGCCTCAGCCTCCTGAGTAGCTGGGATTATAGGCACGCGCCACCATGCCCAGCTAATTTTTTGTATTTTTAGTAGAGACGGGATTTCACCATGTTGACCAGGATGGTCTTGATCTCTTGACCTCGTGATCCACCCACCTTGGCCTCCCAAAGTGCTGGGATTACAGGCTTGAGCCACCGTGCCCGGCGACTTTTTACAACTTCTAGATGCTGGGCATAAGAGATACAGAGATATAAAACATATGCTTCTTACCCTTAAGGAACTGAAAACATCATGAGGGAGGCATTAATAAAACTGTTTCATACTTCCTTTTGTATCTACCATGTGCTAGGCTTTGTTCTGAGCACTTGGCATACATTAACTAATTTAATTTTACTACAGTCCTGTGAAATAGATACTGTTATTAGTTCCATTTTACAGATAAAGAAAAATTGAGTCATCAAGAGGGTAAGTAACTTGCCTAAGGTCACACAGCTAGTGTATGACTAACGGCACTAGGGCCATTAGTACTCAGAATCTATACTGACCAATATAGTAGTCACTAGTCACATGTGGCTTTGGAGCACTTGTAATGTGGCTGGTTTAAGTTGATTGGGCTGTAATTGTGAAATACTAGATTTCAGTGACCTAGCAGGAAAAAAAAATCTCATGTTGAAATTACATGCTGTAATGATATTTTGAATATACTAAGTAAAATATGTCAAAATCAATTTTACTTTTTAATTGTGGCTACTATAAAATTATATACATATGCTTGCATTTGGGGCTCACATTAGTGTTTTACTTTACTGTACTACTCTAAATCATTATACTGTAAGAATAGTAATAGCATGTGAAATTTTTGAGCACTCACTGTGTGTCACATACTGTGCTAATACCTTTTAAAACATTGTTTTAATTAGGCCCCAAATAGCCCGGTTTATTATCCCTATTTTATAGAAGGAGGAGAAGGTTTTGAGAAATTTAGTAATTTGCCTGAGATTAATTAACTAGTTAATGGTAAATCCAAAATTGGAACTATATATGTCTGACTCAAAAACCTGTCAGTTTTGTGGGTTTTTTGCTCTTAAACTCCTGGCCTCAAGCAGTGCTCCTGCCTCAACCTCCTGAGTAGCTGAAATTACAGGTGCAAGCTAGCATACCCAGTTAAAAAATCTGTTCTTAATCACTACACTGCAGTTCTATTCATAATTAAATTTCAGGCTGTTTTTTTTTGTTTTAATTTTTTAAGTATATTTAATATTGCATACGTCTATATCTGATGCATAAAGGTTCAAAATAAAAATTACTATTTTATACAATAGACATCTTGTATGAAACTGTTTCACGGAGCCGCAGTGAACACTGGCACAGTTGAGCCTGAGATGAAGCAGTGAGTCAGCCTATACAAATTGTATTTAATTTTTATTCCATATAGTTCTTCCAGTCACTGGGCAATTTGTGTCCTGACTCTCTTTGTCTATAGAGAAGGGGAAGAGGGGAAATGCACCTCTTCTTAGTTGTTTAGCTCTCTTGGCTGACAAGAAAAAAATTGCTTTTTATTTCATTGTCCTCCGAAATACTGTTTGTGTTTGAGAGAGCAACAAAATACTGTCTGGTGACCCCTCACTTTTCTTTCTTCTAGAGCAAAGACTCAGGTGGACTGAAGGCGGCTATGATTGAATTGGTGGAAAGGCTGAAGTTCAAGAGCTCAGACCCTAAAGTAAGTATTGTTTTGGAACTGATTGAGTGTTGACACCCCAAGCAATTTTATTCTCCCTGAGCTAAATTTGTGGGGCATTAATGACCATCTTTCTGAACACTGCATTAAGATTTAATTAAGCCTGTCCATCAGAAACAGTGTCCGGATATGCCTAAAGATAAGTCATCTATTTTTCCCCTTCTTTATTTTATGACTTATGACGCATAATCATTAATTGTTTTCCCTGAACTGCAGACAAGTGCATTTTTAATCTTCCTTTACCAGGGTTCTTTGAGACTTTGGTCCTCTGTGCCCATTAAATGCTGCCAAAGGCATCTGAGAGAAATACTGATCATCTTAATGCCAGGGACTGGAATAGGATCCGGACTCATCTAGTTGGTGTTCAGCACTAGCGTCTTATCTCTCCACTGCTTCCAGGAGCCAGCTGCCACTCAGAATACTTTTTTCTTCATGATCTTGAGTCTGGTTTGGGAACTGATTTCAGTGTCCCAGCCCTTATTTTATTTTATTTTATTTTAAATATGTTAGGGTCTAGAAGATTGATATTCTGGGAGAAACCATAACGGGGTGGAAGTAAACTGGGAACTGAACATGCTAGAGGGACTGTGACTAACACAGACTCCCTTCTCCTTCCTACCCAGACACTTACTGTGGCACTACCTGGTATTGGGGCCAGCTGGCTTTGCCTTAGAATCACAGTTTTTCACAAATAGGGAAAGGAGCATAATTTTATTTTATTTTACTGTAGGTCCTTTTTTTTTTTTTTTTTTCCTTTTTCTTTCTTTCTTTTTTTTTTTTTTAAAGGAATGGGACTAGCGTTTCCTGAGTATCTGCTGATATCCAGGCACTTTGCTAGGACTCTAACGTAATTGTACTAAATATATATATATAAAATTATAGTTCAATGGCATTAAGTACATTCACTTTGGCTTGTTTGTTTGTTTGTTTGTTTGTTTTTTTGAGACACAGTCTCACTCTTTTGCCTAGGCTGGAGTGCAGTGGCACGATCTCAGCTCACTGCATCCTCCGCCCCCCATGTTCAAGCCATTCTCCTGCCGTAGCCTCCTGAACGGCTGGGATTACAGGAACATACACCAAACCCGGCTGTTTTTATATTTTTAGTAGAGACAGGGTTTCACTATGTTGGCCAGGCTAGTCTCGTACTCTTGACCTCAAGTGATCTGCCTGCCTCAGTCTTCCAAAGAGCTGGGATTATAAGCATGAGCCACCATAGCTGGCCACACTTTGTTGTACAACCATCACCACTGTCCACCTCCAGAACTTTTTATTATCCTTAACTGAAATTTTGTACCCATTAAATGCCAAATTCTCATTGCTGCTCTCCCCTTAAATACCTTAATTATTTTGACAACACCGTAAAGTAGCATTTTATTCCTAATTTATTGATAAGAACCCTGAGACTTAGAGAGGTAGACTCATCTGCCCGATACTAGTATAATATGGAGGTGAAATTCAAACTGACTCCAGTGCCTCTACTGTTTGTTTTATGTCGTGCTGCAAACCAAGCACTGGAGTTTATCTCCTTTCTGCCACAGAATCACATTGTGCTTCAGTTTTCTAAACTGAAACGCAATGTGTGGCAGAGCCACAGACGGTGGTAAAGTCTTCAAAAGCTGGCTGCAGCCACAAAAATAAATTTCTCTTCATATGGTGATGAAAGTATTGGGGACATGGGTAAGATCTCTTGTCTTCTGGTGTAGTTAGGGTTCCAGAAGTAGAGTGTATCTTGGTAGATAGAAAAAATTGGGGTAACCTTTATCATCTTTCGTAGCTCAAAGTAGGAGGACCCTTGATAAAAGTTTTTCCTTTAGTTAGGATGAACCACTTATTAAAAGTTACTGAAAGTTTTTCTTACCAAGTCTCTCTGGTTTCTGGGGCAACTCCTGTTCTGCGGGAGACAACCATATTCTGTTTCTGCCAAATTTATAATAAGCAGGGCAGTGAAGAGGGAGAGGATGCGTACAAATCACACTGAGTGTTCTCTATGTATGGCGGTAATACAGGTAAAGTGCTTTGGGAGCCTTTATGAATGCATATAGTGCTTCTGATGGAAAGCTTGCCAGAAGTGAAAGGATTGAGTGGTTGTATGAGAGGAATCCCTGGAAGTGTCAGGGTTTTCCCTTGATGCATCATAAGGTAAAGGATATTTGTAAGGACCTGACTTGATCCTGGGTATATGTGTATACCCGCGCCTCTCTTTCACCTATTCTTTCTTTGCCCTGGGTCATTTGCTACCAACCCATTTTATTTTCAAGCCTCTTCTTAGTCTACCACAAGCATATGCTGTATATACTTGGAGCCAGTTTGAAGAAGGTTGAACCTAATTGTAGAATGACTGCCATGTCAGCAATGGGGGTAAAAAATGGGTCACTTAAATATATAATTTCTGCAACAAAGAACATTTTCCTAGAAATAAATTGGCATCTTCCAAGACAACCAAAGTTTTCTGGCTTTTCTGTTTTCCCACAGAGCCCTACCATGCCCTTTTTTGAGCTGGCCTATTTAAGAAGGGCAAAAATCTCTTAGGCTTTGTGACTTTTGTCATTTCCTGGCACAGAGGCTTTACATAGAAGCACTGATTGAGTCGTGGAGGACTGAGCACTGTCTCTGCCTCACTTCCTCTAGAATTCCCTAAAGCATCACAAAGCTTGATTAGTCCAGACACTGAAGCCTACTGGGGAATGAGTTAATTTTTACCTCTGAGTTTTGCTAGAGATCAGTAGAAGATACCTGGATTAATCATTTTTTTAAATTATAAAATAATACATGTTTATAGATTTAGAAATACAAATATTCATAAAGAAAAAGTAGAATAAATCTCCCCCAAGTTAGCCACTGTTAACAATTTAGTATGTAACCTTCTAGACATTTTTCCTTGTAGAAATACATTTTCAAAATTTTTTTTACAGAATTATACCTGTGGCTTTACAATTGCTTTTTCCTTTATGTATGTCAATAATATAGACTTGATTCTTTTTAATAAGATGCCTCATTTTATCCAAAGCGTTTGTGGGACATCTTTTCTTTCAGACCCAGAGGTTCTTAAACTTTAGTGTACATGAAAATTGCCCAGAACATGTATTAAGATACAGAGTGCTGGGCCACCTCCAGAGTTTTCGATTCAGTTGGCCTGGGGTAACTAGAGAATTTTCATTTCTATCAAATTATCAAGTGATGCTGATGTTGCTAGTTAAGTATCACACTTTGAGAACCTCTGTGCTATACCTTAGCTATTTTTCTCTGTGCTTGTTAATGATTTTTTTTTCCTCCTTTGAACAAATAGAAGAGCCCCTAGAAATAAGTCCAGGTGATTTCAACTTTGAAAAAAAAAAGTAGATAAAAATCTAGGCTTATAAAACTGACAAGTTGAGCAGAGGTAGCAAAGAAATAGGGAGGGGAAAAAGGTGGATTGGGAAGTCAGCTCAGGCTACAAGGACGGGACTGCTTACACTGTCACTTCCAACAATAACAAAGCCAAAAGGAGGGAAATGGGTTTTGATCAGGATTTAGGAGGATGATCAAAGCTCCCTGACATTGTTGAGGTGTAGGCTGAGTTCTGAAACCAGAGGAAAATCAGAAACAACCAGCCATTGTGAGTGAGCCTGAGGAGAGGAATCAGAGCCAGTGATGGTTAAGAAATAGGGCACAGGACCAAACAGTTTTGTGCATGGATGTTGCTGCGTTGAACCCTGTTTTAAAGGATGCATACCTCTTGGCATCTAGAACCCTTTATATCATGGAAGAAGATTACTTTTAATAACAAATAATCTTCAGTTTGTCAAAAGGATTAATAGGAAGTGGTTTTTTACATAAGTTGTCCTAATGTGTTTGACTTGATGCAGTTTGCAAACATTTTTTTTTCTCCAGCCATACTTTGCTGAAACACTTATTGCACAAGCAAAATTTTTATCTGTAAATTGCTTACATTTATGCAGGGCTTTAGGGAAATTTTACAATGTAATCAATCAGGTGTGTGTGTATATATATGTGTGTCTATACTTGGATTTTTAAGAAATTTAAAGCTTTCTTAGTTCTTTATCTTCACAGCTTTCCTTTGTAGTGACTATGCAGTTATCTTTCACAGTTTACTCAGAGGTAACCTAGGCTTAGAAAACACATTGATTCCCTTTCCTTCCTTCCCCTGCCCAGTCCTCAGAAAGCATTGAACCAAAAGAACAACATGCTAAGCCCAATCAAACTAACCTCTTATTATACAGTTCATAATAGCCACTTTCTCTCTATTATGTGTTGATTGCTTTTCTTTCACTGTGATATGCACTGTTCATTGTTTCCTATAACTGGTGTGCTTGAAGTAAACAGTTAACAACACAGTTGTGTGTCTTGGTTTCATATTAATCTTATATTCTCAAAAAGGAAGCATCTTAAAACTTGAGCCAAGTGGCTCACATTATTCCATGACTGGAGTGGGATTAAACATAGGATCTGATCATACCCAAGACTTCCTAAAACAGCAGGTTTTTTTTTTCCTTTTGTTTCCTCTAGCCTCTAGAGGTATTCTTACTGAAGTGTGAAACCAAAAAATTATCTAGCAACATGAAATTAGTTAAATAAATCCAAGAATGGTTTTCTTTTTTTATTTCAGCATTTATGTAGCATTTTATAATTGCAAAATAGCTTTGCAATCATTTTTCATAGCTGATATAATTGGCATGAAACAGAGTCCAGTTCTTCACTCTTCTGTGATAATCAGATTCTTGTCAAAAAATATAAATTTCAAATGTACAGGTAGTGATGAATATAAGCAAAACCTAATTTGAAATTCTTGTTATTGTGTCCTATTATTCACAAAGATCAAGTCAGGCATCATCTTAATCCTTGCCCCATGCCAAAAAAGAAGTATTCCCTGGGGCACTGTTTATCCAAGGAGCCAAAGCAGGGAATTGAGATGCCTCAGCTATCAAGTTGTTACATATAGAAGTGTTCCTTTGGTTGATGAGTTATTAGAATTATTGACCTACTTCTGTACTTTTAATTTAAAAAGTAGGGAATTTTGGAGGTCCTGAGTTATACTTACTTTATCTCTGGATCTTCAGCCCTTATTAGCATGGAGCCTGGCACATAGTAATTGATATGTATTCTCTATTAGAGCAACCCTATAAAAAAAAAGTACTTGTCTTGTTTTATGGATGAATACTTTGAGACTTAGTGGGTTAAATAGCTTGCTAGTTAGTGATGGGACCAGGGCTTAACTTGAGGTTTGTCTTATTTCATGTTCTTCATCCATACTCTATTATTGAATACATGGGTAAATAAATGTATATATTCCCTGGCATCCCTAGCAATACGACCCTTAACTGATTATTTTTCCCTCACACTCTTCTTTTACCTCCCTCTACTGGGATCCTACAGCCACAGCACAGTGCTCCGCAATTTCTGAGAACTAGTACTGGAGCATGGCCTTTTCCAACAGAAAATGTGGGGAGATGGCAAAAAAAAAAAAAAAAAAAAAAAGCCGTAATGCTCAGAGCATTTCGCCCTAGCTAAATAAAGAACTGAGGCAAGTACTTCCACAGTTTGACCTGATTAGTGGAGGACACCAGTTGGGAAAAATACCTGTGCTCTCTCACTCCTGCTCTAAGCTCTGAGGCATGGAAACCACCCAGAAGTAAATGTGGCCCCTTTTTATCCTCTGTAGACAGTTGGGCAAGAGAAAAAGGAGAAGTAAGCTCTTTCTCTCCTTCACCATTCCACTGGCTTTATCAAAACAAACCAGCTTATGCCTCTCACCCTCCCCTATCCAATTATAAAAGAAATACAGATGCTCCTTGAATTACAATGAGATTACATCCCAATAAACCCATCATAAGTTGAAAATATTATGTCAGAAATGCATTTAATACATCCAACCTACTGAGCATCATACCTTAGCCTACCTTAAACATGCGCAGAACACTTACATTAGTCTATCGTTGGGCAAAATCATCTAACACAAAGCCTGTTTCATAATAAAGTGTTGAATGGGCTTGTATAATTCATTGAATACTGTCCTTTTAAAGTAAAAAACAGAATAGTTGTATAGGTACTTGAAGTACAGTTTCTATTGAATGTGTAGCATGTTTGCACCATCATAAAGCAGAAAAATCATAAGTCAAACCGTCATATAGGGACTATCTGTACTTGTTTTCTGTAGAAAAATGTAGAAGACACCAACAAGTATAAAGAAGAAAGAAATAAAACCCACTATTTTTATCCCTGCAGTGGTTTGTAAACTTTGGATACTCACTTTTTTTCTTTTTTTAAAAAAGCAGATTCTTGAGCGTCACCAAAGCATCTAATTTTTTGGTTCTGAGATATGCTTTTTAAATATGCAACCTGGATGATTCTCATGCACATGGTCATATGCATTCTTTTTGACCATACTTTGAGGTGAGAGACACCTATGGGAAAACACTGGATAACATTATGGTTCTTTGCCTTTTGTGCAGAAAATGGTATTATAGATTGAGTATCCCTTGTTTGACATGTTGAGAACCAAAAGTATTTGAATTTTGGATTTTGGAATATTTGTATTATACTACTTGAGCATCCCTAGTCTGAAAATCTGCAATCTGAAATGCCTCGGTGAGCATTTCCTTTGAGCATCATGTCAGTGCTCAAAGAGTTTTGGAGTTTGGAGCATTTCATATTTTTGAGTTTTGGATTTGGAATGTTTAACCTGTATTATATATTATTAAAAGAAAAACTTAAGCTGATTTAAATTTAAAGGAGTTTAATTGAGCAATGAACGATTCGCAAATTGGGCAGCCCCCAGAATCACAACAGATTCAGAGAGACTCCGGGAGTGCCTTGTGGTCAGAACAAATTGGTAGACAAAAAAGTAAAGTGACATGCAGATATCAGAAGTGAGGTACAGAAATAGCCGGATTGGTTATGAATTGGCATTTGCCTTATTTGAACAGTTTGAACACTTAGTAGTATATGACTGGTTGAGGTGTGGCTGCTGGGATTGGCCAAGACTCAGCGATTGTAACAGGCACATACTTCTAAGTTAGGTTTTCATTCTTGTCTGCCTATTAAGTTAGGTTGTAGTCCATCCACAAAGACTCAAATACAGAAGTGCAGAGTCCTTCTTAGGCTGTATTTAGTTTGTTTTAACAATTCCCCCCTTTTGGTCATTTTCTTAATTTTGAGAGATTGACTAAAACTTTAGTCATTGATGTCAGTATTACCATCATAAATGTACTTCATTTGGTCTTGAAACCCACTGGGAAACAGTAGAACAGTGAGTCTTACAAAGATAGGCACAAGGCTGAGTAGCAGGTATCTCTATGCTGGAATGTCCTGTTTACAGGAGAAAAACAAAACCTGTTTTTTTCTGGTGTGAGACCTATGTTTCTTTAAAGTCTTAGTTTGATTATGTCACTTTTAGCATGAGCAACTCCATTTTTGTTTGGTCTGTTGGGGCCTGGTGCATGAGCTCAGTCTAAAACAATGGCATCCCATAATTTTGATTTTAAAAACTCCCCCTTTTCAGCCAGGTTCTCACTTAGGTGAGCATGACCAAAACTTATGACCTTAGCGCCACTCTCAGTTACCATCATTTTGGGTTTCCAGTCTCAGCATGTCATTCATAGGTTATGGTGCCCTATAATACTTCTTTCAGCTCTTGTCATTCTTGTTAAAGAGAGACCATTTGACATTCTAGAGATGGCTGTATGCAAACATTTAAAACCTTTGAAAGAATAGAGTACACCAGAAAGACTATTATTATGACTATTGAAAGGTTAATAACAAGAGTTTGGAGTATGCTCCTAACCCAGGGTCCCCATAAAGCAAACCACCTAAAATCAAATATATCAAAGAAAGCTAGAGTCTACTCACTTAACCAAGCAGTTTCTTCATTAATCCCCCACAACTAAATCTCTATAATACCAGACTTTTTCTCTATAGGCCAACAGCTGCACATACACAGATACTTTTCTGTTTAGCCAATTCTATTATTTAGTATAACTTTAGCAAGAGAATTTAAAGTCTGTTGTGTAACCATAGCCTTTACAGTAGAATCTGCTATAGAGCCGATTATGTGGGATTCATTCTAATCATTGCCTTTTTTATTCCAAACCATGGACAAAGGATCTAGCAAATTATGCCCTTCTCGAAGAGTGAAAGCTTCCTGGCAGTGTTTTTTGTTGTTGTTGTTGTTGTTGTTTTTGTTTTTTGAGACAGAGTTTCACTCCTGTTGCTCAGGTTGGAGTACAATGCTGCGATCTGAGCTCACTGCAATCCCCGCCTCCCAGGTTCAAGCAGTTCTCCTGCCTCAGCCTCCCGAGTAGCTGGGATTACAGACATGTACCATCATGCCCAGCTAATTTTGTATTTTTAGTAGAAATGGGGTTTTTCTCCATGTTGGTCAGGCTGGTCTTGAACTCCCAACCTCAGGTGATCCACCTGCCTCAGCCTCCCAAAGTGCTGAGATTACAGGCATGAGCCACCCTGCCCAGCCGGCAGTATTCTTTTTAATTCATGATGTAGGTTAAGAGGAGTGAATTAATGTTCTGTTTCTGACTGATAATGAGGCAACATATGTACCATTAAAATGTCTACCCTACATTGGGCCTTCATCTTTTATCTTATGAAATATAAGGTTATCCATGTGTAAGCCTGGCTGCAAAATCCTGCACAAATAAAAGTATACTCTATAAGTGCACACAACAGACCCCCTTTCATTTCTGTTGTTTGTAGAAGCATAAATAAGAAAAAATATTCATAGAGTCTCATGATAGTAGAAGTCTTGATCTGTGATCCTGAAAATAGCTGTTCACATCAAGGATGCCATCTTCTGGGGAGAGATTACCTGGGTAGCTTTACTCTAAGGGTTCTAATGGGTGTACATGTCTAAGAGTGTGGAAGGACCCTTCTCAGTTGTGAGATTATGAACCGAAAATTCAAGGTTCCAAAGTTTTGCTGCAATGTGGATGGCAAGAACAGTTTTTCTCTGATGTTCTTAGAGGATCCAGTCTTCAGGTTCTAGATTGTGAAGGGGTTGACTGTCCTCAGTGAACCATAAAAAGCTTTCTTTACCTGGTGAAAATGCACTGTGGGATAATAACTTAGTGTTATAACATTAGCCTTCTCACATGGGAGAGCTTTTATACAACCAGAAAACATGGATTGAAAATAACAGTTGAATGAAATTTTTAAAAAAATACATTTAAATGGCCCATGAGGTGATGAAATGTACCTGAAGCTTTGATTTTTTTTTTTTTGCAGGAATATAGAACCAAACATTATTTATAAACTATTTTAGCAATTTGTAAGTCACCACACCAATATATTCAATTTGTATCATTTTTTCCTTTTCCATGACAAGTCATGGAATACAGAACTTTTAATAACAAAAGCTTTCAGGACTCAGGAAGGACAAGGTGGCCATCCTGGTTCTCCATGAGTCCATGCTTAATTAACATTGGACTTATGTCCTCCTGAGTACCAGTTGTTTCTTCAAACTTATTGCATAGCACTCATAACTGATGGGTTATCATGGGTAATTTGACTTAGACCATAGAGTTCATTCAAATTGTGAATCTGAACAATTTCAGTATCAGCTGATTTTGCATTAAAATCTGGCAAAGTATTTTCTTTTCTTTTCTTTTTTTTTTTTTTTGAGATGGAGTTTCGCTCTTGTTACCCAGGCTGGAGTGCAATGGTGCCATCTCGGCTCACCGCAACCTCTGCCTCCTGGGTTCAAGCAATTCTCCTGTCTCAGCCTCCTGAGTAGCTGGGAGTACAGGTGTGCACCACCATGCCCTGCTAATTTTTGTATTTTCAGTAGAGATGGGGTTTCACCATGTTGACCAGGATGGCCTCGATCTCTTGACCTCGTGATCCACCCACCTCGGCCTCCCAAAGTGCTGGGATTATAGACGTGAGCCACCGCGCCTGGCCCAAAGTATTTTCTTGGTATTTAATTAATTTTTGTTCTGCTTGGGTTAGCAGTTTTATAACCCAGTCAGTCTTTTCATTAAAGTTCCAGGAATTCTTACCCAGTTCAAATGATATGATTCTAAAGTTATTAGAAACCTGTATTTAGGAGTGCTTTTTAGGGTCATTTTCATCCTTTGATGAACCTCCTAAAAGACACCATATTCTCGGATTTTGTGTGCTCGTGAAGTTTTCAGAAACTACATCAGCATTAAGCAATTAACTGTGGAAATGACTTTAAATAGTTACAGATAAAAACACAATTGAGAAGGAAATTTGGTTATTTTTGTATTCTACAATAACGTAACATAAAATAGTAGTATTTTGAATGATAGCACATACTCAGACATATTAGAATTTTAGAGATCCCATACAGTTTTGGAACATATGTTAATATCATTCACTACAATACAATCTGAAGAAGATTAAACTGTTTATTTTTTATTTTTTGATAATGCTTCCCATGTAACATGTCAAATCTGTTTACCTCTCTTTTGGATGCTTTAGGGGCCCTCTGTAGCATTTCAGTGTTAGAGAAAAGAAAAGACAGTTTTGAAGCTGAAATTTGATTTTGGTACCCTGTCAAATATGTTAAAGGTTTAAAACACTTGGCATTATGAAATAGAATTCCAGGTTGCCATAAGTCATTCATTTAGCCAAAATGATGAGTCAAAAATTTTTTTAAAACTAAAAACATTTACTCATTGATAGAGTGAAAACTTAACTTTCCAATCTCTCTCTTTCCCCTCACCCCTTTTTGGTAGTTTATTTAAAAAACAAAAATCTTTTATTATCTTTTAATATTACATGAAAATATTGTTCAAAAGAGAAAGCCAAATTTCACTCTTGCATTACTCTACTATTTTTAGTAAAACCTTATAGACAAATCAACTCCAATTTTTAATAAAAGCTTATAGACAAATCTTTCCAATCTTAATCAGTTTGACCATAAGGTGAGATTCTCATAAACCTTTTATAGCCCTTTACAAATTTCCGTTAAAGAGCAGATCAGTGCTTTACACAACCCTGTTTGTGCCTTTATTTCTGTATTCAATTTATGAAAAAACTGGAAAATATTGTTTTAAATTTAGTCACTGTGTTCATACACAGAATTTTTTTACAAGATTAATACCTTTTACAACTTGTTCAAACCTTTAGCTTATTCTTATCTAATTTAAAATAATCCTTTAACCCTCTAAGCTAGGCAGAAATTTACATTCCCATGCCTTATAATCTTTCACTAAATACACATTTCATTCTCCTCACACACCTTGCATGTAAAACTATTTTTTCAGTAGTCTCAATCACATGTTATAATGGTAACTCTTAGCAACTTTTGCTTTTGGTGCATAAATGTCCTTTCATGAATCCCTTCATTACTTAGCCATCTACATCATGTGTGGATTTTCTGACTTATCCTAAACATCCCTCTTTTTAAACAATCAGTTATTTTACTTTAGGACAAGAATTACCCATACAAAATCCTTTCTTATGTAAAATCTCTTTTCTTTATAACCTTCTTTGCATAGCTAGGGGGCATGGCTAATTCCATGTGTCCCCAGACCTTATCTACAATCTAATGCTCCAAAGTAAGTAAACTGAACAATTTCCAAAAGCGTAGGAAGCAGTTTTTGTTTCCCAATACTAAAGTTATGTGAACTAAAACATTACAGTTTTTACTTTTCTGACAAAATATTTAGGCGCTTATTCTTCTTAAAGCCTATTAATTGGAGCTATTTCATATAAACATTACATATACAATACATGTATACTACAAAGAGAATCCAGTAGTTGTAAGATTTTTCATTTGCCAGTTTTTAAATTTTCTTAAATTGGATTACTGGCTTTAGGTTAGAGTCCTTAGAAGAACAAGGCCAGAACAGCATGTAGTTTCTAGGGTCCAGTGTAATAAGCAGGCACAGCTGGAAGGCAAAACAGGTCCCCAGAAATTAAGGGTCCCATTTTTTTTTTTTTTTTGAGATGGAGTTTCGCTCTTGTTACCCAGGCTGGAGTGCAATGGCGCGATCTCTGCTAACCACAACCTCAGCCTCCTGGGTTCAGGCAATTCTGCTTCAGCCTCCTGAGTAGCTGGGATTACAGGCACTCGCCACCATGCCCAGCTAATTTTTTGTATTTTTAGTAGAGACGGGTTTCACCATGTTGACCAGGATGGCCTTGATCTCTTGACCTCATGATCCACCCACCTCGGCCTCCCAAAGTGCTGGGATTACAGGCTTGAGCCACCACACCCGGCCAAGGGTTCCATTTTTATACCAGCTCCTGGATCCCAAAGAGAACAGAGCCTTAGATTTTGGGTGGATCTATCCATTTCCAATTCCTGGGGTTCCATGAGGAAAACAGGTTTTGTTCCCTCTCACCACAAACAGGGTCTCTGGCACCCCCTGTTTTTCCCAAGGAGTCCCAGGCTGTTAGAGCTTGAATATCTGCTTTTAATTAATCTGACGTTTAACCATAGCACTCTTTTTTAAAAAGTCATTTTAAATCTTTTATTACCCAGCTTTGGGTAGGCCAAATGGCCAATTTCTGTGCTCAGAAAAAGAAAATTTAAGACGGTTCCTGGAGGGAAAGAGAATCAATGGTCAAGGTCACGCAGATGTCAAACCAGAAAGTACTCATTCCCTAAGCCAGGAAGTGAGCCCTGAGCCTGGGCTGCCATTTTGAAAAGAGAAAGCACAGCCACGTGGTTACGAAGTCGAGCTCCAAGGACATAACTGACCAGTTTTCTGGGCCGTCTTGACAGCAGGCTTATGGGGTCCTAGGCATGCATTTTATCCTAAGGTACCCCGCTTTATGACGGAACAATACAGAAAGAAGCAAAGCACACCAGATTCACTACAGCTTAAGACCAGCCTCGGATGTCTTTTTTTGTATTAATCCAGACTTTATAGAGGAGATAAACAGTGACTTTTATAGTTCATTTAACGAGTTTGCACGGAGAGAGAAAGGTCAGAGTCTGACTGGTAAGAAATTGTTACCCTTTTGCCGGCAGGCTGGACTTCTGGGTTCCTTTTCCCTGAGAGGCCCTAGTGACCCTGCTTGCCACACTATAACCCTGCGGGCCAAGCCACATCATAAAGGAAAATCATATTTTTTGTTCCGTAGGCAAAAGCCTCTCTGTTTTACAGGTTGCCACCCAGGGAGTTACATGGCGTAACCTAATTAACATTTTTCATTCTGGCCAGGGCAAAATACGTGTGATTAAACCTAGATATTAGCCACTCTGCCTAGCACCCAGTATTGAACTGGCAAGGCTCAAACTTACCCCTGGTTGGACCCTGTCACCTTTAATCCATTTTCAACCAAGAAGGACTTTACTGAGGGGAGGACCTCTACCCCAATCCCATCTTTTACTAAGGTAAAATGTACCCCATTACTTATCCAAAGTGAGCCAATTGGTGCTGCTCTGTTTCCTTTGGATCAGGATAGTAACTAAGCTGAAAGGGTAGCAGATACAATTTTGGGGGGCTCTCATTTGTAAATGCAGTTCAGTGCATTGTTGTTTATTCAGAACGTTCTACTGTAAGTTACCTTTACTAAGATTTCGCCATTTTCTGTAAGACTTGCTGCCTCCTGTGCCTTATGTATAAGCCAAAAATAACTCTGTTTTTCAGAAATTAAGGATCCCATCTTTACATAAAACATTGGCTTTGCTCTCAGAGTCCCTTGATTAACTTAGGCAATGATTTTTCCTACCTAAGTGGGCAGGAAAAATGAAACAAAGGGGTCGAAAAAAAAAATCCTTGCAAATCTTTAAGAGCCAAATTTTATACCCCTAAAATACTACCATTTGCTGTCAGTTTCTTTCTGACCCAGTTAGATGTAAGAGGCCTCTTACTGGATCCCAGCCAGTTAATTACCAGATCAAATCCATTTCTGGACCCAGCCCAGTTTCTGTCGTGACTTCCAAACCTAGTTTGGATCAGAAATTTCTTCTCAAAGAAACTCAGGAGAGCTCAAAATGCAAATCCGTGCAGCTCTGAAATCCAGGAAAATACTTAGGTTCCCCAGCCACTCTGAGAGATTAAAGTACACAGGTGGGTCCTGCAGGCACCTTACTTGTTCACTCAGCACTGCTGGGGGTCGTTAGAAGCTGTACTTCAGATTCCACTTCTGAACACGGTTTGTTTAAACAGAAATTCAGCTGAATCAAATTTAAAGGAGTCTAATTGAACAATGAATGATTTGTGAATCGGGCAGCCCCCAGAATCACAGTAGATTCAGAGACTCCAGGGATGCCTTGTGGTCAGAACAAATTTATAGACCAAAAAAAAAGTTAAGTGATATACAGAAATCAAAAGTGAGGTACAGAAACAGCTGGATTGGTACAGCATTTGCCTTATTTGAACACAGCTTGAACCCTCAGTAGTGTATGACTGGTTGAAGTATGGCTGCTGGGATTGGCCAAGACTCAGCGATTATTATAGGTGCATATAAGTTTTCAATCTTGTCTACCTATTAAGTTAGGTTACAGTTCATCCATAAGGACTCACATATAGAAGTACAGAGTCCTTCTCGGTCTTTATTTAGTTTGTTTTAACTATATATGGAGAGTTTTGTATTCTACTTTTTTCACTTAATGTTATCTCTTATAAATGGGTATAATTTTATCATTTAAATCCAGTTCCATCTTTGAAGCCCAGTTTAGAAAACTGGGATCCTGAAAAATAATTTTCATCTCTACCCTTCAAAGTTCTTAATTGAGACAGATCCTTTTAACAAAGACATATTATCAATAGAATAACAGAAGTTTATTAACATATATACCTCATGTGTGCATGGGATACCTAAGGGAATATAAGTAAATCCTAAAGAAGTGGCTCTGAGTTCAGGCATAAATACCGTGGAAGGGAATTTTTCTCGTTATGGGGGGAGACCCAGGAAAAGCATAGTAAACAAAGGTAAAAAGTTTGTTACACAGATTTAAATTGGTGCCTTCACCATTTATAACATAAAAGAGTTTCTAATGATTGAGAGTCATCCTTCTCTTCCTGATATAGAGAGGGAGACACTCCTGCAAATGGAGATTTCCTTTACAGATGTAAATTTATTTTACAAAAGGATAACTTCTCTTGTTTTCAGTGCTTCTCCTGTATTTGCAGTTTCTCCAAAAAATCAGCTCAAAACAATTCTAATGCTAAAGATGCATATTTTGGGGTCGCATATTCTACCTCCTACAGTCACATTTTGGGGTAGCATATCTTGAACCCCATCAGTAGTCACTGAAAGAAGTTATTCACAAAAGACCAAATATATGATTCTATCTATATGAAATTTTGGAATAGGCAAATATATAGACATAGAAAGTAGAGTCAATACTGTATGGGACTGAGGGAGATGGAGGAATGGGGAGTGACAGCTAATAGCAATGGGGTTTCTTTTGGGGATAATGAAAATATTTTAAAATCAATGGTGGTGATGGTTGCACAACTCTGAATATACTACAAACCACAAAATTGTATACTTTATATGGGTAAATTATAAAATACATGAATTATATCTCTATAAAGCTGTTGAGAATGAGATGACTGCTTGAATCACTTTTTTCAACCATTCGCTTGAAGTGTCAGCAGTGAATATTAATTTTCTTTTTCCTTTTCCTGACAGGGATGAGAGTTGGAAACCTGATGTTAGCCTCTGGCAGGAGGAGGTAGTATACTACAGTTATTAAACGTTCAGGCTGGGGAATTGCCCCATCAGCTCCAGCACTGATAGCTATCTGACCTTGGGCAAATCCTGTGCTTAATCTCCATTTCTGAGATATATATTTTTTTTTTCAGTACCAAAATAGGGAATAATAGTACATATTTCATAGGTTCTTGGGAAAACTAAGTGAGATGGAAGCAGGAAAGGCCGCAAAACAAACCTCTGTAACACCAAACTGGGAAGGAAGTGATGATTTATTCGGCCAGGACTGTGGAGGCATAGATGCCTAACAGCTGAGCTCCCCTAACAAAGAAAATCCCTGCGTTTTTAAAGGTTTACAACTCTAGAAATTACATATGAAAGGGTCTTGGGCTTACAACTCTAGAAATTACATGTTAAAAGGTATTGATCCATTAAGTAGGTGTCGGGTATGTAACTTAGGTGGGGTGTGATCATGTTTAAGTAAAAACAACACCTTCCAGAAAGATTCCTCCATACCATGCCTGCGATCTGTAGGAGTGCGATTAAGGATGGAGCCCAGGTCTTCGCCTTTACTTCTCCTACTGAAATGCAATGTAGAAGTCTAGGGGGAAGGGCTCTTAGAAGCTTAAGAGGATTAAGGGTCTCCTTCCTCACTCCCCTCTTTGAGAATCTCACCTATAACATTAGTGAGAGTTCTCACTCTTACCCTCTATTCTTATTTTCCTGATCCTCTATTTTAGCTATTAACTTAGTAGGGCTGTTCCATTGTCCTATTAGGAGTTTAATTTCAAAAGTTGTATGCATAGGGGTTCTGATGGATCGTAACAGACATCAGGTTGTCTATTCCCTGGGCTACACACCTTTTACTGAGTACCATTATATAAACAGGTTCCCTTTTGTGTCCCTGCACATGGATAATAACTGTAGAACAAAAGAAGGACAGCAACTTTCCTTCCTACCTCAGTAACCTGGTAGACACACTGAGAGCATTCTCCGAAATCAGTTAATATCCCTACTATGTAAGTCCAAATTTTTAAGCAGAATAAGTCCCACAACGAATTTCCTTATACTTTGGCCATGCGTGGACCAGCCAGCCTCCAGGATATGGCCGGAGCAAGGATGGTTGTCTTTCTCAAGATGATTCTGCAGTTGTTGTCTGGGTCTAGGTCTAGCTTCCCAAGTTGCTGCAGGTTTGCGTGGCTGTGGTGGATCTAGGCTGGGATTCCCTCCACCTTTATGGCTGTGGGAGTGGTCAGGATCATGGTCTGGGGTCCTTTCCACTGTGGCTTCAGAGGGACTGCATTCCAGTCTTTTATCCACATGTGATCACCTGGTGAGAAAGGGTGAACCAGGGAGAATAAGCTTACAGGGCCTCTTTCATTTACCCAGGTTGAAATGTCCTGAGTGATTTTTCCTACAGCTTGTAGCTGTCATCCTAGCTCAATTTCTCCCCACTCCCAAGGAGTTCCTGGGAGTGCCTGAAGTATAGGAGGGGGCCTATGATATAAGACTTCATAGGGGGAATATCCTGTCTTCTTAGAAAGAGTACATCTGATTTTGAATAACACCGAGGGAAGTGCCTGCACCCACTTTAATCTTGTTTCCTGACACATGTCCCCTAAGCTATTCTTAATGGTCCAGTTCATCCGCTCCACCTTTCCAGAACTCTGTGGTTGGTAAAATGTGCTGCTTCCAAGTAATACCCTATGCCATCACTGTTTTCCGGACCAAATCTGCCACAAATGCTGGTCCGTTGTCTGATCCAATGCACAGTGGCATTCCAAACCTAGGGATGAGATCTCGAAGAAGCACACAGGTTATTTCATGGGCCTTTTCAGTCCTAGTTGGGAAGGCCTCTACCCACCCAGAGTATGTGCGCACCAGGACAACAAATACTTATGCTTGGGCATTTCAGTAAAATCTATCTGGAGATCTTCAAATGGAGCTGCAACATAGCTTGAATGCCAGGGGCAATAGTTGGACCTTGCCTCGCATTGTGGTGCCAACCTGTAATGCATTGCTGTGCCACAGTTTTGGTCAGGGCTGTAAGTGTGAGATGTAAAAATACCAGCCTAACAACTTCTCAAGTGACTCTTGACCTAATTGAGTGGTTTTGTGTACGGCCTGTACAACCGCAGCCCCCAATAGCTGTGGCACTGCTACTGTTTCATCTGGCAGCTGGATCTATCCCTCTTTATTTGCCCCCACTTAGTGATTTCATAAAGGGATTTGGCCAGTACCTCGAAGTTTGGAATCCACAGTTTACAGAAACCCATGGATGCCAGGAACTCTCTCACCTGCCTTCTAATTTCAGGTCCTAGCAGCTTGCAAATGACTTGTTTCCTCTCTGCTCCTAGGCTGTGCTCTCCCTGCTGGATGGTGAACCCCAGATATCAAACTTGCTGTCAGCAAATCTGGGCTTTCTTTTTATACACTTTATACCCATAGTCCTCTAGGTGCCAAAGTAAGGCATCTGTTCCTTTAGCACACCCATCTGCCGTGGGGTGTCCCAGTAAAAGGCCATTAGCATATTGGAGCAGCACGCAGCCTAAGTCCTTAGCAGGAAACTTCTGGAGGTCATGGGCTAATGCCTTCCCAATGATGGTGGGAGAGTTCTTGAACCCCTGGGGGTAGTAGCCAGGTCCAGGTGTGCTAAGTGGTTACACCTGTTTCTGGATTTTTCCATTGAAAAGCAAATAGTTTCTGACACTGTGAGGCCAGTCCAATGATAAAGAAAGCATCATTTAAGTCCAAGCAGGTGAACCAACTATTCTCTGCTGGTAATAATCCCAACAGTGTGTACGGGTTAGGTGCAGTTGGGTGCAAAGTCACTGTGGCCTGATTAACCAAACACAAGTCCTGTACTGGCCTATAGTCTTTGGTCCTTGGTTTAGGAACAGGCAAGTCGGGGGTGTTCCATGGAGACTGGCAAGGAACTATAATTCTGTAGTCCTTTAAGTGTTTTATGTGGACCTGCATGCCTTCTAGGGCCTCCCAGGGAACTGGATCTTGCTTTTGCCTAACCGGCTGAACCGCAGGCTTGACTTCAGTGAGCACAGGGGCCTGGTTGATTGCCAGCCCTGGTGGATTGTCCTCTGCCCAGACCTTAGGCCATCGTTTTGCTAATGTAGGTTCTGTCTCCTGGTCTGGTTTAGTTAAGAAGAGCCTCCATACTTCTTTATGAGGCACCCTGAAGGCCATTATGACTCCAGTTTTAGGCAATGCCAGCCATAAGGAGCCACTCTTAGTGAAGGTGATGGCTGCCTGTAGCTTACTGAGCAGATCCCTTCCTAGCAGGGGCAAAGGGCAATAGGGCATGTAAGAACTGGTGAATCACCTTGTGCTCCTCCACCTCACAAGTCTGAGGCAAACAGAACGACTGTTTCTCTGACACTCTAGTAGCTCCAACAATATTGGTTGTTTCCTTTGATGGGGTGGCGGGGGAGCAGTTACAGGACTGTCATCTTGACCATGGGCTATTTGGGGACAATTGAGCCTGAACCCCTCAGTCCAGTGGCCCTTCCATTAGATTGAACAGAGCTCCTTCTCTTTTATCTGAAGCCTCGTGCTCAAGATCTCCCTGTTTTCCTGTCAACTGGGGGAACTTGTCCTTCCAGTGTCCCACTTCCCTACAGTAAGCATACTGGTTACGCTGCAGGTGCAGGCAATTAGATTGGGCAGCCCTTCAGGAGCCTCCCTTTCCCTGCCCTTCTGGGGGTGCTCCTCTAATAGCGGCAGCTATCAAGTCAGTGCTGCATCGAGCTTGTTGCTCGTTTTCTCTACAGCTTTCCCTACGGCTTACCATGTCCCTGTGCACAAACACCTGGTTAGTTATTTCCTAGAACTGTGAAGTATTCATGCCTGCAAATCCTGCCTGCTTCTGGAACTTTCGCCTAATGTCTTCTGCACACTAACTGACTAATGCCATATTTGCCATATGCACTGGTTTTCGGGGCTCTCAGGATCGAAAGGAGTGTACATGTGATGTGCTTCATACAGCCTCTCATAGAGCTATGCTGGGCTTTTCTCTTTCCCTTGAATAACCTCAGAGACTTTATTGATGTTTGTAGCTTTCTGGGCCCCCTTTTTCAATCCTTCTAGTGAGGCCTCTCTGTACCACATTAACCTTTGCATGTCCTCTGGGGTGTTTGGATCCCACTGGGGGTCAGTGTGCGGTAACTGGACCCTGGCATAGTCTTGGGGTTCTGGTAATCTGCTGGAACATGCTCTTCCACAACCATTTGGAAGCAGCTTGGAGTATTCTCCACCTTTCATCCATGTTAAAAAGATACATAAGTAGCTGGTGGCAGTCGGCCCAAGTGGGGTTATGAGTTTGGATGATAATTTGAAATAGGTCAATGAGAGCTTGTGGCTTCTTGTTATAAGACAGGGTGTTATTTTTCCAGTTGATAAGATCAGCTGAAGTAAACGGCAGGTATGTAAAAACACGCCTTTCCACCATGTGGCCATCCTCATCCATTCCCGTATACCTCTGCCCTCTTAAAGGCATCTGTACCCCTGCCTTGGGTCACAGGCAGGCTGCTGTAGGAGGACTTCCTCCCAGGAAGTGGGTGGCTATGGGAGGAGTCCCCCCACATTCTCACTTGTCTACCCTGAGTTGTTTAGGGGTGTGCAATTCTGGCAGGGGTGCTGAGGTTTCAGGCCCAGGGATGAGGAGTTCTTCCTCCAGACCAGGGGGACAGGGTATCATCAGCAAAGACTCCTCTGCAGCTGGATCTGCCAGGACTTTAGGAGTCTGTGTCCCTCGGCGGGTGGAGCAGGGTATTTCCCTAGCTGCCTGTCCCTTTGCCATCAGTACAGTTGCTGCCTGTCCTCTCAGCCACTGTGGGGGGGTTAGAACAAGCTGCAGACATGAATATATGTACAGAAATTGATCAGGGTGTCCTGGTTTGCTGCATGTAACCTTATGCCATACTTTGGAGACAAGAGACCTGTCTAGGCTCCCCTCTGAGGGCCAATCCACCCCAAATGCTGGCCAGTCTACCTCACATGAGGTCCTCGGCTTTCCTGGTGTCATAGTTACTCCATAATTCCCATTAAATCCCTTCTTGAAATTTTTCAGCATAGTCCCTAGAGGAGTAGGCTTGCAATGAGTATGATCCGTGTTTTTGTACAGAAAAACAGTCCTCACAGACAGTTAAGAGAATTTTACTCCATCTTCAGTTTCTCCCACCCTGCGTGGTGTGACACACTCTTTTTCACTTTTGCTCCAGGCCAGTAGGATTGTCTCCCTCTCGGGAGTGTTTCAGATGCTGCTTAGCATTGGAGAGTTTATTACTCCCCTCACAATACCTAGATTGCAAGGGCACCTCTTTCTAGCCATACACAGATTGCCCCTAATCCCAACTGGTCCCACAAGTCACTTGGAGCTTAAGGACCTCTCAAAGGGACCTGCTGCTCCCACATTTCACAGCTGGTGAGTCCAGTAGGACCTCTCCAGTCACTCACACAATCACACTCTTCCCCCAGTTTCCCCCACCCAGTGTGACCTGACACACTCTCTGTTTCACTTTCACTTCAGGCCTGTAGAATCTTCTCCCTCTTGGGAATGTTTCAGATGCCTTGGAGAGCTCGTTACTCCCCTCACAATGTCTAGATTATGAGGGCACCTCCGTCTAGCCATATGCAATTGCCCCTAATCCCAGCCTACCCCACAAGTCACTCGGAGCTTTGGGCCCTCTCTAACGGGCCTGCAGCCCCCACATTTCATGGGTGGCAAGTCCAGTCGGACCTCTCCAATCACTCACACAATCGCACTCCTCCCTCCACCTTAATTTAAACCAAAAGCAAAACTTCCAAGGTTAGTTATAGAAAGAGAGAGAGAGAGTGAGAGCCGAGTTCAAGAGTGCCAAATCCAGCACATGTGGGTGATCAGGCCACGCTTCCACCTAAAGGAGGTGGGCACGTTTCCCAGGATCAATCCTACCATGTTTCTGTCATCCAGACACTCCAGACACCCATTCCTTCTTGGCGTTCAGCCACTGGGTGGATCCACACTGCGAGAACTTTACTTCTCTGCTCTGGCGAGGCTTTCCACTGGTCCCAGTACCCGCCCGGTAGTGCTCTCAGGAATTGCATTGCCTAAGTAGGCTAAAGTCCCTCACAGGGATGCTTCACAGGGCAAGGCAAAACCGCCTGAAAGGCTGTGCCAGCTGGCCACCAACCGAAACTTGCTTCCCGGTCAGGGAACCAAATAATGAAGCAGGAAAGGGTGCGAAATAAACCTCTCGGACACCAAATTGGGAAGGAAGTGATGTTTTATTTGGCTGGGAGCTGCGGCAACATAGATGCCTAACGGCTGAGCTCCCCTAACACAGAAAATAACTGCCCTTTTAAAGGCTTACAGCTCTAGAAATTACATGTGAAAGGGTCTTGGACTTACAACTCTAGAAACTATATGTGAAAGCATCTTGATCCATTAGGTAGGCATGGGGTACATGACTTAGGTGGGGGTGTGATCATGTTTATGTAAAAACAGTACCTTCCAGAAAGATTCCTCCATACCATGTTTGCAATCTGTAGGAGTGCGATTAAGGGTGGCACCCGGGTCTGCAAGCCTTTATTTCTCCTATTGAAATGCAATGTAGAAGTCTAGGTGGAAGGGCTCTTAGAAGCTTGAGGATTATCTCCTTAAGATAATCCATTTAAAGTGCCAAGTACAGAAGGAGACCCCCATCTCTACTAAAAATTAAAAAAAAAAAAAATTAGCCAGACATGGAGACGCATGCCTATAGTCCCAGCTACTTGGGAGTCTGAGGTGGGAATATCTCTTGACTGTACTACAGTGCACTCCAGCCTGGGCAATGTAGTGAGATTCTGTCACAAAAAAGGTGCAGAATACAGCATCCTGTAAATGGTGGCTGCTGTTAGCCTGCAGTCCAGAGAATAACCACTACCCCCAGCAGAAGGTCCAGGGTATGTTAGGTCACCTTCCTCCCCACAAAGTTCAGGAAACCTTCCAAGCCTTGCAGAGAAAAATAAGCCACTGCATGCTTTGGTCATAACACTTCCTAGGAATAGTGACACCAATTGCATGTTTTAAAGGGCCATTGATACCTATTTGAGTGATAATGACTTACAAATAAATTGAGTTCAGTCTCCACTTTTGGTATCCCTTGGTGTGGCTTGTTGGATCACTCCCTCTGTGGGTCTTTCGTGGCAGCAGAGTAACTGGCAGTTGTTCAGCATAGGTCTGTGACCTGTTCAAATCAAGGCAAGTATATCTGCCTTGAGAGTATGTAGTTGTGTATCCATATATTGCCAAAAGAAGGAAGAAATCCATGCATAGAAGCAAGAATGTTTATTGTTATGAAGCAGATTCCTTAGTTAGCAGAACGGCTTGGTGCCAAACTATAAGAAAAATAAAGAAGTTATGTCAAATTTAAGAAGCACATTAGGAAACATATTCCCACTTTAAAGTAAATGCTGCTGAGATTCTTCACTCCCTTCCTACCTCCTTTTCTCTCTTCTCCTGCATCTTTATCTTATCCTTCTCTTTCTTACTGGAGCACTAGAGTTCCTCAACACCAATAGGTTATAGTTATTTTAAAACTAAGGTGGACGAGGTCGAGAGATCGAGACCATCCTGGTCAACATGGCGAAACCCCGTCTCTACTAAAAATAAAAAAAATTAGCTGGGCATGGTGGTGCGTGCCTGTAATCCCAGCTGCTTAGGAGGCTGAGGCAG
The DNA here is from genome assembly GCF_048565385.1 of Saimiri boliviensis. Classification (NCBI taxonomy): domain Eukaryota; kingdom Metazoa; phylum Chordata; class Mammalia; order Primates; family Cebidae; genus Saimiri; species Saimiri boliviensis. Next base: position 103,972,220 of record NC_133454.1, read on the forward strand.
GAGAATTGCCTGAGCCCAGGAGGTGGAGGTTGCGGTGAGCCGAGATTGCGCCATTGCACTCCAGCCTGGGTAACAAGAGCGAAACTCCGTCTCAAAAAAAAAAAAAAAAACACAAAAACTAAGGTGGCCATGGTTTCCAAGCTGCCTGGTGGACTGGAGCATTGCTACAAAGCCAAGGGATTGAGCTTTAAATGGCTTAATAAAATTAACACTTTGTGATGTCTTCTTTGCCCTGCTCCAGCTCCTCTCTGCATTGACAGGATACTTGATAATACACTCTCTGCCAAAGGCTTGAAGGGCTGATTACACAGCGAACGTGGAGAGGGGAGTGAAGCTGTCAGAACTCCCCCATAGCAGCTACACTTCAGGTTTCCAGTGCAGGATTGTATTTGACAGTTAATTTAGGAGCCGGGGTACCTAGATATAAAACTTTACTGTGATAATAGTGATAAAACCACCCAGACTTTTATTTAAGGGCCTGCTGCTCTCCTGTCCCCCTCCTTCCTCTTTCCCTGTTAGTTCAAGCTCTCATTCAGTTAAGGAAATAAAATCAGATTTGCTAAGGGAAAAAAGGTGTTTTCTTTGATATTTTTAGACTAAACCTGCAGAATGCAACTCTCAGTCTACTTCAGATCTATATGTAGAGGCTTATACATATATAAATATAAAATTTGAGAATGGTGACTCTCTCCTGATTGACTGCATTTAGCCGAAGGGCAGAATTTATTAGGTCTCTTACTAAGAGACGTTTCATTCAACCTAGTGATCCAGCTGATGTCCATCCCCTTGTTTAACAGCTTTTGTTTACTTCTACAGCAGGTGAAATAGATTCTACCGTGTCACCCTACTTCGTAACTCAACCTATTTATTTATTTATTTTTGAGACAGAGTTTTGCTCTGTCCCCCATGTTGGCTCATTGCAACCTCTGCATCCCAGTTCAAGCAATTCTCCTGCCTTCGCCTCCCAAGTAGCTGGAACTACAGGTGTGCACCACCATGCCCAGCTAATTTTTGTATTTTAGTAGAGATGGATTCCACTGTGTTAGCCAAGATGGTCTTGATCTCTTGACCTCGTAATCCACCCACCTCAGCCTCCCAAAGTACTGGGATTACAGGAGTGAGCCACTGCGCCCGGCCTCAACCCATTTAGACATTATGATCCTCTTTTACAAATGAAGAAACAAGATTTAAGGGGTTAAGTGACTTGTTCAAGGTCATAGGGCTAGTAAGTTGCTTTTCTTTGACTTCTATATAGAAGTTATTGACTTTTACCTATACAAGATGTATTGAGCATGGTATTCCAATGTAGAATTTGTTCAGACTTTTCAGGATAAAAGTTTACATTGAGTATGACTTGCTTTTCTTTTCTTTTTTTTTTTTTTATGGTGAAAGAGCACAAATACTGGAGTCAGATGACATGAGTCCATATACTTAAGTTTTATCTCTAAAGGAGGACTAATCATATTATATTTTTATTAATGAAGATCCTGAAATTGAAAACTTGTGAGCAGGAGATAAGAAACAGTGAAAGAAGATTTTGGGGACTTAAAGATATGTTAGCAATCATAGTTAGTTAATGAGCACTGTAGTTTTTGTGTAAACAGATTGTTAACTCCTTAAGAGAGTAAGTAGGATTTCAGTCTACAAAGGAGAGAAAATACCTTAAGAGGCAAGTTGTGAGATTGAGGAGACAACTATTCCCATAGACTGACTTTCTATAGGTACAGAGGAACAGAACGTGACCCATCCTTCCTGTGCTTTCCGTACCTTGCTTCGTATCATTGAAGTAGACTGACTCTGAGATGTTGCACAGTCAGATCTTATCAAATTAGGAAGGCAGCCATTGCTCCTTGACAGTCTGTGGCCATTTAATTCAAACTGAGGCAAGGAGCCTCAGTATTGACTTCTTTGCTCTTCAGTGCCGAGGATGTGTAAGAAAGTCCTTTATATGTTCCCTTGGGAAATTAGATATAAACTCCCAGGGGCACAGGCTCCCTCTTTTTTTTAGGAAAACTCATTGGGGGCTCTTTGTCTGTGAGAGCTCATTAGGCACCATATGGGAGACACACAATAAAAGTTCACAGTTGCTGTTATCTCTAATGATCGCAATGGTTCTGCTGATGGTCCTGTGTGCCTAGAAAGTACGAAGTGATTTCCATGTATTTTATGTTAAGTTTAGAAAAATATCTATTAGGATGTTATTACTACCCTCATTTTACAAAGAAACTTTCTATGGAGAAACTTTCACTTTTCTGAGCTTCAGAAGCATGGAGTTAGCAGAACCAGTCCTCAAACCCCTTTCTCTACTACATTAAACTCTGTATGCTGTACTGTTGTGACCCTCTGTAAGAAAGAAGACTCAGCAAATATGAGAGCTGTGTCTCAGTGCCCTTTCCTGAGTATGCGTGTTGGCATGCAGTTGTTTTGCTGTTGTGGTTTTAATACAATGCAAATAACTGTGACTTTATAGGGAAATTGCTTGAGGATACAACTGGAATGGAGATTGAGTCTTATTTTAAAAGTGCTTTAATCTTCAGCAGATAAGAGGCTTTCTTTGTATATTGAAGTCTAACTTATTTTAAGTCAATACTTAAAAATAGTATAAATTCTGTATAGTTGCCCCTCAGACTTTCAGTGTCACTTCCCACCTCCCACTTCCTACATGAGAATTCCTGAAGCAGAAGTTGTTTTTCTAGCTCATGCATAGGTTAAGGTGTTAAGAAAGCAGGAAAACAAGATAAAATAGAAGCTCTCACCCTTATTCTTGGTTGTTACAAGTCCTGGGTGTCTCTGGGGACACATTCTTCTAGTTTCACATTCCTATAGCAGGGGCCACCCAGAATTTTTTCTGTTTGCTCTGGAAAACTGGTGCTTAGAAGTTTGTGATGACTTTCTTTATTGCCACCCTGGGATCAGACAAAGAAAGAAGCATCTTAAGAGCAAGCATTAGTACTGAGTCAAAGTGAACCCAGCATCCCCAGGGAACTGCTTTCTGTTGCATCCAGTTCAGTGCCATGTCACTGGGTTACACATCAAGTTGTCATGGCAATAAAGTCATAGCAGCTGACAGCATGAACAAGCAGCCCTGGGAGGAGAGGATGCTTGGCGGCGATGCCACAGTTATAGTGGTTAGACATCCATCTCTCACATTAAGGGGTACTTGTCAGTCAGCTGTGACTGTGTATACTTCACAGCTGATTAACAGATTCAATTCAAGTGTTTATTAGGCCCTTTAAAGCCTCTAAGAAACGTGGTCCTGAGCCTCTATTACTCTGTGTTTGTGTGCTTGTGTGTGTGTGAGAGAGAGAGAGGGAGTGTGTGTGTACACAGAACATGTATATTTATGACTGTATACGGAGGAGGGAGAACCATGAAGGGAAGGCGATTTGGAAGAAGCATAGGGTCATATTCATGAAGCTGTTAAGGAACAATACAGAATTTGGACTTAAGTACCAAAATTTTAGTCTTAGAAAGAAGTACTCTGGTCACAATTAGAGGAAGGATAGAGTAGTCAGACTGAGAGGGGGGTGTGTTAGTCCATTCTTGCATTGCTATAAAGAACTACCTGAGACTGGGTGATTTCTAAAGAAAAGAGGTTTAATTAGCTCACAGTTCCACAGGCTGTACAGGAATCATAGTGGCTTCTGGAGAGGCCTCAGGAAACTTTCAGTCATTGTGGAAGGTAAAGGGGAAGCAGGCATGTCATACATGGCCAGATGAGGAGGAGGAAGAGAGAGGAAGAAAGTGCCACACAATTTTAAACAACCAGATCTTGTGAGAACTCCCTCACTATACTATAGTACCAAGAAGGATGGTGCTAAATCACTCATGAGAATTACACCCTTATGATCCAGTCATGTCACACCAGGCCCCACCTCCAACACTGGGGATTACAATTGAATGTGAGATTTGGGTGGGGACACAGATCCAAACCATATCCAAAAGTATTCGTTTCTGGCAGTCAATGCTACAAGCCAAGACAAAGACTGTATAAGAGAAAGCTGAGTTCCAAACACCAGCAGAGGGAGTGAAGGACACATATAATTGCTAAGTTTGAAGGGGCCAAAGATGGAATTTGAGGTCAAGATTAGAAAGCCAAGAATTCAGGGCCAAGTAGAGATGAGAAGGGAGGAAAAGCTAGCCAAGAACAAATTGGAGGTAGAAGCAAGATACTAATCAGTGTCCTCACATCACTCTAGAGTTCTTTGTGACTTTGAATTTTGTTTCAGCAAGATAGTGGTGCAGGGGGCAGTGGGACTAGGTTAAAGGCCTAGGTGGAGTGAGCAGGGAGTGCTAAAGTGGAGCCTTGAAGAATGGGTCTAAATTTTAGCAGAGAGTATTTGGAAGGGAATACAAAGAAAAGAAGGGGATTTTCATGTAAATGGGGCAACATCTCCATAGCCAGACTGGTGGAGGGACAGATGTGGGATGACCTCTGATATTCAGTCAGCATGTATTGCCCACCATTTTGTACATGGCCCTTAGTTAAGGTTTCATAATTTCTCCTCGAGGTAGTAGTAAGTTAAGAGACCTATTGTCTGGTGGAGAAAATAAAACTTGACTCCAGAGTTTGGAGCCTGCTAACTGCCTAAATGGTGTCATTAAGGGGAATAGTGGAAGCAAGTCAACATTTCTTTTTTTTTTTTTTTTTTTTTTTTTTTTTTTTGAGACGGAGTTTCGCTCTTGTTGCCCAGGCTGGAGTGCAATGGCGCAATCTCCGCTCACCGCAACCTCCACCTCCTGGGTTCAGGCAATTCTCCTGCCTCAGCCTCCTCAGTAGCTGGGATTACAGGCATGCACCACCATGCCCAGCTAATGTTTTATATTTTTTGTAGAGATGGGGTTTCACCATGTTGACCAGGATGGTCTTGATCTCTTGACCTCATGATCCACCCACCTCAGCCTCCCAAAGTGCTGGGATTACAGGCTTGAGAGCAAGTCAACATTTGAAGGGAGGATGGAGAATGATGTGGTCAGAAGGCAGATTGTATTGTCAAACTGTTTGGGTTCAAAATCTGCTACATACTATGTGTCTGAATTTGGGCAGGTTTCTTTTTTTTACCCCCCACTTGAGTTTCTTCATCTGTAAATGAGTATAATAATACTAGCTACCTCATGGCATCATCATGAGGATTAATTGCTATAATACACATAAAGTGCTTAGAATAGTGTCTAATAGTGAGGCAGTGAATAAAGGTAGCAATGATAATGATGAGGAAGGGGAGGACTCGGTTAGAGGCTTGATGGCTTCTATAATAGAAATGTATTCAGGTAGAGATGTGCATCAGCCAAGAGCAACTGAGACTGGTTTCCCGTAGAGAAAATCCAGGCATAGGCGCCATCTCCATGGAGTTGGTAGTTGAATTTCTAAAGATGGAATGAAATTGTTAAGGAAGAGTGTAGAGTAGTGCTTCTCAGTGGAAAGTGATTAGAGGGCAGTGTTTAAAGACTAACGGGTGTCATTAGTGCTGAATACTACAGACAGATCATTAGTAAGTTAAATAGAGTTGGTGACTCGTAGAGATCTTTGTAGTGGGGGAAGAAGGGTAGCAAATGTTATGTTACTTTTTTTAAAAGCCTAGTGTGAAAGGTAGAAGACAGCTCCCTATGATTTCATCTCCAGCCTGACCAATCAGGACTCCTGACTCCCTGGCCCCCATCTGCCAAATTATCCTTAAAAAGCCCCAGTCCTCAAATTTTGAGGGAGACTGATTTGCATAATAATAAAACTCAGGTTTCTTGTTCAGCCAGCTCTGTGTGAATTAAACTCGTTCTCTATTGTAATTTCCCTGTCTTGATTAATCGGCTCTATCTGGGCAGTAGGCAAAGTGAACCCATTGGGCAGTTACAAAACTGCCTCTGAGAACCAAGATTAGACCACTGGTAAGCAATCCAGAACTGAGGAAAGCACCGAGATAAAAGCAGAGGCCCCAAATGTCCAACCAGCTGTGTGATTTTGGGCAGGTAACTGAATTTCTCAGAGCCCCGTTTTTTCTTTTTTTTATTATTATAAAAAATGAAAAGCCAAACTCAGTTTCCTTTTCTCTCTAAAGTGAAAAAAAACTGCATAGATTTTAGACTCTTGAAGGAGTAATTCACCAATCCAGATTTGTCTCCAATCACATTTGTCGCCAAAACGAGTGGAGATTCAGGGCACTAGGAATCTAACTCAGTAGTTGTTAGGATGACATAGCCAAAATAAGAAGTGAAGAAGATAATAGAATAATCTTGTCTTTTGACAATGCTCCTTAGCTGTTTTGGATGCCATTATTTTCATGGGCTTAAATTGAAATGGGCTTTTAAAAACTAGGATTTATTCTAGAAGAAGGGAGTCATATGGGTAGGCAGGGTCTAATATTAAATGGGAAAGCAGAGAATGAAAATGTTGACAAATCTGGGTATAAGGTTTAAGCGGAATTATCTTTCCTGATCTATTTGATGCTCACCCCATCCCCAGATCTCAGAGGCTACTTAGTTTTCTGTTTTAATTTTATTAGGTGGTGCAAAAAAGTAATTGCGGCTTTTGCCAGTGAAATGAACCAAATTAATATTAACATTTTAAAAATAGATTTTATTTAGAGTGGTTTTAGGTTCACAGGAAAATTGAATGGAAATGTAGAGGGTTTCCATGTACTCTCTCACCCCATATGCACAGCCTCCCCCACTATTATCATCCTGTACCAGTTAAGTACATTTGTTATAATTGGTGAAACTGTACTAACATATATCATTATCACACAAAGTTTATAGTTTGCATTAGGGTTTACTGTCAGTGTTGTATGTTCTATGGGTTGATAAATGTATACACCATTAAAATATCATACAGAATAGTTTCACTGCCCTAAAATTCCTCTGTGCTCTGCCGTTTTATTTTCTCTTCCTCCAAACCTCTGGCAACTGATCTTTTTACTATCGCCATAGTTTTTTTTTACCTTTCCTGTAATATCATGTAGTTGAAATCACACACTGATTCCAAGCTTTTTAGATTGGCTTCTTTCACATAGTAATATACACTTAAGATTCTCTCATGTCTTTTTATGACTAGATAGCTGTTTTTCTTTCTTTTTTTGTGGGGGGGCGCGGGGCGGGGATTGATTGACATTCTGTTGTCTGGATGTACCACAGTTGATTTATTATTTTACCTACTGAAGGACATCTTGGCTGCTTCCAAGTTTTAGCACTTATGAATAAAAGTTACTATAAACATCTGTATGCAGGTTTTTATGTAGATGTAAGTTTTCAGCTCATTTGGGTAAATACCAAGAAGCATGACTGCTGAGTTCTATCGTAAGAGTATATTTAGTTTGGTAAGAACTGCCAAACTGTCTTCCAAGTGGCTTTACCATTTTCATTCCCACTGCAGTGAATGAGATTTTCTGTTGTTCTACATCTTTGCCAGCACTTGGTCTTGTTAATGTTTTGATTTGGACCCTTCCCATAGGTGTGTATGGATCCTTATTGTTGTTTTAATTTTAAATTTCCTAATGACATGATATTGAGCATCTTCTCATATGCTTATTTGCGATCTGTATCTTTTTGGTGAGGAGTCTGTTTTTTTTTTTTCCCCGAGACGGAGTTTCACTCTTGTTACCCAGGCTGGAGCGCAATGGTGCTATCTCGGCTCACCGCAACCTCTGCCTCCTGGGTTCAGGCAATTCTCCTGCCTCAGCCTCCTGAGTAGCTGGGATTACAGGCATGTGCCACCATGCCCAGCTAATTTTTTGTATTTTTAGTAGAGATGGGGTTTCACCATGTTGACCAGGATGGTCTCGATCTCTTGACCTCGTGATCCATCCGCCTGGGCCTCCCAAAGTACTGGGATTACAGGCGTGAGCCACCGCGCCCGGCCCTCTGTTCATTTTTTAATCAGGTTGTTCATTTTCTTATTTTGAGTTTTTATAGTTCTTACTTAGTATATTTTAGATATTAGTCCATTATTAGATATGTCTTTTATAAGTATTTTTTTCCAGTCTGTGGTTTCACTTATCATTTCACTAGACAGTGTCTTTCACAAAGCAGAAGTTTTTCATTTTAAGAAGTTCAGCTTATCAATTGTTTTGTTCATGGGTACTAACATTGGTGTTACATTTAAAAAGTTATCACTAACTCAAGGTCTTCTAGCTTTTTAAAGATGTTATTTTCCAAGAGTTTTATAGTTTTGCATTTTACATTGAGGTCCATGATCCATCTTGAATAAATTTTGGTGAAAAGTATAAAGTCTGTGTCTAGATTATTATTTTTTCATGTGGATGTCTGGTTGTTTAGCACCGTTTATTCAAAAGACTGTCTTTTCTCTCTTGCATTGCCTTTGGTCCTTTGTCAAAAATCAGTTCACATATGTATGTAGGTCTGTTTCTAGGCTCTTCATCATGTTTCACTGATCTATTTGTCTACTCTTTTGCCAGTATTACACTGTCTTGATTATTCCAGCTTTATAGTAAGACTTGAATTTAGTGGCAGTTCTTCAGTTTCGTTCTTCTTCAATGTTGGGTTGACTATTCTAGGTCTTTTGCTTCTCCATGTAAACTTTAGAATCAGTTTGTTGATATCCACAAAATAACTTAGCTAGGATTTTGATTGGGATTGTATTAATCTATAGATCAAGTTAGGAAGAACTGATATCTTGACAGTATTGAGCCTTTTCTCCGTTAACATGGAATGTATATTTATTTCTTCTTTGAATTCTTTATTAGAGTTTTATAGTTTTCCTCATATAGATCTTGTACATATTTTTTAGAATTATACTTATGTCATTTTTGGAGGTGCTAATGCAAATGGTATTATCTTTTTAACTTAAAATCCCACTTGTTCACTGCTGGTATATAGGAAGGCGATGCAGTTGACTTTTTTTTTTTTTTTTTTTTTTTTTAGACGGAGTTTCACTCTTGTTACCCAGGCTGGAGTGCAGTGGCACGGTCTCGGCTCATCGCAACCTCTGCCTCCTGGGTTCAGGCAGTTCTCCTGTCTCAACCTCCTGAGTAGCTGGGATTACAGGCACGCGCCACCATGCCAGCTAGTTTTTTGTATTTTTAGTAGAGACAAGGTTTCACCATGTTGGCCAGGATGGTCTCGATCTCTTGACCTCGTGATCCACCCAGCTCGGCCTCCCAAAGTGCTGGGATTACAGGCGTGAGCCACCGCACCCGGCGCAGTTGACTTCTGTATGTCAGTTTTCTATCCTGTAGTCTTGCTATAGTTGCTTATTGGTTCTAGGAGGTTTTTTTTTCTTTTCTTTTTTTAATTTTTGTGAACTCTTTCAGATTTTCTACATAGACAATCTTATCATCTGCAAAGATAGTTTTATTTCTTCATTACTAATCTGTATACCTTATCAGATATATTAGCTAATTTCTCAAATGTTGAACCAGCCTTGAATAATTAATATATATCCCTCATTTTTGTCATCTGACCTATAATTCTTTTTATACATGGATAGATTATATGGATAGATTTGACTTGCTAGTATTTTGTTGAGAATTTTTTTCTTTAAATCACATTTCTTTTAAAAAATAGTTTTTAAAAAGTGTTACATGTTATTTTAGAAAATTTGGACTGAGAAGTAAAAAAGAGAAAAGTACTTGTAATTCCACCATTCACAAATAATCACTCTCCAACATTTTGGTATTTATTTTGGTCTTTTATAATGAAAATAATAACAACAACCACAATAGTAAATATCATTATATTGTTTCATTGAGTAAATAGAGATCCAATGGTGCCAAATTAACAAAGTGGAGGTGATGAAAGGAAGTGAAGATGAAAGGAAATGACTGCTTTTGACTGGAGGCTTCTGAAGAAGATAAGAAAGATAACTTAATGAAGAGTTTAAATGTTCACTTCAGTGAACTTTTTTTCTTTCACTCTCAACACCCCATTGTAAAATCTGCTCAAGTCAGGCTTCTAATTCGGTCACTGAGGATGACATCACTGGGAATGTTGGTAGTGGAATGCTGTTCAAAGTTTACGTCCATCATGTTTCTATGCTGCTGAATAATTTTCTAAGCCTTGTGGATTGGCAGTTGTTTTATTCACAAATAGTGGCTATTCCACCCATACACAAAAGACATAAGAAATGAGAGGTCTTACTGTCCATTGAAAAAGCCTTGATCTCCTTGTTGATGAAGTTTTCCCTTGCCTGCCCTCACTGGAGCCTGTCCTAAGCTTGGAAGGAGCTCTCTTGGAGTACAATGTAGGAATAAATGCTGGAGGCTATAAACAGAAGCCTTAACTATGAACTTCCCAACTTGAAGTTTCCATAGACACTGGCAAGTGGGGAGGATGCTGCACTGTGGGAGTATGGACAGCTCATAGCATCTGAAAAGTTCCATTTCCTGCTTTTTCGTTTTCTGTTTTAGAATAGTAGCCTTTCAAATGAGGAAGAGGGAAGTGAAAATACTTTCTGGGGAGGTATTTAGAGTCTTCAAACTCTATTTTATGCAGTCTACAGTTTTTAAAGTTATTTTTGGAGTGGTCTCCTTAACATCTTGCAGGAATTTGACTTAGAGGACTGTTACTCGAAAGGGGTCTCAATCCACACCCCAGAGAAGGTTATTGGATTTTGCTCATGAAATAATTCAGGGCGAGTCCACATAGTAAAATGAAAGCAAGTTTATTAAGAAAGTAAAGGAATGAAAGAACGGCTACTCCACAGGCAGAGCATCCCCAAGCATTGCTGGTTGCCTATTTTTATGGTTATTTCTTGATCATATGCTAAGCAAGGGGTGGATTATTCATGCCTCTCTTTTTTCAGACCATATAGGGTAACTTCCTGACATTGCCATAGTGATGGTGGGACTGTAATGGTGAGGACCACCAGAGGTCACTCTCATCGTCATTTTGGTTTTAGTGGGATTTGGCCACTTCCTTGACTGCAACCTGCTTTATCAGCAAGGTCTTCATGACCTGCATGTGCTGACCTCTTATCTCATCCTGTGACTTAGAATGCCTAACCTGCTGGGAATTCAGCCCAGTAGGTCTCAGCCTTATTTTACCCAGCCCCTATTCAAAATGGAGTGGCTTTGGTTTAGTGGCTTTTGTTCTGTGACAGAACAAGTGTTTCTGAAATCTTCAGTGTAGATTTGGATGCTTCTCATTTGAGTAGGTTCTTGTTCCTAACCCTGACCATTATTCTTAGTTCATCTCAGCAATACTTTTCTAAAACAATTTTTTAAATCTCTCTCCTCTCTCTTTCTCTCTCTACCTCCCTCCCTTCTTCCTTACCTCCCTCTCTTTCTCCCTTCCTCTTCCCCTTCTCACTCTCTCTCCCTCCCATTTCCTCTCTCTCTCTCCCTCCCTTTCTCTCTCTCTCCCGCCCCCCTTCTCTTTTTCTTTCAACAGGGTGTCATTTATAACTCAATGGAAATGATGAGTTATAAAAGTACATTGGACTGGACCAGAGGAAAATTTCTAAACTTAACTTTTTTATTGTACTTCTCTGTGGCTTTTATTCCCCTTCACCTACATTGGACTGGACCAGAGGAAAGTTTCTAAACCTAACTTTCTTATTGTATTTCTCTGTGGCTTTTTTCCCCCTTTACCTATATTAGGCTGGACAAAAGGAAGGTTTGTAAACCTAACTTGCTTATTGTACTTCTCTGTGGCTTTTTTTCCCCTTCACCTATAAAATTAGAAGGTTGGATTCAGATGTTCACTAGGTAGTTCTGACCATACAGTGGTCAAATTTTTCAAGTTGCAGTGCTGTGTTATAATTTCAATAAAATGCTGTTTTATCATATGGCGCTTTACCCTAATGCAACTATAACAGAGATGTATCAGCTTGATTGAACTTACATGCTAAAGGTTTTGATATCTTAGATTGGAAAATGCTTATCCGTTAATTAGAGAATGAGAGTGGGAAGAAGGCATAAGGTTTTAAATAGATTTTTTTTTCTTCAGTTTTCATTTGTGATTTGATCTATATAAAATACAGGGTCATGTTGAAAACCCTGTGTAATAAAGCCATGGGAAATAGAGAATTTTTAAATCCATGACTTTTTCACCTGCTGTTGTCTGGCCCACACCTTTACTAAGTGAGATGTCAGCTTCGTAACTCACATGTGTATGCGAGGTCAAGTAAAATAGGTTGTGAGTCAGTTTTTATTATGATATTCATTTTTAGTTACTTGAAACCATTAAGAGAATTTCTTAGGCATTCAGAAAAGTTCATCCCTTAGTGAAAAGGTTTGGTTTCTGAGAGAAGGTCCTAGTCATTTAAGACCCAGTTTATTTCAGGATTAGAGATCCATTGATCAGTGATCAATGTAAAGCATACTAGCCCTAAAATATATACATTAAAAATAAAAAGGAATTACATAAACACAAATCACAGTTCTCAATCAGATACAGAATTTGCAGGGACATTAATAACATTTAATACTCCTTCCCATTTTCTCCACCACCAGGGAGAGTACCTGTGGAGAGTGTATGAGGGCCTATGTCACTTAGTCACTTGATGTATGAGCAGATACAAGTCATACAGGTCTTATTTTGCACTGATGTCCTTAGCAGTGTTACACAAGCTGCTTAAGGTATCAAGCTTCTTTCAGTTTTTAAGAGGCTAATTAAAAATGGCCTAATCTGCTACCCCCTCCTTTAGGCTTTCTCTTTTTCAGTCTCCTTTCTTAGGTTTTCCCAGTTTGACTTTTCTTCTGACAGACTTTTATACTGAACAGAGAACCAGACCAAGAACAAGATTGGAGTCTTTCCCTCTTCTACAGGTCTGCAATTGTGTCCATTTCCTTATGTGTAAAAAGAAGGGGTTCATTTAGATGACAACTGCTTTCTCTTCCAGTTCTAAAATTCTGTGTTGGCTTTTCTTCTGCCTTTCTCCTTTTGTCTTCCCTGCTCCTTATCTCAGCTGCTCATAATGTATGTAGTTGTTTCAAAATCCTCATAAAATAAACATGGTTGTGAGGAAACATCAATAAATGCAGTTCCTGGTAAAATTTGGAGTTTAGAAGTTCTCATTTTGAAATTTCTCACTTTGTTAGCCTTTCTTAGGCCCTAAGCATAAATATAGCTAGCGATTGTATTTTCTTTGGCTTGCAGTTGTTATAAAATAAAACAATAATATGTGTGCACCCGTTATAGTAAAAATTTAAAAGCTTGATATTTTCCAGTATTGGCAAGGGTGTAGGAAAGTACTTACTTTCATACATTGTTGTAGGAATGTAATGAATACATCTTTTTCAGAAGTCACCTTGGCAGTATGAACCAATATTTTTAGAGTATATGTCTGTTGACTAAGTGACTCTAAACTTTAAAGAAACTCATATGCAAATATTAAGAGATATAGCCAAGGATGTTTATAGCTGTATTGTTTATAATAACAAAAATTGGGAAATATCCTGTATTTCCATTAAGAGAGGAATGGTTGGATAGGAGATACACACACACACACACACACACAGAAACACCCCTCCCTTCCTCACCCTCCATCTCCATATCATACAGATAGTAAAAATAATAGAATGAAGTTGATCTGTATGCACAAACATATCCTAAGTAGAAAAGCAAGACAACAACCATATTTTCACTATGATCCATTTATATAAAAACTACTTAATTGTCTATATACAGAGACTTGCTCTGTCATCTAGGTTGTAGTGTACTGGTGCAATCTTGGCTTACTGCAACCTCTGCCTTCTGGATTCAAGCAATTCTCCTGCCTCAACCTTCCAAGTAGCTGGGAATACAGGTACCTGCCACCATGACTGGCTAATATTTTGTATTTTTAGTTGAGACGGGTTTTCATCATGTTGGCCAGGTTGGTTTCAAACTCCTGACCTCAAGTGATCCACCCACCTCGGCCTCCCAAAGTGCTAGGATTACAAGTGTGAGCCACCGCACCCTGCCTCATTTTTTACTATATGTACTCATCATGTATATTACTGGTATAAAAGTGAACAAAACAAAAAGGAGAAAAGGATAAGAAAATACTCCCTGAAGAATGAAAAAAGCAAAAAGATTAGCAGGAAATGCATCAAAGATATTAGGGGAGCATTGTTTTTAGGATATTCCCAAAACTTCAGGATCAGATAGGATCCATGATGTGTATTTTGGCCAGGGCTGTGTAGTAATAACTCTGTCCTTTTGTTTCTTTGTATATTCAACTTACTCTTTTTATTTGTGTCTGTTCTATAGGTAACTCGGGACCAAATGAAGATGTTTATACAGCAGGAATTTAAGAAAGTTCAGAAAGTAATTGCCGATGAAGAGCAGAAGGCCCTTCATCTAGTGGACATCCAGGAGGCAATGGCCACAGCTCATGTGACTGAGATACTGGCAGACATCCAATCCCACATGGATAGATTGATGACTCAGATGGCCCAAGCCAAGGAACAACTTGATACCTCTAATGAATCAGCTGAGCCAAAGGCAGAGGTAAAGGAAAAGCCCGTAATTACTAGTAGCAAGAGAAATAGGAGGAAACTGATGCCGTATTTGTTAGACCCCATGTGGTCCCTGAACATGAATGAATTGAAAGCTAGGTAGGGTATAAGTGTTTTACATGGGGTATAAACTGGCATGGAAGTATTGGCCACTGGTGCATTCAGTGGCTGGGCCTAGCAAATTATTTATCCATCATTACTTTAAGGAGTAGTCAGTGGGAGCAGATACTAATCACAATTAAGGAAGGAAGCCAAAAATTACAGCCAGAGAAGAGGACAAGCAATAGACCCTAAGTTGTGAAATGAGCAACCTGGGCTGAATAAGAACAAATCATGAAGTAGAGCATAAAGCAGGCCAGAAGGAAAGGTGTTGGACTTACTTTGCATGTAGTGAAAGAATATCTCAAGCTGGTTGTTACATGCAGCCAGCTGAATAAACTGGGGGCATAACTGCTGGATTAAGAGTGGCATGTCCACTAGGGCATTGTAAGATTTAAAAAAAAAAAAAAAACCTGAAAGATACAAGGTAAATGTTGAATCACTATACAAATGTTAGTTAGTTGTCATATTCATTGTTATTTTGTAACAGAAATAAAAGGGTCTTAGGCATTTTACTAAACATATTTAGGCATTTTGAATCTACTTTGGAAAAATTATTTAAGGTAACCATTTTTTAAAAAAGCTGGGCTTAGTGGCTAATGCCTGTAATCCCAACACTTTGGTAGGCTGGAGTGGAAGGATTGCTTGAGCCCAGGAGTTTGAGACCAGCCTGGGCAATATAGTGAGACTGTGTCTACAAAATAAAATAAAAATAAAAAATTAGCCAGCATGATGTCACCTGCCTGTAGTCCCAGTTACTCAGGAGGCTGAGGTAGGAAGATTACTTGAGCTTCGGAGGTTGAGGCTACAGTGAGCTGTGATTGTGCTGTTGTACTCCAGCCTGTGTGACAGAACGAGATCCTGTCTCAAAAAAAGCAAAAAACTTAAATTTCAGCCACTAGAGAGAGGCTACTGTTCATCAGATTTCATAGCATTATGTTGACAATCTAGTCAAGGTAAGGTAATGCCAGATAGGTTTAAGGTAGGTCCTTCTAGAAGAAATCCTAGGAGAGTCCTGTGGACTTTCTAGGATTGTTGCTGACTCAGCGAGCGCAGGCTTAACTGGAAGTCCTGCCTTGGCTTGAGAGAGCCTGGCCACAGAATAAACTGGCCAGTAGAAGAGCCAAAGTAATGCAGGAGGCGGGTATTTCCAAGCTATCCTGACAGGAAATGTAAGAAACCATTGAAAGGTATCTGCTGTACCCAGCTAAGGCTTTTGATTAATTATCATCAGTGTGTGAAAAGAGTAACTTTTCATTTTATTCACTCCATAATTGAGAAATTATGTGCCTAAATAAGTTTCTAGACAGGCAAAAGAGCATTTTATATTCATCATTTCATTTAGTCCTGATGTCAGCATTCATTAACTCCATTTTACAAATGGGATATTTGAGATGCAGAGAACTGCAGAGATACTGACCAAGTGTCATTTAGTTAGTGGAAAATAGAGCCAAGGTTTAGATTTAAGTCTGTCCTATTCCAGTGCCTGTGTTTTCCCCTTACTGTATGACATATGCTAAGCATCCCATCTGTATGTGTGGGAAAAATCAGAAGAATCCATGTTCTAGACAGCTTTGCATACCTTTAGAATGCAGTTTGTGTCTTAATAAAAAAAAGGATCAACCAGAGTTAAGTCAGGGGATCAACAGCATAACTTTGTCCACAATTCCCATTCAGTTTGACCCCTTCATTTATTCTGTATATTGATTAGGTTGTTTTTTGAAAAATAAAAGTTTAATTTTGGCTGGGCATGGTGTCTTATGCCTGTAATCCCAGCACTTTGGGAGGCCGACGTGGGTGGATCACCTGAGGTCAGGAGTTTGAGACTGCCCTGGCCAAGGTGGTGAAACCCTGTCTGTACTAAAATACAAAAATTACCTGGGTGTGGTGGCAAGCACCTGTAGTCCCAGCTACTCAGGAGGTTGAGGCGGGAGAATCGCTTGAACCCAGGAGGCAGAGGTTGCAGTGAGCCAAGATTGTAGCTACTGCACCCCAGCCTGGGTAACAGAGCGACACTCCATCTCAAAAAAAAAAAAAAAGTTTAATTTTGAGGTTTATTTTTCTCTTTTATTTTCATTTTAATCTATGAGTTTAGTCCTTCTCCGACATGAACTGTCCTTTAAGCACCTCAGCTGTACTATGCTTGTTAACTGTGATGGAATTACTCTTAGAAAGATGCAAGAGCGGGCAAGGTTTAAGGATTAGGCTGCAGACAAAATAAGCTATTAAAAACAGAGGGTAGCGTTCAGCCACTAGAGTGTTTACAAAGAGCTGTTATCATTTAATAGCCTCTTGTTCCAGTTAATCTGGTAACTTATTGGTGAAAGCAAATACCCAGTACCTGTCTTTCACTTATCAGAGGAATTCTGTTCTTTGCATAGTATAGAATTTATCAAAAATCACCTGCATTTTAAATTCAGCTAAAAGACCCCCCCAACACTTTATTATAAAAAATTTTAAACATACAGCAAAGTTGAAAGGATTTTACAGATTACACCCACGTACCTAGATTCTCCTATTAACATTTTGCCATGCTTGTTTCATTATATAGCTAGCCATCTTTCCAATAAATCCATTCTATTTTTGGCATATTTAAAGCAAATTGCAACTTCTGGTTCTGAGCAAGATGGAGTAAACATACTCTGTTTTACTCCTTTCACTTATTACAGTAGAACCTCTGGGCAAAAATACTGAAATCATCTATCAAAAGACTCTTGAAGATGGATAAAAGATGGCATACTGATCCAGGACCTTGGGATTTGAGGGAATACAAGGCAGTGAATTCCCTGGGATTTTCTTTACTTCCTATATATTCTAACCTGGATGTTCTACAAACTGGAAACACTAATACACACAGACAAAAAAGAAAAAAAAAGAAAAGCCTGCTTCTAGAGGCAAACATCATGAAAAAAGTGGCACTGCTCCTCAAGCCCAATTGGCATTGCAGTAGTGGAGCCAGTGAGTGAAACTCACTTATTTTATATACTTCCTGTGGTAATGAGGTGTATTTCTCTATGGAGCTTGTGGGTGAAACTCTGACTTCTACCTTTGGCCCTGATTCTCTCAGTAATGAGTGGTACTCATCTCTGGTGCATCTGTAGGTAGAACTCTGACTTCTGCCCTACTCTGCGGTCATAGTACAGAGGAAGTTGCACCTCTTCATTTTGGAGACTGTAGATAGGGCTCTAACTCCTCCCTCTCACCCCTGCCTTAACTAGGCTATTCACTTCCCCAGCTGAGTCAGTTATTGAAATTTTATATTTTACTCCTGCCCTGTAGTAATGAGTTGGTTCCCTTCTTCCTCCCCAACTAGCTCTGTGGAGAATGTAGAATGGAGTCGTGTCATCTGAGTTGGGCAGACAAGAATAGCACTGTATTAAGGTGACATGTGAACCATAGTTCACAAAAGTGATTCACAAAAGGACATGCATTTTGAATCTAAACAGGTTGACTGCTATAAAATAGAAAATTTAAATGGGAACTAGATTTTTATAATATAAGTCAACATGTCCAGGATATAGACCAAAAAACCAATAAAAATCTCAATTCTGGAAGGCCAAAGCAAGAGGATCGTTTTAAGCCAGGAGGTCGAGGCTACAACAATCTGTGTTCATACCACTGTACTCCAATATGGGTGATAGAGCAAGACCTTGTCTCAAAAAATAAAATAAATGAAAATCTCTCAATTCTAAGAAGAAAAGAGAATTGATATATGCCACTCTAAGTTGGTATAGATGTTGGAATTATCAAAGATTTTAAACCTGCTATTATAAGAATGTTTCAGTGAGCAATTATAAGTACTCTGGAAATAAATGAAAATCTCAATAAAGAAATAAAGATATTAAAAAGTACCAAATGAAAATTTTAGAACTGAAACATACAGTTACCAACACCAAAAATTCACTGGATGAGCTCAAAGGCAAATTGAAGGAAATATTTGGTGAATTTGAAGATAGACTGATACTGATCCAATCTAAACAACAATTAAAAAACACATGGAAAAATAATCAAACTGAGCTTTAGGGACTTTTAGGACAATAATGAAAGCTACATGTCAGCAGTATCTAATAAGGTGGAAAAGAATGTGGAGCTGAAAAAAAAGTTTGAAGTAATAGTGTCTTAAAAGGTCTAAAATTTGGCTGAAAGACAAACCTATAGATTTAAGAAGCAGAATGAACCCAAACAAGTTAAAGAAATCCATACCCAGACGCATCAGAGTCAAAATTCTGAAAACTTATGGTAAAGAAAAAAAATCTTGAAAGCAGAGAAGCTAAAGAGAAATGACACATTAGGCATGAATGAACATATGTCTCCATTTATAAGTCTGGTTTTACATGCTCTCAGAAATGGTTCATGGTTTCCATTTAAAGGTCTTAATGGCTTTTATTCAATTTATTCCTAGTTATTATATTTTCAATACTATTGAAAATAGAATTGTTTTAAAATCTATTTTTCAGTTTATGTTAATATATAAAAATATAATTGGTTTTAAATATTAACCTTATATCTTGCAACCTTGTCAGATTCACCTATTAGTTATAATAGTGGCTTTATAGATTTTTTAGGATTTTCTATATCAGCAATTATACCATCTACAAATAGAGACAGTTTTAGTTCTTTGTTTCTAATCTCTATGCTTTTCATTTCTTTGTCTTGTCTTATTGCAGTGGCTAGAACCTCCAGTGCAGTGGCTAACATAAACGGTAAAAGTGGACATCCTTGCCTTGTTCCTAATCTTAGAAGGAAGGCATTCAGTATGATGTTTTTTGTGGATGCCTTTTATCAGATTGAGGAAGTGCCTTTCTATTCTTAATGTGCTGAGGGCTTTTATACAAATTGATGTTGACTTTTGTGAGATATTTCTCCTGCATCTCTTTAAATGATCATAAGCATTTTTCCCCATTATTCTGTTGTAATGGTTAATCATGTTGGTTAATTTTACGATATTAAACCAACCTTGCGTTTCTGAGATAAACTCCCATTTGGCCATGATGGGTTCAGTTTGCTTATTTTTGTTCAGGAGTTTTGTGTCTTTGTTCATGAGGAATACTGGTCTGTATATTTTTCTAATGCCATTGTCAGGTTTGAGTATTAGGGTTGTGTAGGCCTCATGAAACAAAATGAGAAGTATTCCCTGCTCCTTTATTTTTTTTTCTTACTCTTTTTGGCCGAATTTAGTTACATCATTTTATAAAACTTTTTACTAAAGCTAACTATTTAAAAATGGTGTGTAATGAGCATTTTTGTCTTTTGTTCAATTTGTAAAGGAGAATACTGAATTGCAATGATATAATATTGGAAAAAATATGTTCAGATGAATAAACCATTAAAAATGATACATGCATAAGATGACCATTTATTTTAAACTTAAAACATATATTTGTACTTTTTTTTAAATTCAGAGGCAAGGTCTTTGAAAATACGGGTTTGCTAATTAGAGTTAAATGTCATGTTTCTGGCATAAACCACACCCAATTTGCACCATTTATAAGGTCCAATTGCAGACTCTCTATAGTGAGGGTGATGATACCATTCAAAGCAAGCAGAATGCACAATCTTAGCTCTTATAACTTATTTTTCTAGTATTTTGCATGTGTTTCACCTGTGTCAAAATTGACAGCAATTTTTAAGTAATTCATCTTTATTAAATACTGTGTGTGCATTCAACTTGGTTTTTATGTGAACAAGTCATCTCTCTTGCACTCACTTTTTGTTATTTAGTTAAATGTGTCATCATTACAAGTTCATATAAACAGCCCTGTTTGATTCTTGGTGAACAACATTTTCACTGGTGGAGGTGGAAATAGGAGGTTGCACAAGAGTGCAGTCTGCCAACCAAGAGCATTCATGGTATCTTTATTAAGGATTTGGGAGCACTGCTTATTCTAACAAGCTATTTAAATGGAAGTTGGTATTTAATAGACTGTTTCTTCTGATATTCTCTGAAACCAGAATTCACTCGTAATAGGAGTAGAAATTAATCTTAAACCCTATTTATTTCTTGAGTAATTATTTACTATGAAATAATTACTTGTGCTCTGTTAAGTGCAGTGAATACAGAAATGAACAAAACACAAGTTTCTGTTCTCAAGAAGTTGAAATCCAAAAAGGGACGCACTGTTTGATGTTATCATTGTCAGTTTTCTTCTTTAAGTACTAGTGTAGAGTGGCAAACCCTTCAGATGTGGGGGAAAGGAGGAGGATTAACTTACTCAAGATGTTAGTGAAGAGGTTTCTGAGTAAGGCTTGATCTTAAAGGATAGATAGTAATTAGCTAGGTTTTTGGAATAGGGATGTGCATTTCAGGTAACAGGAACAGCACATGCACATCTTGTACTAGCAAGATTAGCCCTCCTCTCTGGGCCAACTTATAATTCATATGTGTGTGTGTTTTCTTGCTCTGTAACAGTGACCACTTTCTGAAAAGAAGCATACATGTATAAGCAATAGAATTGGATGAACATAGAGCGAAACCTTGTGTCCCATCTTTTATGTCCTTCCCTGCTCTCCCCCTAGAAATGTTACTAACAATTCAAGGAAAGTGAAATAATGGCTGCCATTATTGAACGAATACAAGGTACTAGTCATTTGCTTAGTGTTTTACACAGATTTTCTCATTTATTTTAATCCATATGGTGACCCTTTGAGGTAAAAACTAGGATCTTCATGTGCAGATGGAGAAACTGAACCTTGGAAAAGTAAATTGCCAAAAGCTTCACTGTTGGGATTAATGAACCAGAATTTGAGAACATGTTTTTATATTATAACCCAGAAACCCTGTCTATTAATCATTACACCAAAGTATGTGATTTTCAGGAGGACTTGCTCCAAATAATGGGAGAAAGTTTAGGTATTTTTTCCATAAAGTTCTCTTAGGCAATTAGGCTTAAACATCCAAAAATAATTGAAAAATTTGTGTTGAGATTTAATTGTGTCATTCATAGTTATGTAACTCATATTAACCTTAAATTATATAACTTTTTTCTTGGTATATTATAGTTCCCATGAGACATACCAGATGATAAAAATGCAAAGAAAGCTTCCACCATCCGTATACCCTCCCTCTACCACTCACCCTACTTCCTTCTAGTTGGAGTGTGAATAGTTAGTGCCCTTCCCACTATTGCAGATCCTTAACAGTGTGCTAAAAATGCCCTTCTTATTCAACCTCAAATGGCTATTCTGATTTAAATCACCCTTCTGACTGCAGCTGTACTTGACAGGATTGTACCCTGGCAGTCTCTCTTTACCTCAGTCACGCTCAACCCCACTTTGTCTCAGTTCCAACAGTATACTGCCCTCAGTACCCTGCCCAGAACATACATGTGCACATCCCCATTCTCTAGTTTCACAGAACTAAAAAGTTCCTTGAAAAAGACATTTTTAAACACTTGCCTTTGCTCTGACTAGTTCTGAGCTCTTCCCAGTTCCGTGCTCTTCCCACTTTTCTCTGTTGTCAGACTGGGAAAATACTATTTATCCCTCAAAGTGGCAATATCAATGTTACCTTCTCTGTGTGAAGCTTTTCCCACCTTCTCCAGGAGAGGCAGCATTCATAAATTCCCTGCTGATTATCATATTATTCTGTTTATGTCTTTGGTATTATCCTTAATACATTTAGTAACAGTTTGTTTTCTTTCTGCCTGTTTCTTGTGCTCCTGATTGGAAGATCCTAGAAGATTAGATCATTATGGGTGATTTTTTTTTC
Source organism: Saimiri boliviensis (assembly GCF_048565385.1). Lineage (NCBI taxonomy): Eukaryota > Metazoa > Chordata > Mammalia > Primates > Cebidae > Saimiri > Saimiri boliviensis. The sequence continues at coordinate 103,994,417 of NC_133454.1, forward strand.
CTTAGTTAGCATATATATATAGTAGCTTCTTAATGAATTACATGAATTGTTACTGATACTGATAAATAACTTTTATTAAATGCATCCGGTGTCACAGGCACTGTGTTTGCTGGTTATAAGTGTAATTTCATTTAATCCTCATTCTTATCCTATGATACAGAGACAATTATTACTGCATTTTACAAATTAGGAAATTGAAGTTAAGAAAGGCAAAATAATATGAGTAGGCTAATACATCAGTAAAGGGATGGGGTCAAGACTTGAACCCAGAACACCTGACTTGTGAGCTCATTCTGCCTTATACCAGTAGAAACCATTCATTCATTCATTCTTTCTCTGAGGAGTACAACCAGAATGTACATTCTCTATTAGGACTATCCCTGAATGGCTAAAAAGAAGGATATAAAAGATATGCGGACACCAAAAGTGAGGTCCTTTGGGAAAGGCTTGAGAGTTATTTGAAAAAATCTCATTCGATCACAGAAGGAAACTCAAAGGAATCTGCTGTGTTCCCTTCTGATAAAGTTAGGTTGAGAGAATGCTATACCTGGAACAACAATGTTCACACATTGTTTTTGAAAAGTGGACAAGAAAAAGAGAGCCATTGTTTGGCTGAAGAATGATGTGGATCATCAGATGCCAGAACTACCCTCTTACAGAGGAGAAGACCAAAATCCAGATTAATTAATGTTGCCCAAGGATACATAACTAATAAGTAACAGAACTTAGACTGGAACCCCAATTTCCTGAGTCCCAGTTCAGTGCCCTTTACACCACAGTGTTCTTTACATTAGAGTTGCTGTGTTCATGTTTGATGAAAAATGCTAGAACAAGGCAGAAATGAGTCTTTGACGGAAACAGCTTGACACTTTTGGGACTGGCTAGCTTTTGCCTAAGACCTGCCTCTATTTTGGGGTTCTCAGTTTGTTGAGAACTAAATACTGCCAGCCATACAAATCAAAAGGCAAGGCTTTTATTTAGGCTTCGTAGGTCTGTGCATTCACTTCTCTGCTCTGCTTCCTGGGGCAAATTGTCAATTCATCTCCACTGGGCAGTTTGAACACAGGATTATATTAGCTCTTGTCTTAGCCCTTAGATGTCTATTGGTTTGTCTCTGTTAAAATAAATGTATAGTCTGTGCATTCAAGTTGGGAGAGGAGAGCGAAAAGAAAGAAATCTAACTCTGTACCAACAAAGATTTCTAATACTGTTTCTTTCTGTTTGTCTTTCAGGGCGATGAGGAAGGACCCAGGTAAGATCACATTATTGTTGCTTGTCTTTTCTCATAATTGAAGTAGAGTGACATTTGTGGCCTTTTAGTACTCCATGAAATATGGACAGCCAAGGAACAGCACAGAAAAAAGGGATCTCTATCTTAAGCCTGGGATTTGAAGATCTTATTTTGTAAGACTCCCATCTCCCTCTCATCTATGTCATTTCCTGCCTATAACCTTAAGATAAAGGTAGACTTTAGCATATATAATGACAGTAAGTTTGCTGTATTCTTTTGTACATTCAGAATATCTTGTTAAGAAGAATAGGTACTACATTTAAATGGTAATGTAGTATCATTATAATAATGGTAATGGTATCAGGTGAACTGACTAGATAAATTTTTGTATTTTTCTTTCTTGATTGGAATTGGATTGATTATTTAAAATGGGCTCTAGGTCTAGTATTCTTTATTTCTGATCTATAATATCTTTGTGTCTGACCTAAGACACCTATATAATGAATCCTAGGATACAGGTATACAAAACTTTGTTTAGGAAAAAAAAATATTCCTTTGTGCTTCTGTATTGCCACAGTTGAATATGGTTTAAAGGTGCATTTTATTATGGTCTCAGCCTGGCAGTGAACCTGGACTGTGGTTTACTCACGCTTCCTGTCATTGTCCTCAAGCAGTGAAAACAAACTTTGGGAAAAGCTACAGCTGTGTCATCAACACAATTGAGGAATATTTGTACAAAGTAAAATGCAATGTCCAGATGGGTCCCATCTGTCACATAGAATAAAGGGTTGTTAAGGCTGGGAAGTATTAGAATGGTCATCCAGGCCACTACTATTCAAACTTTATTTTTAGCAGAAGCACCCTTTTTTCAAATGGACTTTAATCAGGACCTCAATGTGTAAAAAGCAATTTTCCTCTGGCTAAAGTTGGGGCGGCATTCATTGGTGAACCTTCCCTCTTCATCACAGTAGACCCTAAGGAGCTTTTGCAGAGACCTAGCGTTCCTCATTTTGAAAATCACTATCAAGTCCCTCATTAAAAGAAGCTAAATGGATTGTCAAAGGTTACCTTACTGGAAGCAGGATTTGACCCTTCTTTTTTTTGTTTGTTTGTGTGTTTGGTTTTTACAAACCAACAAAAACAGTTTCCTCTCTTTTTTCCTTTTTCTTCCTTGTATCCTGAGCCTCTTTCTTAGTGCCAAATGTTGTCCCATATCTGCATCTCCTGGTGTGTTCTTCCCTTGGAAGCTGTAGTTTTTTACATCTGCTCAGGAACCGGAAGATCCTATCCAGCCCCTTGTCTACTATGGCTAAAGCCACAGGCACCCAACTTTAAAAGGCGTAGATACCTTGCTTCAAACCTACAAGGTTTCAGGGAACCACTTCAGAATCTATCTTCCAACCATTCTCAGGAACAGGTTTCTTCTGTGTTGCGGTTCTTTTCCTTCCTTCCTCATTCTTCACTCCCTTCCTTTTGTTCATTTGACATATATTTGTGACCTACTATGTGTCTGGCACTGTGCTACATCCTGGGCATATGTTGGTGACTAAAGCAGACATAGTTCCTACTCTGGTAGATCCTAAGTCTAGTGGGAGACGTAAACATATAACTGGGTAATTATGCAATTGAGAATGTGTTCTGATAAGCTTAGGCTACTTTAGGAAGGGCTCCTAAGTTAGTCTTGGAGGATAAGGGGAGGCTTACCAGAAAAGGTTATATATAAACAGAGGTCTGAAAAGGGGAGAAGGCAGATGAAGGAGGAGCAGGGGTTGGTTGTTATAGGTACAGTAAACACATTCTATACAAGCTCCAGACAAAAGAAGAGGGGAAGAAAGACAGCAGAGCCCAGATCCTTTAGGGCCTTATAGACTTCTTAAGGCATTTGAGCACTATACTGAAGGCAGTGGGAAGCTATTAAAGAATTTTAAACAGGAATTAACCTGAACGGGTTTGCATTTTAGAAGTGTCTCCTACCCATAGAATGGAAAATGCATTGGAGGTAGATCAAGAGCCTGGGAGACTTCCAGGCACAGTGACGTGCACCTATAATTCCAGCTACTCAGAAGGCTGAGATGGGAAGAATACTTGAACCCAGGAGTTTAAGAGCAGCCTGAGCAACATTATAAGACTCTGTCTCTAAAATTAAGTAAATAAAAAATAAATTTTAAAGATTGAAAAATAAGGGAGAGCCTGGGAGACTAGTTAGACTAGGTTAGCAATGATGGGAGCCTAAATCAGTATCTTTTAGTTACTGGTCAGGTTTTCATCGTTTTGCACAGACCTTTGGTTTAAACATACTTTAAACTCTCCTTGGCCCTCCACCGTTTCTCTCAAGATTAGTTCTAGCTCCTTAAAATCCAGTCCAGTCAGAGCCCTAGACTTTCTTTCCCACAAAAAGAGTTCAAACAAGATCATGTTAAAGAAAATACCTTGGCAGAGGTAATGTGCATGCTCCACGGGATAGCAGAGACATTTCTGTCTTGGGAGAGCCGGATTAGGATGAACACATTCATCTTTATAGCCACATGCGAGAGTCACATTGATGAGAAGAATACAAGGACCATATGAAGACATTAACTCCCTTAAAGATGCTATTCAGCGTGAGATACTGGCTTTGGAGTTTAATTGCAGATACCTTTGTATCATTTTGACAAGATAATTGACAGGCATAGAGTTTCTTTTCTTGCAACCAAGATGTCAGGCTGTCTCCCTCTAGCCAGGCTGCTGTGGAGGTCAGCAGGGAGTCCATTGGACTAGGACTTGACAGAACCCTTTTTGGTACAATAAGTACTTGAAGTGCATGTTCTGATTTGTCAGAGGAGTCGTCAGATTTTCTTTTTTAACCTTTAAATTCCTACTTGTTGGTCCCATTCACTTTATTCGTTTTGAACTACCATTTGGCTCAATTTATTCTGATTAACCCTTCAGGGAAAATTGCCTTTGATCTGAAATTTTTCTCATTTGTGATATCTACTTTATCTTTTCAACAAGCCAAATAGAATTGTGTTCCAAAGGCTTCTGTATTGATGACAGTACTAAATGAGAATTCGATGTATAAGGAAGGCAGGAAGTGTGGGAGTCCCTACACAAGGGATGGATGAGAAATGAAGCTGGTGACACTGAGTTCCAGTTCTTTGTGTATCATTATGCCTGTGTCTCCATTGCTTGCATTCTTTTCACACAGCCACTTCTCCAATGTCTACATAGAAGTCCAGAGAGAATTAGATTCCATCCAGTCTCCACGGTGGAAGGAAAAACGAAAAATTCCTGTCCTATGGAAACATATTTGTCTATAATGAATCTTCCTCCTTTTTTACTAGCTGGAGTGTCTTGCCTTGTTTCCTCTTTTCTGTTTTGATTTCCCAAGCCGTTTGATATGAGGGGACCAGATGTTGTGCTTTTAGTCATGTCTGTTCCTTGCCCGAATTTCATTGTGCAGTTATTCTGCTAATTTACAATAATAATCATAGCTACCATTTATTGACAGTTCATTATGTCCAAAGTGCTTTATATGTATTCTAATTTAAGCTGCATACAAACCACATGATGTAGTTATTATCCCACTTATCAAATGAAGACGTTAATGCTTGGAGAGATTAACTTGCCTTAGATCACATGACTAGTAAGTGGCAGAGCATGACTTGAATCTAGTGTGGCTTCAGAGCTTAACCACCAAGTGCTCTCAGCTACCATTTGGACTATCTCCAAAATGCCAGCATGCTTCTCTCTGTGACCCTATACAAAAGCCAAGAGGATTCACACACAGTCCTCAGAACATCACTTTGGTCTTGTTCCTCTAACCTGGGAGTTCTTTAATTGCTTTTATATTGAATTGCTGTGGCCTCTGTTTTCTGCAAGTTGCTTTCCCTCTCAGACTCTGTCATTATAAAGGGAATGTCTTTGTCTCATTCTCATGCAGTATCCTCTGAGGGTTAGCAGAAAAAGGGGTGCTCCCTGGGGAGCAGCTGACCGAGCCTTCTTTTCACTCCACAGAATAGCTACCTGTTGCCTCTCGGTCTGGCACATTACTCCTCAAGTCCATATTACACAGTCATACAGCTGGCAAGAATGCTTGGAGGGCATGGAGAAGCAAAAGTCCTAATATGTAGGACATGTATATTAACTTATATGGAGTTTAAGAGGATATCTTTGATTTTGTGAGGCCGAGGCAGGCAGATCATGAGGTCAAAAGATCAAGTCCATCCTGACCAACATGGTGAAACCCCATCTCTACTAAAAATACAAAAATTAGCTTGGCGTGGTGGCACGTGCTTGTAATTTCAGCTACTCGAGAGGCTGGGGCGGGAGAATTGCTTGAACCAGGGAGTGGGAGGTTGCAGTGAACCTAGATCATACCACTGCACTCCAGCTTGGCAACAGAGCGAGACTCTGTCTTAAAAAAAAAAAAAAAAAGAGAGGGTGTCTTTGAAGTCCAGAATTTTTTTTTTTTCTAAGCAAAAAAGCAATTTACACTTTCAGCAGCAATTTTCTGTCTTCTCTGTGCTATTATGGGAGCTCTTGCATTCACTCCCTCACAGATTCACTCCTTCTCTACTCCTGCTGGAGCCTGCTGAGAAGTAATATATATTCGAGGAGAGGGGGTGGCAATAGGATCTGTTGGTGGAAAAGCTATTGTGTAGTGGGAGGAAGTCAGAGAGGGAAAAAAGACACTTAAACTCTTGTGCTTAGAGAAGAAGGGGCAAGATCAGGATTAGATTTTGATTTGCTATTGAGGTTTTCTATATATATTTTTTTTAACCTAAGAGGAAATTGGCTTTTTAATAGTAACAGCCATACTTGGAACTTCTGTAGAATTTTTCATCTTCAAAGCTGGCTGTTATTCAGGCAAAAAGCTCCCACTGAGATCAGTGTGAATCTGACCCATACTGATTCTGTGATCAAACAGGAAGCATGTTCTGAAGGAGTAGGAGCTGAAGGAGAGTCAGCAGACCTAGCTTTCTATTTTTGATTCTGTCTGTAACTGACTGTGTGACCCTGGGCAAGTCATTTAACCTCCTTGTACTCTATTTTTAGTTCCCTGTAAATACTAGCCTCACCCCTCTCCACTCTTTCCTCCACCTGGTTTTGGGGATATCCCTGTGGGGAGGAATACAAGTCTTTCATCAAATATGGAGTGGAAACAGCCTGCTTATAGATTCCATAATTTGGTAGATTTTTTTTTTCTCAATTTTGTTTCTTTAAAAATTATCCTGGGTCTGTATGCTGGTTACTGTTTTTCCCCCTCTAAATGAATAACCATATGTTCTTAGATGTGGCATTTCTCTTTCTGTTTAGGTTTTAGAGATAAAAGAGGACTGTTACTGATACACTTGCACTTCTTCTGTCTTTTGATTGCAAATTTGTGGTTTGGTGTTGCATTGTCTTAATTGCAGGAAGTCTATCTGGAAGAAAATGGCTGTGATACTTGTGACATGGAATGGAATTGTCAGGGCTGTTTATTATGCAGAGTGGGGTGCCAGCATCTAAGTTGTCCTTCAGCATATAGAGTCTCTTAACTGTCATGTTTTCCTATTAGGTAGCTTGAGCAGATTTTATTTTTCCATGCTGATAAGGATGTTTATCCCCGACTTAAGCCAGGTGAAAGTTGAAGCCACACTATGCATTGTGCTGCCTGTCTATACCTATAACGTACCTCCTTGCCAAAATAATTGATTTTCAGAAATTTGCCTGTAAGAATCACAACTTTATTTTGTGCATGTTAGTATATTAACCAGAAAATCCATTCACAGGTGGAAACTTCAGCTGAAGTTCCTCTAGCTTATTGCGTCTGCTTCCAACTGGAAATGTTGATTAGAAGCAGCCTATATTTTTAACATACATCTACCTACTTCATAATGCTAAAAGAAAAAGGCCCAAGAGGAAGGGGCATAGATATCACTTTGTATGCTGTGGTTTTACTCTAATCAACTTGTTTGCCATCCAGTACAGTAGTTATGATGGTTGGCAGGCTAACCTTGTTTATATATTTGGCCTCAGAACTTATCAGGATAACATTTCCCACTAGGAGCTCTATTCCCTAACCTCTCAGACGAGAAAGATTGCAGAGGAATTCTTTCTTTCAACAAAATCTTAGAGCGTGTAATGCCACGCCCTCTGCTAGGCTTTGGGAATATGAAGATGACTAAGACTTTGTTCCTGCATTTAAAGATCTCAAAATCTAGTTTGAAAGACAGCTGCATAAACCATTGATTGATTGATTGACTGATTGCCAGAAACTTGCTCTGTTGCCTAGGCTAGAGTGTAATGGTATGATCACAGCTCACTGCAGCCTCAGTCTCCCTGACTTAAGCAATCTTCCCAACTCAGACTCCCACCCCCATTGGTGAGTAGCTGGGACAATAGGTGCATGTCACTATGCCTGGCTAATTTTTTTATTTTTTGTAGAGATGAGGTCTCACTTTGTTGCCCAGTCTGGTCTTGAACTCCTGGGGTCAAGTGATCCTCCTGATTTGGCTTCCCAGAATGCTGAGAATACAGGCATGAGCCACCACATCTAGCCAACAATTTAAATTTTATATTTAAGTGTAATATAAAAATTATTATCATGATAAATTATCATAGAGAAGCATTGCGTGCCAACTGTATGTGAGGAAGTATTTTAAACATTTATATATATTATCTGCTTCTCACAACAGTCCTAATAAGTGGTTAATATATTATTTTTATTTCTCATTTGAATGAAAAAAGTGAGTTGCAGAGAGGTTATACACTCATGAGGTCACACAGCTAAAAGTGGTAGAGCCAACATTCAGACTCAAGTTGTCTAACTCCAGACTGCAGGTTCTTAACTACTGCAATATAATGATTCTCTGAAAAGCATGTTGGAAATAGCATAGGCCTCAACTAACTCAGAATAAAGAATCAGAAGCCGGGCGCGGTGGCTCAAGCCTGTAATCCCAGCACTTTGGGAGGCCGAGGCGGGTGGATCACGAGGTCGAGAGATCAAGGCCATCCTGGTCAACATGGTGAAACCCCGTCTCTACTAAAAATACAAAAAACTAGCTGGGCATGGTGGCGCATGCCTGTAATCCCAGCTACTCAGGAGGCTGAGGCAGGAGAATTGCCTGAACCCAGGAGGCAGAGGTTGCAGTGAGCCGAGATCGCGCCATTGCACTCCAGCCTGGGTAACAAGAGTGAAACTCCGTCTCGAAAAAAAAAAAAAAAAAAAAAAAGAATCAGAAAATATAGCATTTCTTCTGGACCTTGACAAATGAATAGGTCTGGGCTTCTTCAGATGGAAAAAATAGGAAAGCTGTGAGCAAAGAGGCCATTAAGTATAAAGGTTCAAGGAGTGAAAAGACATGTGCTGCGGGGTGGAGGGGGAAGGAATGGTGAATAACTGCGTGATTGGCCTGGGACAGGAGATGAGACTAGCAGGTGGGTTGAGTCCAGCCTGTAAAGGGTGAGTTGTACCATATTGAGACACCAAAAGTTGTTACCGTTTTCTATTACACTTTACCTCTTGACTACAGCATCACTCCCTTATAGAAGAAATGAACAGACTTCTGAATCTTACAGGTTTCTTCCTCTAGTCACATCTCATGATTTTTTATGGGTAAATTTCTTTCTTTACATTTTTGTTTCCCTGTCAAAACCTCACATCTTTTTAAACTTAAAGGACAAATATGCTTTGGAGCATTTAAAGTATTCCCCTTTTGGGGTTTGCTCTTTTAGATGGAAAACTAAGCAACTGAGGTAAAGCAGTTGTAAAAGGGAGTTGTCTATTTGATTTGTGTCTATTTTGATAGCTCCTACCTTCCTCTAATTTATACTTTTTTTCTTTTTTTTCTAACAATAACACGTTTATTATATAAAAGACACACTGATACTCTATTCTGTTTCATCATTATGATCACTAATGTTGTTTGTGACACACTAAAATGATTTTCCAGCCCATCAATGGATTACAATCCATGGTTTGAAAAACCTGGCAGTATATATTATGCTAATCTGCCGTGGATACAGGGTTACCACTGTCCATGATATCTTGGTGTGAACTAGAAAAAAGTGCCCTTTCCTAAAGATGCTTAATTCCGTCTGCCAAAAAATTATCATAATGTGCTGACTTTGTGAGAGTAAGACATTGCTGTCATATGCCAGAGAATGGTTAAAAACAAATAAGTAAAACTTGATATCAACATTATGAATGGTGTCCCTAATAAATAATGATGCTGTAAGCACTGACACAAAACTAGATGACAAAATAGGTTAGAGATGTTTGTTCAGTGGATAAATTACCTCAGTATACCAGGGATTTGTGACAGCTCTTTTGCCTTCTTAGGTCCTTTCTGCTCATTTCCCTATTAGAGTTGCAAGATAAAATACAGAACATCCGTTTTAACTGGAATTTCAAATAAACAAAAAAAAAATGTAATATGAATATGTGCTACACAATATTTGGAATATACTCACACTAAAAATATTATGTATTTCAAAATTGCTAAATGACTACATCTTAAATGTTCTTAACACAAAAAATAAGTATGTGAAGACATGGATATATTAATTAGCTTAACATAATTGTTCCACAATATATACACTTACCAAAATATCACATTGTATCCTATAAATATATACAATTATTATTTGTCAACAACATTTAAAATTAAGAAATAGTTGAAAACACTGGCTGTTCTCTGAAATTTTAATTTAACTGGGCACCCTGTATTTTTATTTTTTATTATTTCTTCTTCAATATTTATTTTAAGTTCAGGGGCACATGTGCAGAATGTGCAGGTTTGTTACATAGGTAAACGTGTGCCATGCTGGTTTGCTGCACAGATCATCCCATCCCTTATTAAGCCCAGCATCCATTAGCTATTCTTCTTCATGCTCTTCTTCCTCCCACCCCTAACCGTCTGACAGACACCAGTGTGTGTTGTTCCCCTCCGTGGGTCCATGTGTTCTCATCATTCAGCTCCCACTTGTAAGTTTCTGTGTTAGTTTGCTGAGGATAATGGCTTCCAACTTCATCCATGTCCATGAAAAGGACATGATCTCATTCCTTTCTATGGCTGCATAGTATTCCATGGTGTATGTATACCATATTTTCTTTATCCAGTCTATTATTGATAGGCATTTGGGTTGATTCCATGTCTTTGCTATTGCAGATACTGCTGCAGTGAATATATGCATGCATGCATCTTTTTATAACAGAATGATTTATATTCCTGCGGGTGTATACCCAGTAATGGGATTCCTGGGTCAAATGGTATTTCTGGTTCTAGGTCTTTGAGGAATTGCCACACTGTCTTCCACAGTGGTTGAAGTAATTTACACTCCCACCAACAGGCTTTTCTCTGCAACCTCGCTGCAATCTGTTATTCTGACTGGCATGAGATGGTATCTCATTGTGATTCTGATTTGTATTTCTTTAATGCTCAGTGATGTTGAGCTTTTTTGTGTTTGTTGGCTACATGTATATCTTCTTTGGATAAGTGTGTGTTCATGCCTACTTTTTAATGGGGCTGTTTGTTTTTTTCTTGTAAATGTAAGTTCCATGTAGACTGTAAATATTAGACCTTTGTCGGATGGATTGGAAAAATTTTCTCCTACTTTTCTCTAATTTGAAGTCAAGTTTGGAAAGCACAGTAAGTCCTCACTTAACATCATTCATAGGTTCTTGAAAACATCAGCATTAAGTGAAATGATGTATAATGAAACCAGTTTTACCATAGACTAGTTGATATAAGCAAGAAAGATTAATAAAACAAGTAAGATAATTATTTTTTCAGTTATTCCAGTTCAAAGTCATGTGTGGCTGGAACAGCTCAGGGCACAAGGTGGGAACCTCCCCTGGATAGGTTTCATTGCCAGCGGCACTCATACCCACACTCACTCAGACTATGACAATTTAGACACACCAGTTTACCTAAGGTGCACATCTTTGAGATGTGGGAGGAAACCAGAGTACTTGGAGGAAACCCACATAGACATGGGAGAAAGTGCAAACACCACACACAGTGGCCAGGGCTGAGAATTCCCCCCACCTTTCTTTTCCTAATCAACATTATAAAAAAAAACAATGCTAAATGAAATTACTCTATTCAAGGACCTGCTGTAGTTTAGTTCCTTCTAAATTAATGGAGAAAAGCAATATTAAAGTACCATCTTCCAAATAGATTTAAGGACATAGAGGTTTTACTTAAAAGGTAATCAAACAATTAAGTTGATGTGAAGGAATGCCACATTGGTCACTGAGTTAGATCCAATGCTGTGTAGTCTAGCTGCAGCCTAATTCTCTTCTTCCTTATTTGTCTTTATAGCTATTTTGGTCTAGCACTAAGCAGAATGGATTTTAGGAAGTCACACAACTTTAGTCTGTGTTTTAACAATAACTAAATTTGATGTCCTTGGTCATGCCCCTCCTCCCCGACTTGTGGACAGCCACAGCAAAATTGTTGGTGGTGGTATCTTTTTCATTTTAGGAGAAACCTGCTGGTCTTAAGCATCTTGTCACATTTATTCCCAGTGAGAGGCAGGCAAGAGGTCAGTAATTCCATTTTCCCAACAGCTTTCAAGGATTCTTCGCTTTTTTTTTTTCTTTGTAGTTCTGTGTCACTGAACTGCAATCACCTCTATATCCAGAAACTGAAACAGCAGGCATCTGTAACTCATGCTGGCAGCGCAAACCATGGAGTTTTTTGTTTGTTTTTTTTCTTTTCAAGATGATGTGAAGTTGAGTCAATGAGTGCAGATTTTCTTAAAATTAGAACTGTAGGGAGGTGGCTTCAGAACTTTAAGAAAGGTAGCCAAAAACCGAGTTAAAACTGGGGTACCCTAAATAGTGAGGTTTTACCATGAGGCAAGTTCATGTGCCTATACCTGTTTAGACCCAGGACCTAAACATGAGTAATTGCAGGTTCATAAAATAAATAATTTCTCGTCTATAAGCTGGGGTTTCAAAGAAGAAAAACATTTTCTTATATAAATGCCTTACTCCTTCTTAGCACCACTACCAGTTGTTCCCTGTAGGTTTGCAGTGTGGTTGTAAAATGAAAATGTATTTTGTTTACTTGGTGAGTACATGTCTTACCCTCTGGTTTCATCATTGCTATTTAGAGGGAAGTGAGATTGAGCATGAGAAAAACAGTGCAGAGAGGGAGGAGCTGACAGAGTTGCAGCAAAAGCAGGGAGAGAAGTATTTCTCAGCTGCCCCTGGCTGCTAGATATGTCCTGGCCTAGATATTGTGGGACAGCTGCTATTTTCTCCTACCTGTACAGGTATTATTATCTCTCATACAAGGACTAGTTAAAACTGACTAAGCTGCCAACTTTTCCCTAACTTTCAGGATTGTCCAGGGTTAATAGTTAACCAGCAGTAATACCTGACTATGTATTGAGCATTAACTATGAGCTAGGTCTACATATATAATTTCAAAATTTTAAAACAACTCTGTGAGGACAGTTATTCTAACCCCATTTTTGTTTGTGTATATGAAGACATTGGTACTACAAGAAGTTAAGTGACTAAGCCGTGATCACACAGTTAGAAAGTGACTCAACCAGGATTAAGAACCCAGATCTATCAGGATTGAAATTCTATGCTTCCAACAATTATGCTATACTACCTTTGTCAGAAGATGGAAGATTCCTATCTTCTAACCTTTTGGCCAGGAATAAGTGAAACTGATGGATGGAATTCTGACAAGCCAACAGGGATTTGGTACTTTTATGAGAAAATTTTTTCATTATCTTTGTTGAATGTCAATAAACAGTCTGAGAAGAAAGTTTAGGTGGGGGTTGCCAGGAAAGTGTCTAAGGTAGAATGAACTTCTCTCCCCAGACAGGTAAATATTAGTTTACTCACTGGCTTTTATGAAGCCAGCAACTGCCATTGCCTCTTCTGAAAGAGCCACTGTTCACCAAGTGGCAGGTGCAGGGCAACTGTTACCATGGCAACGGCAGGAGAGGCAAGCAGTTTAATTCTAGAACTGATAATTAACTGAGGGGTATGGTGTGGGGTGGGGAGAAAATGGGGGAATAATTGTTGCAGGAGGAAAAACTTAGCAATTACCAGCAAGCAGCATAGATGAAAAGGCCAGGCACAGATGCTCCAGCCCAGCATGCTCCTAGCTTTTGGCACTCATCCCCTCAGGTTAGGAATTTTTGATACACTAAAATGAAGGGTTGAATCCCTAGCCAACCAAGTCTCTTTAAGGAATCACCTGAGGAAAGAAGATTGTCACATAGGCTGTGAAATACCCTAAATTATACCACTCACCCAGAAATGCTATCTAAGCTCTGCAGGAAGGATTAATACTGGTGATAAAATAGGACCCATAAAGCATACTTGTTGTGGGTGTCTACTTCTTTGGATTGAATGGGGGAAATTGGCTTATTAGAAAATAAAACGAAGACTCCAGGAGGTGATGAACTTGTTTAGGTACTTAATCATCATAGCTATTAGTCCATCAACCTTTCGGAGATTGTGTTAATGAAAATAGCTACCACTCACATGGGTGATTATCTATCTCATTTAATCTTCAAAATAATTTAGGAAGCAGATGCTATTAATATTCTCATAACAGACTCAGAGATGTTCAGTACCTTGACCAAGGACAGAGAGCTAGTAAGTTAATGTACTGAATCTTATCCTATTGAGTTGTATTTTAAAATAGAAAATATAGAGAAATCATGGTCCCAGTCTAGAATAAAACAGACTTAAGCAGATATAAACAATTTATAATAAAAAGGAAAATATTTTCTAGTAAAATAAGGTTAGCTGCAAAATAAAATATCCTGAATGAGCAATATTGGAGAATATCCTTTTCTTTTGAGATCTGTCAGGCCCATAGCTCAAGATTAGCTCTAGGTCCCAAGCCCTGATCAGGTGCATAATGTGAGTCATGATTCTTTCCTGACTTGGTTCTGTGGCTCTGGTGGGTTAAAGCTCAGAAGAAGTAACTTGTTGAATGAGGCTGTCCAAAGCTCATCTAATGATCTGTTAGAACTTCCATGATGTATGTATTTCTCATGTGAAAAAGCCAGAATGTACAGCAAGACTTCCTTGTATTCCTCAGTGTGTTTATGTGTATGTTAGAGAGTGACAGAAAGAGAGATAGAAACAGAGATTTTACTTTGAAACAGTGAGTCTCAGTGGGAGCAGAAACATGGCATTCGTTGAGCAGAGTTTACAGAGAACCTGCTTCATTCTAGCATTATGTTTGGTGCTAGGGATACAACTTTAGAGAAAACATTCAAAGTCTTGGCCTTCAAAGAACGAATGCTCTAGAATCTTAAGAAAAGGTAGAGGAAGGTAATTGATGTGTAATTTGAAAACACATTTTAAGGAGACCCGTTAGGCCTTCTTTCAAAATCTATTATAGCAAATAAAACGTAGTTCTTCTGGCTGGTAGGAAAATAAAATATACAAAAGATAGAATAAGAGAGCAGTAGAGGCCAGGCATTATGGCTCACTCCTGTAATCCCAGCACTTTGGGAGGCCTAGATGGGTAAATTGTTTGAGGCCAGGAGTTCCAGACCAGGCTGGCCAACATGACAAAACCCTGTCTCTACTAAAAATACAAAAATTAATGAGGCATGTTGGCACACTTAATTCCAGCTACTCAGGCGGCTGAGGCACCATCATTGCTTGAACCTAGGAGGTGGAGGTTGCAGCGAGCAGGATTGTGCCACTGCACTCCAGCCTGGGTGACAGAACAAGACTCTGTCTCAAAACAAACAAACAAAGATAGTAGAGGTTGATAATCACTATTTAAAACTATGAGCTTACCCTTGATTTTCCAAAGGTTTGACAAATTAATAAGTTGATACTGCCTTTGCAAGGGAAAAAATTAATACCAAAATTTGGGAGTTTGACTGACATAGTAATTATGCTGGAAAATGTAATTTTGCTTCCATAATAGAGATGGGATTATTTCAAGAAGATCTCATTAATGTGCTGTTCATCAACAAAAAGCAGTGTAACCTTTCTTTATTAGATTAATGCAAGGTTGTGATGCAAAGGCTGTTGGGATATTTCTCAGTTCTTTGTTCTAAGAAAATAAGTTAAGTACTGTCTTAATGTCTAGATATGGAAATTAAAATCATTGAAAACAGAAAAACGTGTGACCACTCATTCCAAAATCTCCATGAGCCTTCTGCCATTTCTATAAAATTCATTCCTTTATCCATTTATGAAACAAATTTTATCAGCTGTCTACTATGTGCTAGGTAGTGCTAGATGTTGGAGCTATAGTAGAAAGCAAAACCAGATGCAGTCCTTGCTTTCATGGCGCTTACTACATTGTGAATGGTCTCTCCTCCACATTTCAGGGGCATATATTCTGTGTCTGCTCAACTCACATTAAAGAATCAGCAGCCTAGTAAAAGATGCATGTCACTTGGAACTGTAAATGGAAATCTGCCAATGCAGGGCTTTCTAGATATATTAGACTAAACACTATTTTAGTTATCAGTTTGCCCTTCTAAACTAGGGTTCCATGGTCCACTAACTTTAGCAAAGTCTACCCTCTTGGAGTTCTACAAGTATCATGATGACTTTGAGCAGCCTTGTGATAATGAAATACGTTTACTTTGTTTAACCTGACATTCCCAAATGTATTGACCATAAGACTCTTTTAACCCCTATCACATAAATATTCTTTATAAACTGTGTTCCTCAAGATGTACTGTGATGAATACTGCTTTTTCTCCACTAGATGTGGGACTTAGTGCTAATGACTGACATGCAGAAAGAGGGTATAAAAAATGTAGAGTTATTTCCTTAGTTGAAATCATCTCTTCACCGTACTTTGGGACTTCGAGAATATTTCCCTGTATTAATGTAATTTATCTGTACCACAATTAAAAGTATACCTATTAGGGATATAGAAAATGAAGCTAATACACATTCCTGGGAAATAGAGCTGCTCAGATATTTTTTTAAATTGCCATAAAAATTTGGATGAACATAATTCCATTTTTTAAAAATCACCATAAATAAGTTTTGTGTCCATTTCATCTTAATAATGTGATTTTCCCCCTATTTTTAATAACAAAGCAGTGATACTGCTATATAACAAGCACCCAGCACATTGTCTAGCACAGAGTAGACACTCAAATCTTGGTTAAATGAATGAATGAATCAGATGGTGACAAGGAACATTACTAAATATAAAGCAATGCAGAACAATTACATTTTTCCTGTTTTAAGTCATTGCATAAAGTGAGCCAATCCTTTTATGTCTTGATAGTGCCTCTTACATCTAAAAGCTAATACATGTTTACCACATGTTGGAGGAAACCAAGAAAATATTTTGCAAACCTTAAGTACTGCATATAAGGAATAGTAATTTTTTTTTTCCACCAATGATCATGGAGTTGCTTTAACATTCTATATGTGAGAAATTTCTCTGATATGGCCAGGCCTTGATGCCAAATGAATTACACACTAGGATCACAGTATCCTGACTAAAGGCCAAGAGAGAAGGGCAGAGAGACCAGGATATTAGGCCTTCATTAGAACCTCACCATCTCAATTTTTTCATCAGCCGTATAGGAGCTACTCTGTATTAAGAATCAAGTAATGATATTATATAAGAAATACAAACAAGAAGTGTAAATTGTGTCCTTCAAAAGTATAAAGTGCTAAACAAGTGAAATAAGATTGGATGAAGTAAAGGTAAGTTTTTTATAATGGTATCTGTTAAGACATAATTGTATTTACAACCTGAGGCTTAAATATGAGTCATTTAAACATTTACCAGAAATAACAAAGGAGACAAGAAAATTGACCTTGATTCAGCAGCTTTACAATTTACAGGATGTACAGAGACATCTCATTTACTTATTTGTCAATCCTGAGAGGTGGTTTTGCTATTTCCATATTACATAGATGAGGAAATTGAATGAGTCTAAGTGACTTGTCCAAGTTTGCCCAGCTAGAACTAAAAGTGGCAAGAGTCAGGACTTAGAGTAAGACCTTCCTGCCTTACATCCTATGGCCTAGCTTTCCTCACTACTTTTGTTCAAAACATAACTTGTTTTCTCCTCTGTCCTCCAAATTCTTCTACCCTTTACCTTCTTAGTAAATGACGTTATTCTGTCTCAGGACAGTAGCCTAGGAATTATCCCCAATATCTTTCTTTTTTCTTTGCATTCCATATCCAGTTAATCAGCAAATCCTGTCAGATTTATCCTAAGTATGTATCAAATATAGAGACTTCTCACCACCTCCATTCCAGTGTTCTAGTCTATGCCATATACTTCCCTCCAAGAATCCTACTGCCTCCTTCTTGTTGCCACTCTTACTCATTCTTCCGACTGACAGACCTCCCGTTCCATTCTTCATATAGAAGATAGCATGAACTTTTAGGATACAAAGAAGATCATATAATTCTCCCCGTCAGAACACTTCAGTATGAATTATATTGTGTCTGGAATTTGTGTCAGAATAACCTGGGGATAAAGAAGCCTATAAAGTCTCACAAAACAAGGCTCCCACCTACCTCTCTCCATCCTCATGCCCCATTGCTCACCTTAGCCTCACTGTTTTCTTCCTCTTCTTCAGAGGTGAAGTGATTTCCTATGTCAGGGCCTTTGTGCTTATGTTTCTCTCTGCAGGAATGCTCATACCCGGATCTTCACATGGCTCTTTCTCTCGCTTCACCCAGACCTCTGCTGAAATATTACTTCTTTAGTCTAATGTTCCTGACTGTGCTTTGCTTTTCTGCATAAACTTGCCACTTGCAGGAAAGTGTATTATATATTTAACTTATTTTCTTTCTGTTCCACTAGAACATAAATGTGATAAGGATAAAAAAAATCGGTCCATTTCACAACTGTATTCTCTAGAATATAACAGGCATTATTTTTGAATAAGCAAATTGCTTTGCAAACTCTGTTTTCTAAGTGAAGAAAACCCCGGTTTGAAATAGGAAAGGCTTAGATTCACTGGATTACATTCCCAGTCTGTCACCTTGTGCAGGTTATTTGCCTTTAGCAGTTATTTGTGATTCTGCTTTTGTTATTTACACAATGGGGATAAAAAGGTGATATAATTGTGGGGGGGGGTGGAAATTAAATGAGGAAATGTATATGAGTCCTTTGAAAATAGCAAAGTGTTATAGACATGGAAGAGAAAGCCTGTATGTGGGCCTCAGAGCCCAATTCCCCTCTAAGACAGCACTTGTAGGGAATTTATACAGACCTATTTCTTCAGTGTTTCTCTGCAGCTCTATACCCTCACAGCTTGGCAGAGATTCTACTCTGTCAATGTTAGAATCCCAAGCTTAGGACCTGCATTCATTTTCAGACTCTAGCCTAAAGAATAACTTGTCCAAGCCATATGGTTACCAAATGGCTTTGGGAAATAATGCTTATGGATTATAATTTTTACTAGGAACCGATATTAAACCATGTAGGGGCAGCTTTCTTAGGCAGGATTACCTTAACGACAGGCAAGTGTTCTCTTGCTTCTTTTCAATCTTGTTTGGTTTCTAGAACATGCAGATTTATCCTAAGTATATATCTTTTATCTTAAGTATGTATCTTTACACACTAGCATCACAGTTTACTTAAGCACAGTGAGTAGCACTTAAGTAAATGAGTAGCACTGTTATTACTGAAACCACATCCATCCTAATGCTGTTTGGAATGAGAATGTAGTTGCCAAATTGATTTTTTTTTTTTTAGATGGAGTCTCGCTGTGTCACTCAGCAGGTTGGAATGCAATGGCGCAATCTAGGCTGGCTGTAACCTCTGCCCCCCAGGTTCTAGCGATTTCCCTGCCTCAGCCTCCCAAGTAACTGGCACTACAGGCATGTACCACCACACCTGGCCAATTTTTGTATTTTTAGTGGAGACAGGGTTTTACCATGTTGGCCAGGCTGGTCTCAAACTCCTGATCTTGAACCCGGGAGGCCGAGGTTGCAGTGAGCCGAGATCACACCACTGCACTCCAGGCTAGGTAACTGAGCAAGACTCTATCTCAAAATAAAAGAAAGAAAAAAAGAAATTTATTGAATACTTCCTAAGTGACTAGTAAGTGCTAAGCATTTTACATGTGAGTATTAGCTTGCGTCTTGAGACTGTGTTCGAGATAATCTTTTCTTTCTTTAGTAATCTTTACTAATCTTGTAGTGGTTGTATGAGAGAGACATGCTAGTATTATTGTAGTTAAAGGGAAATTATTGACGAAATCCTTAGGTAAGTAAACAGAGAATCATGTGGGATTCCTTGCAGTATGCAGGGAAACATTCCAGTTATAGTACAGAACAGATACCCAGTGTCCATGCTGCCTGTTGTTAACTCTAGTGCCTGGCTATTATGGAGACTCACTGCCCATCTCCTCTTTACCTGTACACTTCCAACCTTTCTCTCAGGGTCCCATTTAGTTGCCTCTTTTTCCATCAGTCCATCTTTGATCCTTCAGTCTTTGTAGTTTATTCGTGTATTTTTTAAATTAATTTTTTAGATTGATAGATAAAATTGTGTATTTTTATAGTACAACATGATGTTTTGAAGTACATATACATTGCTGAATGGTTAAATCTAGTTAATTAACATGCATTACATCACATTGTTACCATTTTTTGTAGTGAGAGCACTTAATATCTACTCTTTCAGCATTTTTCAAAAATACAGTATTTTGTCATTATCTATAGGCAACATGGTGTAGTCACCATGCAATCAATCTATTGAACATACTCCTTCTACCTAGCTGTAATTTTGTATCCTTTGACCAACATCTCTCTAACCCCTCCCTCAAACTGCTCCAGCCTCTGGTAACTACCGTTCTCCTCTCTACTTCTGTAAGATCAACTTTTTTAGATTCTACATATTAGTAAGGTTGTACAGTATTTGTCTTTCCATGCCTGGCTTATTTCACTTAATATAATATCCTTCATCTGTGTTGTTGCAGATGACAGGATTTCCTTTTTTTTAAATGGCCAACCAGTATTCCATTGTGTTTATATACTATATTTTATTTATTCATTTATCCATTGATGGCCACTTTAAGTTGATTCTACATCTTGACTATTGTGAGTATAATTTATCTTTGGACTTAACACTTTCTCTCCATTTTATAATTATCTATCTGCTATATTATACCAATAGCCTTTGAGCTCCCAAATGCCAATGTCTGTACACAAATTTTCTTTATCTCTATAACTGGTCTGTTATAGCAGGTCTTTTGTACTATTTGTTTATTATATAGATATGAGCAATACTTTGCCATGTTCTAGACTTGGAAAATGATTGACCAGGACTCATGAACCCATGGCCATTCCTTAGATAATAATGATCATGGCCATAATAGCTAATACTGATTGAGGGCCTACTGTATGACAGACACTGTTAAGAATGTTGCCTGTCATAATTCCATTTAATCCTTATAATAACCCAATAGGAGTAGAGTAGGTACTATTATCATCCCCATTTTCCAGATGAGGAAAATTAAACACAGAAAGATAAAATATGTGACGTTTGTCCAAGGTCACATAGCTAGCAAATGGTAGACTAGTATTTGAACCAAAGCTTTCTGGCTGCAGAGTCAAATCACTATTGTAGGCTTGCACTGAAAGAAATAAAACTTCTCCTATGCATGTCTACTCTTAAAGATGGCTTTAAATCTAACTCCTCAAGGCTGTTATTGGTTATTTTTGCTTAAAGCAACTTACCTTCTCTGTTTGCTCTTTGAGCCTTTTAAGAAAGGCAAGGATGCAGCAGGGAGCGCTTTGGAGAGAGTAAACTGTATTCTCAGGAATATAGGGGCAGAAGAGCACCTGGAGAGATCTGGACAGTGCTCTTTTCTCTATCTGTGGGAAGTGATAGGCTAAGAAGGTGCTTTCATGGCAGTGGCTGCCTATTCAACTTCAGGCTTGCATAAGTGGTCTGTCTGAGTCAATGACTGTGCAGGCTGCTCTCTGGAAAAGTAGGGTGTGAACGCAAATTTATTGTCCTGGGACATTCCACAAAATAAACAGACTTTTCTTTTTTGTGCTGGCTTCTGCTTTTCCAATTGAGGCCTATTTTCTCTTTCTTTCTTTCAAATAATCTTTCTAGATGGCATTTCCTTTCCTTCCTGTCTTTGAGGGATAAGGCTCACATCTAGGAAGGAAATGATCTTTTTCTTCAAAGGTTCTATGTCTGTCAGACTTAAAGTTGTTTAAAATTAAGTCTTTGCCTCTGGAGCTCTGACTCAAGGTGAAGAGTGCTCACTCCAGAGTCCTGATTCCTTGAGGAGTGGAAGTAAGAGTGAACTCTTGCCCTGAGCCAGCTACAGTCAGTCAGGGAGTAAGTCTTTATTGAGCCTTGACTAGGTGCTTAGGCTTGTGGTAGGATGAAATCCTTGCCCTCAAGTTGTTTACAACCATGGAAAATGGTGTAGGAGAGTCAAGATCGTAATATGTGAAATAACCAGACAACAATAAGAAAGTACATAATTAAGAACCAAATACTTACATCAAACTCAAGTGGTTGTAAGCATTCTCAGAATCAGTATGATGCACTGGTTAAAGAATTTTGGCTTTGGGGTTAGAAGTTCTGGGTTTGAATTCCAGCTTTACCACTTATTAGCTGTATAACCTTAGCCTTGCTATTTAAACTCCTTAGGCCTTAGTTTTCTCATCTGCAAAATGGAGATGATAATAATGTCTAACGTACAGTTGCTGTTAGGCCTAAATAAGATGATCCATTCTTTCAGTTAAAAAAAAAAAATCTGAATGCTTTCTTTGTGCAAGGCACTGTTTAAAGTACATCTGTGGAATATACAGACGACCCTGGAATCTCAGGGGCAATAACAACAAATTTATTGTTTATTTTTCTCACGTACTGCATATCCATTGTGGATCAACTTTAGCTCTTCTTCCTTCTCAAAACTCTGTTCTAAGGCCAAGGCTAAAGGTGAGCCCCTATGTGAGACATGCTGGCAAAGGGAAAAGGGCAGTAAGAAAACCATGCAATCCACCCAGGTAGACCAGAAAATCACTGTTAGGGCAGATTAAGAAGTGATTTCAGATGGAGAGAGAATCCTGAAGGCCCACTAAATTAGAACATTATTGTAGTGATTCAGATGAAAGATCTTGACATTATAGACTTGGTTAAGAATAGTAGCCAAGGAGAGAAAAGAATAGGTGGAGGGAACAAGGATACAGGGGAATGGAGAGGACTTAGTGAGTGGCTATATTTGAGGAATAAAGGAGAAGGATGGAGCTAAACTAAGAGCACTAACTTCCAAAATTAGCTGTGCTACTAAGTTTACATAGTTGTATAAACTCAAGACAAGTCATTGAACCTCTCTGGCCTTGAGTTTTGAACCTTTATAAAATGAGAGTTCTGAGTTTGATGTGGCCCCTAACGTTCCTTCTGGTTCTATTCTTTTATGGCTGTAAAACTCCAAGGTCTTTGTTCTGGAAGACCACACAGTACTACTGGGATTGGTGCTTTGGGAGGGAAAATTAATTTGGAGAGAAAGGTGTTATAACAGCCTAATTTTGCATTTGTCTGCACCTGTTGGATTGTGTGCCTTTCTTTTTTGCCTTTGCTCATAGCCTTCACTTTCTCCTTGGCTTGATTGTGAACCCGGAAAGGAGATAGTCTTTTAACTTCTCTATCAGGTTGCCTTTTCCCTGGGACTTAGGTAACTTCTAATTTAGTCGAGAGGTGGCAAGAAACGCCTATAGCCTCAGACACCAGTCCGTGTAAGTTAGCACTGTACTTTATTAATTGGGTCTCCATCAGCAAAAGTAGTACCTTGATCACAGTTTAGCTGCTTAGTTTCTGCTCTTCCTGTTTGAAGTTGAAGAATCTGGTAAATAAGTGACACCATGACCTTTGGCAGAACCCTTTCAGCATCACATCGTAGTTGTTAATGGTTTCCTATCCCTCTTTCCCAGCTTTGCCTGTAGGAGAGTGCAATTATTAAAGAGGCAGACTGTTTGTACTTTGCATCATAGGAAGTAGTTTACGAAGCTGAGTGGCCATCAACCAGTATCTGCTTGGCCTATAACTGTGCTTCGAGGAAACTCAATCCAGCTTTATATCCTGACATATTAACTATTTCAGATGGTCTTTTCAGTTAAATGATTGACTTTTTAGTATTAAATTTATTGTACAGTGTGAGCTCTCTGAAGATGAATGTTGTACTTAATAGTTTGGGAATTTTTTAAAACCTCCTTCTTATCCCCATCTCTATTCCATATCCCATACAGTGTTTTGGAAGAAAACTTTTCAACTGGCAGGTACTTAATAAATTCTGACATGATATCGAAAGACGTTGTTTGTTTCTAAAATGAGAGCCCAATTCATCTGAAATGGCTAAGCCATTTGTGTGCATAGTTGTAATCCCAGTTGATTTGTTACAGAAAAAATTTAAATCTTAATAATTATTTTCAGGACCTCTCCCATGAGACAGAGCTCATGGGCCCTGATTTTTTCCACACGCATGTATACCAGGTACTTTGTGAGGCACAACAGAGATAAATAATAAGCCAGGGGCCCTGCTTTCAAGGCATCGTAGTCCAGTTGAGAAACGAAATTTCTGGACAAAGAATTATAATCTACCAGTATGAGAACCCACATAGAGAAATGTATTAAATGCTCTGGGAGGCAGGGTAAAATGTGACTAGTTCTTCCTAGCAATCAAGGAAGATTTCACAGATGTTTACTCATTCTGACCAGTGACTTGAAAAGAGCCGTACTGTTGAGTTCAGTCAACAGTAAGTTGAGTGGTAATGGGTAGAGAATGGATATCCTAAGAGTAAGCTCTGTTAAGTACAAGGAGATTTTTTTAACTATGGTTAAGGAGAAAGTGTGTGTTGCCTCACTATTTAAGTCCTGTGTCAGCATCATGCTTTATTATGTAAGGAGAGGTTTTTTCAGCATTTATTCTTCTGATTCTAGGCAAAGCATGTACCCCAGAAAAGAAACTTGGCATATTCTGAGGCAGCCATAATTTGGGGCCTTCTCAGTCTTGATGTTTCATTCATTCATTCATTCATTCATTCTTTCTTTCTTTCTTTTATCCATTCTCTCCTGCTCTTTCTGTGTAATCTGATAGAATAAAATTTAGTTTCTTTTTAACTGTCCCTTACTCTTTCAGTTCTTCTTTGGTATATCTCCTGATTCTTACTGTGTTCGTGACAGGCTAATCATAAGAAACCAAAATCCATCCAAACTAGTTCAGTCAACACAGTGGGGTAAGGAAAGGATATGGTACATTTCTTAAGACCCAATCAAAGCAAGTATTTCTATGCCTGGTGGAGACAGGAGTAGTAATTGCTTACAACCAGAGATTACTCTCACAGTCTTCTTTCTTCTCTTTGTCTCTTTCTCCTTTTTGCGTCATTCTTTACCTTCCAGAACAGCCTCCTCTGTTTACTTGTGTCTCTCTTCTCACGTAATTTCAGCTTGCATTGGCATCACTTTGGCTCATGCTCTACAGTTCTCTGATGCACAGTTCACCCTTACCTGAACACTGTTTCAAAAGAAAACCCAACCAATTCATCTGTTAACTAGCTGCTCGAGTTAAGGGGGCATACCTAGTCCAGTCAGCTACAGTAAAAACATATGCATGTGTTGGGGGTCGGGAATTCATGTGGTTATATAGGGCTTCTCTCCAAGGCCAGGGTAGAGGAGAAGGATAAATTGGGAAAGGCAGGCAAAATTGAATGATACTCTGCTTTGTTACCCTAGAGCAGGCGTCCCCAAACTTTTTACACAAGGGGCCAGTTCACTGTCCCTCAGACCATTGGAGGGCCGCCACATACTGTGCTCCTCTCAATGACCACCAATGAAAGAGGTGCCCCTTCCTGAAGTGCGGCAGGGGGCCGAATAAATGGCCTCAGGGGGCCGCATGCGGCCTGCCCGCAGGCTGTAGTTTGGGGACGCCTGCCCTAGAGAGACAAACCAGCATGCAATCTAAGATGACAATTGAGACTTTCTTAACAGAAGTTTTACATAGTTGGACAACAGAATGCCCCTACATGCCCACATTCAGTGTCCATTTCAGAACAAATTACTTATTGCATGCCTGACATTTTGAAGATAAACAGAGTAGTGATCATTCAACCAGCACATAGTTCTTACCCCTGTTTCTCCCTTGCTGTGGCCTCGACAGGCCGGGGTATATGAGAAAAACCATGAATTTGGAGTCACTGGATTTATTAGTTCCATCTCTTCCTAATTCAGTGACCATGAATAAGCTTCAACTTCTTAGAGCCTCTCTTCCCTGATTCAAAAAATGAGGTTGACTTGTGCCTTACCAGCCTCCCTGGATACTTATGAGGGGCACATGATACATGTATGTTGAATGACTTTGTGAATAGTTAAAGCACTGTGCAAATTAGTTCAATTATGAACAAATTATGTTACAGATGGGAACAAAGGTTTATTTTTGGCTTGTCTGGCATTTAGCATGAGGTACTAAGGAATAAATTCTCTGATACCTGCTCATCCAAGTCAAGGCATGGTTTTAGGCAACATTCATACACACACCATGTTTCTGGTTCTCTGGCTCCAACTCTCAGACTGTTATCAATCATGTGAAGTTCCTTGAATGAAAGACGTAATGGAAACAAATAGGTGCATGCCCCTGCATCAGTATGTGTACCATTATGGCCCCCAGACATGATAGAGGACCTTTCATTTTTTAGCTGAAATTATTTTAATCATTATAATGGTATTAAATGGGCTGTTACCTGGGTGCTTATTTTAGTTAGATGGTGATGGTGAGAGAAAAACATGGATCACAAATGTGATTTAACTGAGGATCATCTTTATTTGGTGTGGGTAAGAACAAAGAAAAGACCAAACCTGTCAACATGTAAGATCACCTTCCCTGGCCCTCCTCTGTCAGTCACAGGCATGCAAAAGATAATCCTCAGTACTACCGCTGTTCCAGGATGGAGACTTAAGGAGAGGAGAGGTTTGAGGTGCTGCCAGCTCTTTTTCTTTGTCTTTTCTGTGGTTGTATTATGTCTCTGTGCTGTGGTGGGATAATGAGGAAGGATTATGAGAATAATGGGCTTTCTCTGTGGGAAAAAAGATCATCCATATATATTTACCACCTCAGATGTATTATTTGAAGAGAGTTGAAGAGAGGCAACTTGATGTAATGGAAGGACCATGGTTTTGAAGTTATATACACATGGATTCAAAAATCCAATCCCACATTAACTATTTTTTAATGGATATGACCTTGAGAAATTACTTAATCTCTGTGAACTTTTCAGATGCTTCATCTGACAGTGCAGATAATAGTACGGATATGGGGTCCCCTAGGACAAGGCCTGGCACATAGATGCTCACTAAATGGCAGCTGTAGTGGTAACTATGTATGCCTCTGAGGGTCATTGGCTCTGAAGTTGTTCAACCCAGAGAAGGCTGACCATCGTGGCAGCTGCAGTGGAAATTTTAGTCAGAATGTAGGGGGGGGCTTCTTTCTAAAACCATAGTTAGTTCATAAGTCTGCTCACAGCCCTCTGCTGCAGTTACAACATTCACTGAATTACACAGAGGAACCTTTGGAGAAAGAGAGCACTGCCTAGGACATAGCAGACAAAAGGCCTAAAGGAAACTTAGGCGGGTGTGGGGATTGAAAACTGAGTGATTTGATTCAGTGGCCCAAAGAGACTGTTTAACTTGGATTCATACTTTGAGTATAGACTATAGAAGAGAGATTAAGAAAGTTTTATTATTTAATCCCCTGCCATGTGGCAGGCACCACGTGAAGTAGCTTGCATACTTAATTTAATTTACTGTTCATGGTAGCCATACAATATAGGTAGGATTATTCTCACTCTGAATAAGTAAAAGCAGCTAAATAATTTGTTGAAGATCACACAGCTAGAAGGTGAGGGTTTGCATTCAACCCAGTTCTGATTCCAAATCCCACATTTTACCCAGTGTGCCTCACTGCTATCAGATCTTAGAGTCCACTTACCTTAGTGCAGTAATTTCTAATTGTGGCCGTTGGATCCCAAGGGAATCCCTGAAGGTAGAAATGAATTCTATGTGCCATTTTCATTATTTCAAAAACTTTAATGGAAAATCTTACATTTAGTTGCAACAAGTTTATACTCAGTAACAAAAATGGCATGTTTCTTTGCTTTGGGTAGAGTTAATGTCAACTGTTTTTCTCCCATGGTGACCTAGTTTGTCAATTACTGATTAATTAATAAAACTAATTAACTACTCAAAAATGCTGTTTGTTAGACATTCTTTCAAATTCTGAAGCTCCTGGGGAGGGTAAATGGAGGTTCTTGATGGTAAAAAATTTGTGAAATATAGTCAGATCTGAAGACTGCAAATTGATGGGTCATCAGCCAGTTCTGGCCTAAAGATGCATTTTGTTTGGCTAATAACGTGGTGGTATTTTTCAATTTATAAATTACTGACAAGCATTTAAAAATTAGAAAATGTCACATCAAAAAGCAGATGTTTAAGCTTCTTGTCAGATTTCAAAAGTTCTGGCATTAATGGATGCACATATCTCCCTGACAATAACCTGGAACTGGGTTGTCACTTAGATGTAGCATGTGCTTTTCCAGCTTCCCACAGTCTCCACCTGACCCAGTTCATTGATGTATGTTACCTGTCAGGCCCTGTAAGCATGTGAGTCTGTGATGCCTGAGCTAGCTCAGACTCATCATCTTGTTTGGCTATAGTGTAAAACCTATTTTCTGGTTGTGATCGCTTGCGTCTTTTGTATTCTGTACAGCTTCATGTCTTGGGATTTTTTTCCTACGTTGTTATTTTATGTCTTTCAGGTAAATATATCTGTTTGACAAGAGTCACATTCTCATCAGTTCACATTTGGCATTGTTTTGTGGGGTGGGAATGCGGAGGAGTCATATGGTGCCCCCACCCTGAAGGAAGTCACAGTCTAGCCATGTTTCTTTTTAACTTACAAAAGCATCCAGCATTCTTATGTGAATGTTCAGGGCTTACTAGAATGTGGAGATTAACAGCATGGGATTTGGTATCAGAAAGGCCTAGGTTAGAGGACTGACATAGTTTGTGTAAACTCTTCAGCCTCTGTTTTCTTGTCTTTAAAAGGGGGATATTTTTAGTACTTACGGGATGCAGTGAGGTTTGAATGACCCAATGATTACAAGGGGCTTAGTTCCAATGCACATTTAAAAACTGCCAAATACCTGGTAACTTTTATTCTAGGGCTGGACTTGCAATTGGTACTCAATTGATGCTTGTCGAATTAACAAATAAATTGAACAAATTGAGTGTAAGGAATTAGATGTATTCAGACAAATAGCTGCAATGGATGATGTCACTAAAAGTGTCTCCAGCAGGCCTAAGGACTACGGATTTATTTATTTATAATTTCAACTTTTATCTTAGTAAGTTCAAGAGGTACATTTGCAGGTTTGCTATATGAATATATTGCATGATGCTGAGGTTTGGGGTACAATTGATCCTGTAACCGAGGTGGTGAATGTAGTACCCAACAGTTAGTTTTTCGGCCCGTGCCCCACTCCCTCCCCAATCTAGTAGTTGCTCGTGTCTATTATTGCCATCTTTATGTTTGTGTGTACCCCATATTTAGCTCCCATTTACAAATGAGAACATGCAGTATTTGGGTTTTTGTTCCTGTGTTAATTCACTTAGGATAATGGCCTCCAGCTGTATCCATATTGCTGCAAAGGACATAATTTTGTTCTTTTTATGACTGCATAGTATTCCATGGTATATATGTGCCACATTTTCTTTATTCAGTGTAGTGCTGATGGGCACACAAGGTTGATTCCAAGTCTTTGCTATTGGGAATAGTGCTGTGATGAATGTAAGAGTGCATATAACTTTTTGGTACAATGGTTTATTTTCTTTTGGATATATACCCGGTAATGGAATTGCTGGGTTGAACTGTTTTAAGCTCTTTAATTGCTTTCCACAGTGGCTAAACTAATTTACATGCCATGAACGGTATAAACATTTCCTTTTCTCCGTAGCCTCACCAGCATCTATTGTTTTTTGACTTTTTAGTAATAGTGATTCTGACTGCTGCGAAAAGGTATCTCACTGTGGTTTTGACTTGCAGTTCTCTGGATTAGTGATGTTGAACATTTTTCCATATGTTTGTTGGCCACTTGGATGTTGTTATGGTTTGGCTCTGTGTGCCCACCCAAATCTCATCTTGAATTGTACTCCCATAATTCCCATGCGTTGTGGGAGGGACCCAGTGGGAGATAATTTGAATCATGGGGACAGTTTCCCCCATACTGTTTTGTAGTAGCAAATAAGTCTCACAAGTTCTTGCATCTTCCTTATTTTTTTTGCCACCACCATGTAAGAAGTACCTTTTGCCTCCTGCCATGATTCTGAGGCCTCCACAGCCATATGGAACTGTAAGCCCAATTAATCCTCTTTTTCTTCCCTTAGTCTCAGTTATGTCTTTATCAGCAGCATAAAATAGACTAATAAAGTACATTGGTACCAGTAAAGTGGAGTATTGCTGAAAAGATACCTGAAAATGTGGAATTGGCTTTGGAACTGGGTAACATGCAGAGGCTGGGCTCACAAGAAGATAGGGAAATATGAGAAAGTTTGGAACTTTTTAGAGACTGGCTTTGACAAAAATGCTGGTAGTGATATGAACAATATGAACAATAAGGTCCAGGCTGAGGTGGTCTCTGATGGAGGTGAGGAACTTGTTGGAAACTAGACCAAAGGTGAGTCTTGTTATGTTTTCGCAAAAAGACTGGTGACATTTTGCTTCTGCCCTAGAAATCTGTGGAACTTTGAACTTGAGAGAGATGATTTAGGGTATCCAGCGGAAAAAATTTTGAAGCAGCAAAGCATTCAAGAGGTGACTTGGGTGCCATTAAAAGCATTCAGTTTTGGATGGGCATGGTGGCTCATGCCTGTAATCCCAATACTTTGGGAGGCCAAGGCAGGCAGATCACAAGGTCAGGAGGTCAAGACCAGCCTGGCCAACATAGTGAAACCCTGTCTCTAGTAAAAATACAAATATTAGCCAGTTGTGGTGGCAGTCACCTGTAATCCCAGCTACTCAGGAGGCTGAAGCGGGAGAATCACTTGAACCTGGGAGGCGAAGGTTGCAGTGAGCTGAGATAGCACCACTGTACTTCAGCTTGGGCAACACAGGGAGATTGTCTCAAAAAAAAAAAAAAAAAGCATTTAGTTTTAAAAGGGAAACAGAACAAAAAAGTTTGGAATATTCCCAGCCTGACAATGTGAGAGAAAAGAACAACTCTTTTCTTTTCTTTCTTTTTTTTGAGGAGAAATTCAAGGTGGCTGCAGAAATTTGCATAAGTAAGGAGAAGCCAAATGTTAATCCCCAAGACAATGGGGAAAATGTCTCCAGGGCATGTCAGAGGTCTTCATAGCCTCCCCTCCCTGCACAGGCCAGGAGTTCTAGGAGAAAATGGTTTCCTTGGTCAGGCGAGGGTCCCTGTGCTGTGTGCGGCCTAGGCACTTGGTGCCCTGCGTCACAGCCACTCCAGCCTTGTCTCGGGCCTTGGCTTCAGAAGGTGGAAGCCCTAAGCCTTGGCAGCTTCCACATGGTAGTGAGCCTGTGTGTGCACAGAAGTCAAGAAATGAAGTTTGGGAATCTCTGCCTAGATTTCAGAAGATGTATTGAAATGCCTGGGTGCCCAGGCAGAAGTTTGCTGCAGGGGTTGTGGTACTCATGGAGAACCTCTGCTAGGGCAGTCTGGAAGAAAAATGTGGGGTTAGAGCCCACACACAGAGTCCCTACTGGGGCACTGCCTAGTGAAGCTGTGAGAAGAGGGCCACAGTCCTCCAGACCCCAGAATGGTAGATGCACTGACAGCTTGCACCATGCACTTGGAAAAGCCATAGACACTCAATGCCAGCCATGAAGGCAGCTGGTAGAGAGGCTATACCCTGCAAAGCCACAGGGGTGGAGCTGCTCAAGACCATGGGAACCCACCTCTTGCATCCGTGTGACCCAGATTTGAAACATGGCATCAAAGGACATCATTTCAGAACTCTAAGATTTGACTGCCCTGCTGGATTTCAGACTTGCATGGGGCCAGTAGCCCCTTTGTTTCGGCCAATTTCCCACATTTGGAATGGCTATATTTACCCATGTCTCACAGATAGAACTCAGTGCCTGTACCCCCAATGTGTCTAGGAAGTAACTAAATTGCTTTTGATTTTACAGGGTCATAGGTGGAAGCAACTTGCCTTGTCTCAGATAAGACTTTGGACTGTGAACTTTGACTAAATGTGGAAATGATTTAAGACTTTGGGGGACTGTTGGGAAGGCATGATTGGTTTTGAAATGTGAAGACATGAGATTTAGAGGGGCCAGGGGCAGAATGATATGGTTTGGCTGTGTGTCCCCACCCAAATCTCATCTTGAATTGTACTCCCATAATCCCACGTGTTATGGGAGGGACCTGATGGGAGATAATGTGAATAATGGGGGCAGTTCCCCCATGCTGCTCTTGTGGCAGTGAGTAAGTCTCAGGAGATCTGATGGTTTTATCAGGGGTTTCCACTTTTGCATCTTCCTGATTGCTGCCACCATGTAAGAAGTACCCTTTGCCTCCCGCCATGATTCTGAGGCCTCCCTAGGCATGTGGAACTGTAAGTCCAATTAAACCTCTTTTTCTTCAGTCTGTATTATGTCTTTATCAGCAGCATTAAAATGGACTAATACAGATGTCTTTTTAAAGAAGTATCTATTCATGTCTTTGGTCCACTTTTTAATGGAGTTACTTGTTCTTTGCTTGTTGAATTGTTTAAGTTTGTTATATATTCCAGATATTAGACCTTTGTCAGATGCATAGTTCACAAACATTTTCTCCCGTTTTGCAGGTTGTCTGTTACGCTGTTGGTAGTTTCTTTTGTTGTGCAGAAGCTCTTTAGTTTAATTATTAATAGATCCCCCTTCTTATTCTCCTTGCAATTGCTTTTGAGGACTTACTAATTCTTTGCCAAGACTGATGTCCAGGATGGTGTTTTCTAGGCGTTTTTCTAGGATTCTTGATGTGGGAAGAGATGGCCAGGAGGAGACATGTGTTACTTATAGTTAAATGATTACAAGCTTGCTTTGCTTTTTATACACTGCGATTTGTGCCACAGATCATATCCAAACCATGGTGTAGTAAAATAAAAGCAGAGCTCAAGCGGTAACAGGAGGCCTATGGTAAAGACCATCTAAGAGCGCCCTATAACCACGGAACACTGCGGTGTGGTTGCAGAGCAGAAGAAAAAAACTGCTTTGATTCCACAACTCTTCCCACCATAGAGTTTGTGTAAGGATCTTGTCAAGGGAGCTTATGCAAAAGACTCTGGGAAGGAAATGCAACCTCTGCTCATAAGACTCTAGAGGGTCTTCGCAGATGGGTGCTGGTAAGGCCGGAAAGCCTTGCAGGGCAGAGACACCAGAACACCACAGGCTCCGCCTATGTTCTCAGAATATGGAGCAATTCCAATTGTTATGTGTCCACAATGCTTGGGAAATAAAAGCCCCTTGATGCACTGTGTGTGGTCAGACCTTATGGCACTGCTGCTCTTCTCTTGCGAAAACACCTGGATAGAAAATGGATGGTAAAATCTGTGTCCTTAGTTAGCATTTCATAGGAGAACTGGGTTTGCTATTGAATGCTGCAGACACATGCTTTTCCTCTGGCTGTCTTCCTCCTCAACCCTCCTCCCCACAGCCTGCAACATTAACAAGATAATACACCTAATAAAAATGCCTGGAACCCAGAGCTCAGTGCCTGGGTTCACCCCTCGAGAGTTCATTGGATTCCTGGACCCATGCTTTAAAATTCTATTCTTGTGTCTTTGTCTTTATTTCTTTTCTTACTCCCTCATCACCCAGGACATGGGGCACCCACACACAGGGTTAGGCTGGTTCCCAGCACTTATAGTTTGAGATCATCTGTTTAAATCTTTAATTTTAATCTTGAGTTATTTTTTGTATGTTGTAAAAGGTAGGCAGCCAGTTTCATTCTACTACATATGGCTAGCGAGCCACCCCAAAACCATTTATTGAATAGTGAGACCTTTCCCCACTGCTAATTTTTTTTCTTTAACTTTGTCAAGGATCAGGTGGCTATAGGTGTGCAGCTTTATTTCTGGGTTCTCTATTCTGTTCCATTGGTCTGTGTCTGTTTTGGTATCATTACCATACTGTTTTGGTTACTGTAGCCTTATAGTATAGTTTGAAGTCAAGTAATATGATGCTTCCAGCTTTGTTCTTTTTGCTTAGGATTGCTTTAGCTATTTGGGCTCCTTTTTGGTTATATACAAATTTTAGAATCATTTTTAAAAAATTCTGAGGACCACAAATTTTTGATGGTTTTGAATTACCTTGCAGGATGAGACCAGAGGAAGAACATGTGGCAGAATCAGGACCCAGACTTACTTAAAATAGATTTATAAGCCTACCTCTGTGAGATAACATCAGCCCCAGTTTAATATGAGTTGATACAAGGTTGAGAAGAGAGGAATAAATCTCTAATATCCTTGGAAGGTATCCATGCTCAGTGTTTTGAGAATGTACTCAGGACTTCAGAATTGGCTGTAGGCTAGACTCCCTGATAGAGCAGCTTGAGATTATCTCCCTGAAGAATTATAACAGTTACTAAGGTGACTGCTAGATGCATTAGCCACTTTCCTAGGGATCCTGCATTGCTTTTTAGAGCCTTAAGGGCAGGCAGAGAAGAACTAACTGATACTCTGTGCTATCACTGTTTCATTTAATTGTTACACTGATCCTCTGAGAAAATTCACTGAATAGATGATAAACTAAATCTCAAGAGAGAGAAAGGAATGTGTTCTAGTATTCATACGTTTTATAAGTGGCAACCAGAACTCTTTCTGCAATTCCTCATAACATCTCAAACCCAACCCCATCACCCCTACACATATTAAATACATAGTACCCATCAGCCCAAACCCACCCTCTGAAAAGGAAACTTAAGGCAATCAAAATGGATTGACTCAGTGAACATACTCTGCCTTCTTTCTTTTTATTCATTTTCAACACATATTTATTAAGCACCTACATTATGCCAGGCACAGCTCTTGGTACTGAGGATATAGGATTAACAAATCAGATGAGATTCCTTCTCTGGTGGAATTTAATTCTAGTGAGAAGAGCTAGACAAAAAAACTAATAAACCACTAACTGAACAAAATAATTTTTGATAGTCACGTTAGAAAGGAAGTGAACCTGATTTGGTAGAAAGGGACTGGGGAGAAGAAGCTACTCACTCTAGCTACAATGTGGAAGGTGTTCAAAGAAGGGTTAAGGAGGTCACTTTTGAGCTGAAACATGACAGAACAAAGCCATCCAAACAAAAATGAACATAGGGAGTGTTACAGGCAGAGAAACAGGGAGTTCAGACCCGTATCAGACCCCTTCATATTTTAGCCTTTTGTTTAATGTAATGTGCATAACAGTGAAGCATGTTTCTGATTTATAATCAGAATGATATTGTATTATTCAGCATTATTATTATTTTTCTGGGTGTTTTGGTAGTGGGGCTAGTAATCTTACTTCAAGAAGGCTATGATCTGCACAAGTCCCAGAGACAAGTTGGCTTTATAGGAGGAGATAAAACATGGGAGTTTACCTCTGTTTTCTGAGAGAACCTGTACATACCTTAGGCTCAGCCTGAGGAGCAACTCACTGTCGTGAATAGTCAGGGCCCAGATACGCCAGGGTCAGCGGGAAGCCTCCAGATCCCTAGTCACACAGATGGAACTCAGGCACCTCAGAAGCAAGGTGCTGGATTATATGAACATTTATTTTAGTGCCAAATGGGACTGTTGCCAAGATGTCTTTGGTTATCATGAAGAGTAAATTCTAAAACAAGGAAGGAAATGAAATTATGTTTGTGTAGATAAGAATAGACTATGTGGCATAAAATAATTGGGAGAGCCAGGAGTAGGGGAACGGTATGATCTCAAACAAGGATCAAGTAGAATAACTTTTAAAACGATAAAAATCACTGCCTAGACCTGTGCTTTTCCAACCTAGAATCTCTGAAAGTAGTAACAGGAACTAAAAAGCTATTTGTAGTGTTTCAAAGACACAAGTGAATGATAAGGCTACATAGGCTATCCTTTACTTCGTGCCCTTTCAGATCATTCTTTCATCGTTCAGTATATCAACAAATCGTTAATGAGTTGTCTACTATGTGCCAGGTGCCATGCCAAGTGCTAGGAAATTTTATAAATGGCTCAAGTAAGCATCCTTGCTGTTAATATATTTTAACCATCTAATGTGGCAAAGAGACAAGTAAATGAATAGTTTTAAAACAATATTTCATATACCGATGGAAGGGTTTATGGGGTACTTTGCAAAGTCCAAAGGGTGGGGGGAATGCTAATCCAGCTGGGGTAGGGTCTTGCATAAACTTCCTAGAGGAGACATTGCTAAATCTCAGTCTTAAAGTTCATATATAAATTAGCCAGATGGATCCAAAGGAATGAAATTCTTGGCCGAGGAAAAATCATATATATAGGACTTTTAATTCTCCAGAGTACTTATTCATTGTATCAGTTAGAATTGTGTTCAGTTTTGAGGAACAGAAAACTCTGGTATCAGTAGTATAAGCAAATAAAGGTATATTTGTTTCACAGAGTAAATTTGGAGATAAGTGACATCTGGTTTTGGTTTAATGGCTAATGATGTTAGGACTGCCATGTGTCTCTGAGATTCCTTGGACTTTTCCTTCATGCTTGTTGCCTTATGATGGAAGAAGAGCTGCAGCTTTGTTCATGTTCAATCATGAGGGAGGGGTCAGAAGAAGCACCATGTCTCTATTAATCAGGAAAATAAACACTTTCCCAAGGAGCACCCCACCACCACCAAACCAGAAGTCTTATCCTTCTGCGTCATATGCTCAAGCAAGGCTACGTGCCACTCCTAACTGCAGTGTAGGCCAGATACACAAATATTTAACTCTTCTACTCTCCAGAGTAGAAGTTAGCAAGTCGAGTGAGTTGGGATTGACTAGTAAGACAGTCAGTCAGTAGTATCTGTCAAATATATCATTTCATTTGCCTCCTTATAGTAAGTTTGAGAGGTGGAAAGAGTGGGTGTTATTAGCTCCACTTTATAGAAGAAGGAACATTTGGAGAGCCTAAAATCACAAAGCTGAACATTTATTCACTGATAACAAAAACAAAAGCTAATATTGGTTGTATGTATGCTTCTTATGCACCAGACTCTATGCTAAGCACTTTATATATGTTCTCTCATTTTCTTCCCATGCAGTCCTGTAAGGTAGGCTTTCCTTATTTTATAGATGTATCTGAGTAACACATCTGAGGTGTAAGGAGATACTGACATAAGTTGGCCAGGATCACAAAGCTAGTATATAGCAGAGCCCTCAGGATTCAGTTCCCCAGAATGTCAGCCTGATGCTTTTCTTGTCTCATATCCCTTTGATTTAAATGATCAAAACTTTCTCCCTGTAGATCTAGCGAATGTACCACCTCACTGATGTTGCCCAGAGCCCTTGAAGCCACCCTATGCGCCTGTTACTTCTAATTTATGTGAGCCACTCCTGTTTCTTCATTATTGCTTTTATGGACTTAGAATCCAGCAACACATTATTTCAAATGTGCTGCCATTATGAATGCATTTTCTATCGTTGTAATAGCACCAACCATAATGAATACATTTTGTATCCATGCAGATGTCACTGGTGCTTTCAGTGCTTCATTCTAATTTATGCTGGAAAATGAATACTTAAAAGTATTACCCAGGCTCCCATTACTCCAGAGGAAATTAGGGATGCCTTGTGTATGTGCATATGTTTTTGTATTCATGTAGCAGATAGAATGTTTTGGTCAGAATGAATTGTGTGTGTGAAATGAGAGTCTAGCCCTTTCCCCACAGGGCACATTGGAGTTAATTACCTATGCCTATCAATGAACCTTTGCAAGCAGGTTTCTTTGTGAGTGAGTGTTTTGGGCACAAATTATAATCAGATTTTGTAGACGTAAAATCAGGAAAGCCCTTTGGATTGAGAGATACATGTTTTGGGGTGCCCCAAAGTCTTCTGGCCTTCTTTTACACAGCCAGCATAGGTACCAAGGATGTGCTTGGTGGTAGAACTCACCCCATCTATCAGCCTCACACTGACATAGCCTTCAGTGTTGAGGGTGAACAGTGAGGCAGAAGCCTACTGGGAATGTGCTGTGCTTGGGATTAATTATGTGAACTCACCTTTATGACAAGAATTAGTTCATAATGTAGAGGATAATAGTCAAAGATTCTGAAACACTGGACTGTGGTAGGATGTAGTCCCATTATGGATAAGGGCAGGAGTACTCAGCAATCCAAGAAATGACCTCTCTTATGTTTGAAACAATATGTAGGTCATAATGCTCTGGATATTCAGCCTGTCTGTAGGGGATTCTTGAAATGGTATCTTTTTAGGTATAGGGATCTGAGCAGCTAAAGGGTACCTGGAAGGTAACTTGTAAGATCCAGTATTGCAAATCTTCTTTCAAGGGTTCTATGTATTAAAAGGAGGAGAAGTGGTGGTTTACATAATATAAGAGTATTCTAAGTTTCTTTAAAATGCCACATTTTTATACCATAATTATTTAAATCTTTTAAATATTCAGGAGTTGCCTCTTAATAAAAAGTACCTACTTTGTTTAGGATTACTGACTCCATAATTGCAAGGCAAATCAAAGAAGGGATAGTGATTGCAAACTGAATTTAAAATGGGTGTGTATTTATGTGTGTGTGTGTGTGTATATATACACATATACAATATGTATATAGATTAAGGGGTTTGGAAATGTTCGTTTTGCCTCTAACACAAAAGGGCAATAACCATTCTAAAATTTGGCTTGGGGAGAAGCAAAATTTCTCTATAAATCTTTAGGTGATCTTAAATTTCACCAGGTTTTTATTGCTGAAAATCTAAGAACAAAAAACTAAGTTGTAGAATTTCAGTATCTTTCATTTTCTGTTTCATAATGAGTACTTTCCCCTCTTGGAGTCTCTCAAGCCTTAATTTTTACACAGTACATCACCTGACTCTTATGTCAATATCTGAAAGACAGATTTGCAAGAACTAGTTTTCTCAAATCTGACTAGAAATAAAGCCTAGATAAGACCAATGCAATAACCTTAAAGAAGGTATTGTTCTTCACTTCTTTCACACCAGAAAGCTATGAATACTTGTTCTATGCTGACTAAAATGTTTACTGTGTTATGGGGAATTCCATGGAACCAAGTATACTGTTTGAGGGGATTAGTTAAAACACAAATGAATTTAGCTCTGAATTGAATCTGAGTTCCATGTTCTACACTTTTGCAGATTAAAATAGCACTAATGCGCTCTCTATCCCCTAAAAGAAAACAGCGAGAGGCAAAAATCTTCAAAGCTCAAAAGACAGATGCAGTTTACCATCAGGGCAGCTTTGAGTCAGAATTGCAGGGGCCTAAAACCTGAGAGAAGAACCTCTGGGTCTCCACACCCCTGCTGGGGTAAGAGTTCAGTCTTCATGGTGGGGAGCAGGAGTGGCAACATAGTATCAGCTTGATTTGCTTCAGTTTCCTACTTTCAGCTCAGTTAAGCTGGCAGGAAAGGCTGGGAACCAACCTGTTTCCACCCTAGGAGCTGCCCATCTTAAGAGAGTTCCTCTAGTAAATGTGCCTTCAGGGGCCTATATAACTGAAGCAACACCATTTGCATTAATTCAACCTACTCTTGTCTTTTGCCTCCTAAAATTTTCAGGGTTCCCTGCCATACGCGTATACTGGATAGTAAAAGTTTCTAGTCTCTCAATTGCGTGCTTATAGTTTGCTCTAAGATGATTGAACCACATGAGAGAGAACCAGCCCCAAAGAAAAAGTGGCACTCTGTTTCCTTAACCTGAGTCATCTGTGCTTTCACCGCCATTCTTTTGTTGTGGTTGTTTTTAGCCATGAAACGAACTCAAGAATTTTTTTTTTTTTTAAATTTCAACCATAAATAGCACCTACTGAATGAGAATAATACCAAACTTAAGTATTTTCCAAAACTTTGAAATAAAACAAGTTACAGCTATTGTTTATAAAGTATTAACCTTGTGCCCAGTATAATATTAAGAACTTTAAAAAGAATTTCTCTTTAGTAGTATTCACATCTACTCTTACTGGATGCATTTTACAGATGAGAAAACTAAGAGAGGAAAGTGACTTTCCCAAGGTTACATTATCTACTTATCTCAGTTCCCAGTCCTTTCCTTTTAGATGGTTATTGACAACTAGAAGATTGAAGAAAGTTTCCATCAAAGACTTCATTAGCTCACTTAAGATAAATAGGTTGACTCTTCTTTTAATCAGGTGGACAGGATAAGCCACCATGCTCTGCACACTACCCACAGTAGGACCTAATTAAACCCAGGAGTAACAGCTACTGAGACCTGGCAAGACCCACAGTCCCACCCAACCTTTTTTTTAGTGGGAAGAACATGAGTTTTGCAGCCAGTCACTAACCCCTCTGAGCCTCATTTTCCATATCTGTAAAACAAAATCATAATGCCTTCTTCACAGAGATGCAGCCCTAATTGGACAAGAGATTACATATGAATGCCTATTATAGTAAGTGTTCATTGAATAATTTTTAAAATATACACAGTTACTTAAAATGTCATTTTCTCTGTGTTAGCAAAAGGTTTCCCAGGCACAGGAGAGTTGTTGGAAGATACAGTGTTCTTCAGTTTCCATTCTTCAGGTTCATTCTTTATAGCCAACTTTGCTTTTTATGTCATGTTTTTCCCTCCAAGGTAGGAGGTGGGCTGACGCTTTCCCTTCTGCCCTCCCCATCCTTTAGCTTTCTGTAAGTATTTTCTCGCCTCCCTTTTGTGATTTCCTTAAGTGCTTTTAATGGTTGCTTGACACTAGAAAGATATTCCCAGCAGGCACTCAATTTGTAATCGCTGCTTGTTGCTTGATGTGAACTTGTGACTGACCTCTGGGAAAGCTGTGTGGGCGGGCATGGGGATGAGAGGAGGAAACAAGGCTCTGTTCCAGCAAAGCGAGATATGCCCCTGAGCAGCTGGCTGGCAACTGGAGGGGTGGCTCTGAAGATTGCTGTCATACCTTCTGCCACCTTGGGTTGGCCAGCATGTCTGGAAGTATAATCTGTAGTAGGTTATGAAATGGTTAAACAACCATATTCTTAAACAACACCAGCCAAAGCACAAACAAAAGAAAAACAAATGATAGAGAAGCTACAGTACATTTCCACAGTGTCTTTGTTTTACCACAAGGTGAATGGAATGCCCTGAGGAGCAGCCTGCCTACATCTAGAGCTAATCATCCATTATTCCACAGCCTGCGACCAGGGGCCCTAGAAAGTCCCCACTTTTTTTTTTTTTTAATCTTTTAATTCTGATTGTCTTCACCAAAGTAGGTGACTGAGGTA
Organism: Saimiri boliviensis; assembly: GCF_048565385.1. Taxonomy (NCBI): domain Eukaryota; kingdom Metazoa; phylum Chordata; class Mammalia; order Primates; family Cebidae; genus Saimiri; species Saimiri boliviensis. The sequence goes on from NC_133454.1 coordinate 104,035,016, forward strand.
TTGCAAATGAAAGAAAAATGCAAAAAATTCTTTGTATCTTCATTCTACAAATCTTATACACCTGGCTGCTAATCAGGGCTGAAAGTGATGAATCCGGACACTTACCTTCAAGCAGCAGTTCCCTGTCTAGAGGAGGAAAAGCCAAGTCTCTGTACCGGGTTAGTTTTACCACAAGAGACACCTGTGGTAGTGGGTGTCAATGTCAGGGAAATGGATTTCATGTTAAATGCCTTGTCCCCAATCTTTTGTGACCCCCCGAACCTTATGGGTTTATCCCCAAACCACACTGTGAGCTAGGACTTCATAAAGAGGCATCGAGTCTACCACTGTTCACAGCTTCACTTCCTAGCCTTTGTAATGAATTACCCTGTTTATGACATGGCTCACTTTCCAGGCTGCCACTCTCCCCTTCCTCACCTGCTCTGATGCCTGCCTTACCCCTATGGCAGTTGTTCATGCTTATTCCCTTGATTAGGCTACTTCTAGCTCACCTGGTCTTACCAGCCCTTGGGATCCTACATTTCTATTGCTCCCCCATGAACAGTAGAGCCACTATGTTCCTCCTTGGTCCTACAAGCAGGACCCCAGATTCTCCGAGCCTGAAGGTGGATGATGAGTAGTCTCTGGGCTGGAGTGGTCAGCATAGACTTAATGGAAGACTTAGGCTGGTTATGATGTGAGTGGGGAAAGAGAAAGGATGTGGCTTTTCCACCCTGGAACAAGATAGATCTATGTTATGACTTGTTAACGGACATTCAAACCATCATTGTGAAGGAGGGGTTTAGAACTGGAGCTGCCACAGAAATTCAAGGATTATCTGTGGACTTCAGTTTTGTACTGTTCTTTACCAAAGGGAGGGGGAAGGGAGAGAAGGGGTCATTGGAACAAAAGAAAGAAAATAAAGCCTCTAGTATGGAGTTATATCAGATTCATAGAGTCATTCTATTCTCTTTCTCTAGACAATTTTTATATTCCTGCTTTAGGCCTAATTTGAGAGTCTGATTTTGACCCCTAACAAGAATGTCCTTTGCAGCCACGTTGTGACCATTCATGCCAATTAAAATGAAAATGATTGTCTTGCCTTTCACACATACCAGTGGTTTTCAGCCTTGGTTGCTGGACCCCTACAGTTAATGGCTCCATTTCCAAAGCCTGGTCTTTCCATACTCTTCAGTGGGCAGAAGGAGGCATATGATTAGTCATCAGAGGTCTTAGTCCCTCCAGAGCTCAGAGCTTTATCAGCAATCAGACTCAGGAGAGATGGTTGGAGAAGCCATCTGGGAAGGAAGTAATTTCTCTTTACTGAACATAAACTAAGTTGTTACACAGGCTTTGCTTAAACTCTTACACACAGAATTATGACTCTTCTTTTTAACTCCTTTTTTCTTTCTTGTGTATATTTCAGCCTGAAGCCCTAAAAAAGTTTTTTTATAGAGGAGGAGATTTATTGTCTCATAGCAAATGTTTTTTAATTTAAAAACAACTCTCAAAATAATTTTCTCATCTTTTCCCCAAAGTGGTTGACTGAAAAATATTTTGTTGTCTTTCCCTCCGTCCCACCCGTCTCTGCTGGGCTGAGTGAAGACTGCAGTGGGATGTTTTCAGTACTGAGTGGTTGAGTGTGTAGGAAAGTAAAAGATCTATACACCTCTTATTAACTTCTCATTCTAGGGTAGAAGAGCCATCTGATATAGTTATTGTTCTATATTAAACTTGAGTCTGATTGAGACTGAGAATTAAAGAGCCTTAGAAATCATCTAATCCAAGGAGGAAGAAGGGGATACAGCAATATGTCATGAAAGCTTAGCATGGAGAAAAGTGATCACTTAATAGTTTACCATGTGCTATATGTTTTTACACTCATTAAGAACCTGGGAATCACTGATCATCTTTTACAAGTGAGGAAACTGGGACCCAGTGGAATAAGTTTTGTCCCGTGGGGACTCAGTTAATAAGTAAAAGGACTGGATTCAGCCTTAGTTTCTCTGACTGCGCTTTCTGCCCCTCTTAGCCTGAAAGAAAAAGTTGAGAGTTCTGACTGCAGGGAGCCCTGTCATCCAAGTTACTGACAGGTGCCCCTCAATTAAGCAGTCTTAAAGAGCAACTGGGTCTTACTCAGTTCTAAGAGGCATGGTCCCCGTATTTACTGTTCCTTCTGCCTGGGCCCTCCAGTTGGGCCAGTGATGAGCAATTGCTTTTCAGGTATCATAAATACATCTTATGACACTTGATTTATATTGACAATAAGCCATAAACAGGTTCTTCTTCATGTAGATGAAACACGTCTGAAGTTGTAGGATTATGTCATTTGGGTGTCACAGCAGAGCTGGCTTCAGGGAAAACTGGGAGGAGGGCAAAATGTGTCTTTAAAAATCTTATCTGCTTCTTTCAGCACCCTGTACTTATGCCCTAGTCCTGACTCTTTAAAGATTATCATTTCTCTTTCTCCCAGCAAAACTTAACCTCATCCTATCACCTCCTAAGATGACAGCCAGCTCATCCAGAAGCTCTTCTGCACTCAAGTGGTTTGTGGTTATTGTCCCATGGCATACTCTTGTCTTGTAATACATACTGATGTTTAGTGGTGAAACTACAAGGAACCTTCTAAGTGCAGTACCTTAGACTAAAGGAACAATTTTAATAGAGACTTTAGGCTTAATAGCTTATGGGAGATCTTTTGAAAGTGGCAGAGGCCTTGCTGTTTTTCAAAAACATGCTCCCGTGTTTGGTTTTCCTCCAGTACATAGAGCAGTCCTTTGAGTTCAAAACACTGGGCTTTGTTCAGTCTTGAGACTGGCCAGTGACATATGAAGGATGGAAAGCTGCAGTCTTCAGTTCCTTTCTTCTCTGTGCTTCAGCTCTCCTGTTTGGTGTTTTTATGTGTTTTGGGTCATCTAGTGGTGACCAGACTAGTGCTGTCTCTCATATGAGAGCATTGAACTGCAGTACAAGGAGAGCCTCTAGTAAGATTGGCTGAAAGTAAATTGGATGTGATGTTCATCTCTTTGCTGTCTACATCAAGCAGCCCTCCTCCCAGGGGGGCAGATTTCCAGACCTGTTGACTGTATTATGAGCTTTTGAAATATTGAGGTTGGAGTGCAGGTGGGGATGGCTTTCTTACCTTCTTTTCCATCTCCTAGGGAAACTCATAACAAGAACATTTACTGAAGGGGAATGGTAGAACTGGGTAGTAAACAGGGAAGGAACCAGGAAGTGGGAGAACAGGGACCCTCTGTTCCCTTTCATAAACATCCACTTCTCAGTTATACTCATCTGAGAAGACATGCTGCCAGAGATGCTTGAGTTATTAACTAGGCATAAGACACCTCCTCATGGTTTCTTGTTTTCCCATTTCAGAGCCCTCTCACTGTCCCTGGCACAGGCTTTAAACTCCTGGGTAAGTGAGTCTGGCTTTGGCAAAGAGGGAGCCCTGGCTTCTGCTTGGGAGCAAGTGTCCATTCACTCCAGACCCCCAGCATCCCGACGTTGGCACCTGTAATACTCTCCAAGCTGAGTCTCAGATCCTTGCTGATGATGTAATCCCATTTGAGCAGCCTAATGCCTGCTGGCTCCCATGTAGGCTTTATATGGAGTTACCACTGAGTGTTTGTTTTTCTTTTTTTTTTTTCCTGAAACATCGGCTTGTGCTGCCTCAAGGAGTGTCACACAGAACACAGCCTGAATATTTTAAGCATAGCTTTTGTTCACATTTTGAAGTGCTGGCAGTGTGGTAGATGCCATATGGAGTCCTGACACCCTTCTCATCTCCTGTTCTTTCCCATTCACATCCCCCCATTTTCTTAGGAGACACTTCAAGCATGACCCATAAAGATAAGCATTAGGAGCTGCTGATGAGACACGTTCTCTCAGTGGACCTCTCATACTTTATCTGTAGCCATTCTGAACTTTTCACATCTCCTTGAACATGCCGAGCTGTTTCACATCTCCAAGAGTTTGTTCAAGCTATTCCCCCCACCTGGCATACCCCACTCCTCGCCCTGTTATCTTCCTGGAAAATACCAATCCATCTGTCAACACTCAGTGATAGAGTCTTCTCTGACTCTGTAAGTGGAATTTAGCACTTCTTCTCTCATGGCACATAGCTACATTCTTCACCCTACTGTGAGCTCCTAAACGGTGGAGATACCTGATACACCACTGTGTTCCATCACTGTCATGTGTTTGAGGCTCAGTCACTGCAAGGTGAAAGAGTAGCCACTGACTTCAGGATAGGAGTGATATAAAAACAGTTGAATTTAGTTGAATACTCATTAGGCAGTAGGCTGAACACATTATATCCATTATCTCATTTAATATTTATATCAACTCTAAGAGGTAGATCCTGGTATCACCCCTTCCCGAATCAGCCCTACACACACACACACACACACACACACACACACACACACACACAAAGTGTGCGCGCACACATGCCTATGCACCCATCATTCTCTATTCCAGCATCCTGGTTTATTTTCTTCATATTCACTATCTGAAATTATTTACTTGTTTATTGTCAACTTACTGAAAGTTACGCTCCGTGAAAACAGGGACTTTGTCAGTCTTTTTCACTATTATTTTACCTATTTGAGTGCCTTATATACTGTGAGTACTCAATAAATACTTGTTCACTGAAAGCACAAATGAAGGAATGACTTCCCATTTCACAGTTGAGGAAACCAAGGTCTAGAGGATGTTAAATAGCTTTGCCAAAGCTATATAGCTCAGAGCTGGAGGGCTTGGATGGTAATCCTGGTCTCATTCCAAAGTGGATGATCCTAACATATCATTCTCCTTCCTTTAGGAGTTCTTCAAGTAGACAGATCTTAGTGCTCCTAGAGAAAGGTCTGCTTTCCTGCTGGATGTAGTTTTTACCTTGAAGGTTTGCCTTCCCCACCTTTTACCTCACCAGTGAAATCCCTCCTCCTAGGCCAAGGCAAGTTATGAGAGCCGCCGTATGCCAGCTGCCAAATGTCTTCAGTGCCAGGCATGTTGCTAAACGTGGGGTAATATGGTGAATGAGAAACAAATGCAGCCTCCAAGGAGATCAAGTGGCAAAGACTGACTTTTACAGTATAACCACCTGCATCACTGGTTCCCTGACGGAAGATGGGGGACATCATCTTGACCTAATTTAGATTTCATCCTTTAGTAGGGTATAGTGAAAATCACCTCAAACCTTGAAAGATATTTCTATGTAACCTAATCAAATGAGTGAGACCTTGGTGGCTCTCACTGCAGGACAGACAGAATTGAAAATGAAACTAATACCTGACTCAATGAGATTCTGTCCTAATTTCAGGGGAACAGGTCTTGGTGGCAGGCCCTTTTTCAGGACTGTTTGCTGGAGCCCTCAAGAACCAAGATGAGAATCTGAGGGAAATGGCCACTTTGCAGCCAGGTTACAACAGGAAAGTTATGACTGGTTGCAGTTGTAAAAACGGAAGAAAAAATATCTGCTATGCTTTTTTTTTTTTTTTTTTTTTTTAGAGGGACTATTGGGGCCAGCCACAGTGGCTCATACCTCCAGTCCCAGCAATTTTGGAGGCCAGGGCAGGCAGATGACCTGAGGTCAGGAGTTCGAGACCATCCTGGCTAACATGCTATAAGCCCATCACTACTAAAAATACAAAAATTAGCCTGGCATGGTGGTGTGTGCCTGTGATCCCAGCTACTCAGGAGGTTGAGGCAGGAGAATCGCTTGAACCCAAGAGGTGGAGGTTGCAGTGAGCCAAGATCGCACCACTGCACTCTAGCCTGGGTGACAGAGTCTGTCTCAAAAATAAATAAACAAACAAACTAAGAGACTATTGGGATCCCCTGTAACAGGGAGAAAGTTTTCTAGTAATTGGTGCCCAACTGGAGTTTGAGTCTGCCAAGGCCTTGGAACATCTTTAGCAAAAAGGTACCAGTTACCTCTTCTGCTACTAGTAATGAGGCATTACAAATAACCCAGCTGAGTAAATGCAGCCGGCTGATGTCACAAGCCCCTCATATGCTGCCTTCACTCATCATTGCCCAGGGCTAAAAACAAAAGCCAGGCCTTGATAGTTTCAGCTCTGCCTAGCTGGGACCTTGGGATGTTATTTCATTTTTCTACTCTGCATGTTCTTCGTCTGTAAAGTGGAGTGTTAATGCTGTTATACAGAGTTATTATGAAAACTGACTGTAAGGATTTTGATGAAGTGATTAGTTCCATGTCTAGAAGTAATAACATCCATTTATTAATTTTAAGTGCTTATAATGTGTAATTATCCTCTTTTTACCGATACGGAAACTTTAAAGAGGCATCTCACCCAAAGTTGTAGAGCTAATGTGTGCTGGAATGGGGTCTCAGAACTTAGTTGTGTGCTTTTTCCACAATCAGTCTCAACAACCACAATAACTAACCCAGCTCGCCCACTTCTGGATCCGTGCCTCAGCTGACATATTATGAGGGAAAGAGGGGAGCCATGAATTAAGCATCTCTTCACCTCTATCTTGGCCCTGCTGACTTGATATCATCCTCATCTCTGTTGCTTCATAGACTGTTAGGGTAAAAGGTGGATAGTTAAAGTACTGGAATCCAAGCCTGCCTTGAGGACAGCTCACAGCTGGGTTGTGGAGAGTTAAAAGTTGGCAAACGTGCAGCTGTTTTATAGAGAAGCCAGATGAGAACATTTCCTGATGGAGATGAATTTGTTCTTCAGGTTTCTCTGTTTAGGGAGGGCCGGATACGAGCTTGTTCTGCTTTGTTCTTAGTGACAACAGCATTCCCTGTCCATGGGCCACATGGTCCTTTACTATACAGCTTCCAGTAAGGCTTACTTGTTTATAAGAATAATCAGTTTATGATACAGCATTTTCATTCAACCTAGATCTCCAGTGTTTATGTATGCCTGGTCATTGCAGAGACAATTAGAAAAGAAATGGAGCTTGGGTTTACCTGTCAAAGTAAGCTACTCATGAGATTCCTAGGCAATATCTCCATGACCAGCAAGTAGCCCATGTTTTGCCTGGGGAGGTTTCTTGAACAGTCACATTTTATAGGATTGTTTTAATCATTTACTCATTCGTTCAATCAAAAATATTTGTTGAGGTTTCAAGAGTGCCAAGCACATTACCAGGTACTGGTGAAACGACAGGGAACAAAATAGTTAAAGACCTTTGCCACTGCAAAATAATTTTAGATAGTGATCAGTGCTATTAAGGCAATATAGCAATTTAGTGTAATAGTACAGGGACAGAGTGGCTGGCTACTGTAGATTTCCTGTCCAGGACAGCATCTGAAAAGGTGATATTGGAGCTGAGACCTGAACGTTCACGAGTCATTCATTCCAAGATGTCAGGGTAAGAGCTTTGAGGCAGACCAGCAAAGCACAAGCTTTAAAGCAGAAACAAGCTCAGCTTTTGGGGGAAACAGAAAGAAAGCTAGTGTGGCCGTAAGGTAGCATAAATCAGGTTGGAGAGGGAGAGAGGGACCAAAACATATAGGAATTTGTGGGTTATTGACTTTATTCTAAGGATTCTAGGAAGCCATTGGAGGATTTTTAAATGGGGCACTGACATAATCTATTGCACATTTTTGAAATATTATTCTGAGTACAGTTTGGATAATAGACAATAGTGCATTAAGAAGAGAAGTAGGAAGACTAGTCAAGAGGTAACTCCAGTAGTTGAGGCAGGAGATGGTGGCAGCAGTGGAGAAGACGAATGGCCACAAATGGGAGAGGTCATGCAGGGCGAGCCAGTAGGACATGCTGTTGGACTGAGTGGGACAGGGAGATGGTGCTGCTAAGATTTTGAGCACATAGAATGCATTCTTATTCATGATAGCTGTTACTGTCTTTATTTTTTAAATGGCGTATACACTAAGAGTACAGGCTTGAGAAGGAATCTTGAGCCCATTGGAATGACAGCATGGTGCCTATAGTGTACATGCAGAAAGTGTTAACTTTTCTCCTTTTTTGTTAATAAATAGCAGTTTTAGAAGCAATAGGGGTTGCAGGTATGGTGATGTATTCAGGAGCCAGAAACTGACTTCCAGTCGATCTCACTGCCACCAACTCACTGTATGACTTTTAACCTCTCTTAGTCTTGGTTTCTTCATACAATGTTATTAAATAACTACAGAATGTTTTGAGCACTTGCTCTGTGACCGGTACGTCCTCAAGCTATATATCTGCCAAGCACTTCATACACATTACTCTCATTTAATCCTTCCAGTGTTCTTCCAGATAGGCACTGTGTCGTCCACTATTTCCAAGTATGAACACTGATCTCAAAATCTCACAGCTAGTAAGTGGCAGAGCTGTGATTCAAACCCAGGTGTTTCTAACTCCTAGGTCCATAGTCATAACCCACTGCCGTATGAAAAGTGGCACTAGGTCTTTTTGGGCTGGTATACTTCCAGCTTCCTACGGCTTCAGGACCTCAATTGAAGATCATCATCTTAGGACCTCCAAAGCTACTGAAAACTATTCTGTCTCTCTGTCTCTCTCTCTCTTCCCCCCTCCCTCTGTCTTTGTGTGTGTTCGTGTGTATCTCTACCTGTGTGTGTGTCTGCCTCTTGCTCTGTCTCACACACACACACGTGTGTGCACACACACAGCCTTCTATAGAGACAGACTAGAGATAAGTGTCAAGCATATTTATTTATTGATCTTTTCTCTTTCTCGCTTTGGTAACTTGTGAGATATAGCAGCTGAGGCAACAGGAAATTTGAAGTCCAGCATTTTATTAAATCTTATGTTTGAGATTTCTATGGAAGGAAACTGCTTGAGAGAGATTTGATTTTCATTATACACATGCCAACAGAAGATGAGGAAACTGGGTCAGGTGGATTCCCTGAAGATATGGGAAGCAGGGGAGGTAAACCCTTTGGTTAATTTCTGCTTCTAACTCTCCATCCCCTGAAATTGCCTGGGCCCTCGTAGCAGGTATAGGAAGGATTCCTTTCAGACCTCATCACAGGAGATCCCCAGTGATAGACAATCCAGCCACACTGGGGGAGGAAAGGGAGGTTGGGGAAGGCCAAAGTAAAGGCAAAGAAAAGGAAAACTTAACTGCCCCAGAGCATTTTTCTCTTGAAGTTCAACAGGAAACTGAGTAACATAGAAGTTATTTTAAAGAGACGGAACAGATAGACACATACATGCATATATATGCACACTATCCCATGCCAGGTCATCTCACTGCAGACACTTTGAATTGCCCCATTATTGGCAAGGGTGTGGGGAAAATGGGCATTCCTGTGCTGATGTGAGTAATGATTGTAAATCAATATAAGATTTCTGGAGGGCAGTATCAAATGCCTCTAAAACCACAAGTCCTGTGTTCTTTGGAGAATATCTGATTTTAGGTTTGGGGAAAAAATAGGCAGCTAAGCCTGGAGGCTCTGTAGTGCTAGAAAGTAGGGGACTGCTCAAACACCAAAAACAAACAGAAAACCCATGTTGATGGGGATATGTCAGTGGAACACAGGAGCCAGCTAACAGAGCCCTCAAAGGCCAAAGCTGAGCAGTTTGAGCAACAAAATGGTAATATTGGATTGTAACCTAAAGAATAAAATAAACATCCATGAGTCCATCCTGATATAAATGATCAAATAAATAAATGAAGGAGAAGAGAGAAATCTCATGTTTGAAAGTGTTTCACATAATTAATGTAGATACTGCACCCTCAAGGAGAGGGAACGTAACTCCTAACTCTTTAAGTATAGGCGGCTCCTAGTGACTTCCTTCCAAAGAATACACTGTGGGAATGGGGAAAAAAAGAGTAGCTATACCATAGAAAAATCTGACAAGCACTACCTCAACCAGGTGGTCAGGGTCACCTTCAGCAGTGCTGTCATATTGATAGATAAACCCTTGACATGATATAATGATAATGGCACTTTACCTCTGTAATTTTCCTTCCAAAAGCCCATAACCGTGGCCTAGTTGTGAGGAATACATCAGACAACTTCTGATTGAGGGACATTCTGCAAAATACTTGATCAGCACCCCTCAAAACTGTCATCACCATCACATACAAGAAGTCTGAGAAACCGTCACAGCCACCAGGAGCCTACAGAGACTTAATTATTAAATGTGGTATTCTGAGTGAAATCTGGAGCAGAAAAAGGACATTAGGGGAAAAACTAAGGAAATCTCAAAATAGGAGCTTTAGTATGAATGTATCAGTATTGGTTCCGTGAACCTCAAGTATCTGAGACAGGTCTTAGTCAATTTAGAAAGTTTATTTTGCCAGGGTTAAGGACACACCCATGACACACCCCCAGGAGGTCCTGATGACATGTGCCCAGGGTGGTTGGGGCACAGCTTGGTTTTGTACATTTTAGGGAGACATGAGACATCAATCAATATATGTAAGATATACATTGGTTTGGTCCAGAAAGGCAGGAGAGGGCTTCCAGGTCATAAGAAGATAAAGGACAAATGGTTAAATTTTTTTGAGTTTCTGATTAGCCTTCCACTGAATCAAAGGAAGCAATTGGATATGCATTTGTCTTAGATGAGCAGAGGGATGTCTTTGAATGTTGTCTGTCCTTTGTGAGGGAGGTATGTAGCTTTTTTATCTTTGTAGCCACCTTATTTAAGAACAGAATGGAGGGAAAGTTTGCTGATCGCCGTTCCCAGCTTGACTTTTCCCTTTGGCTTAGTGATTTTGGGGTCCTGAGATTTATTTTCCTTTCACAGTTTGTTGGCAACGAATGTAACATGCTAATGTAAGGTGTTCATAATAGGAGAGACTAGATATGGGAATCCTGTACTATCTTTGCAATTTTTGGTAAATCTAAAGCTGTTCTAAAAATTAAAGCTTATAAAACAAATGCAAACATGCCTTTGGACCCAGGAGGAAACTCCTGAGAATTTTTCTTTAGAAATCACCAAGGGTGATTCATCCACAATGATGTGTCACCGAGATGTGGGTAATAGTGAAAACATAGAAATAATTTAAAAGCCCAATATTAGATATGATAAATCCATAGAAATCTATCATGAATCATAATCTTATAGAAATATATTTCTTGATGTGACATTCGTGATTGATAGCTGAGTGGGAAAAACAGACTGTGAAGAAGCCTGTCAAGTAGGAGCTGATTTTATAAAAGATGCTTACTTTTATATATGTATAGAAGGCGTATGGGCAAATATACTTCACTGTGTTAATGGTGATTATCCCTAGTGGTAATATAATGGAATTTTTTTCTCTTTTATGGAACCAATACTTGTTTGTTACAGAAAGTAAAAAGCAACAAAAAAGGAAAAGTTACTCTTTGAATTAAAAAAAAAAAAAAAGGCTGTAAATGATGCCATTCCAAATCCAGCAGCAATAAAGGACTCAGTCCTAAACAAGGGAGTTCTGAGAGCAGATGGGACACTGGCAGCCTACAAGCCTGCCTGTTACTTCCATTCAACCACCTCCCTATTGCAGGACACGGCCTGAGCAGGCCTGCTGGCTCTTTTTAATCCTCCATAGAAGTAGGCCATCCCCACACAGGCCCTGCCAAGTGCAAGAAAGGTAGCCAGCTATGAAAACAGTAAATAGGCTACAAGGTACATGGAGATCAAACGTGGCACTGTGGTCAGAGTGTGGGCTTGAGGTCATGCTGGAGACCCAAGCCTCTCTCAGAGTTCCCTTAATAGGTCTGGAGAGACAGAGTCAGCTGTGAGGGCTGAGACAAACTCAGGGCTGTATTTCTTCTTCTTCTATAGTAATCCTCCTTCTATAGTAATCCTCTGGCATTTTTTCATCTTAAAAAAGCACTTGCTTGTATCTTCCATCTCTTGATGGGTAGGTATTAATATCCCATTTTTTCAGGTGAAAACTTTCTGCCTCAGAAAACTTAGAGGGCTGCTACTTATCAGCTGTATAACTAGAGGTCAGCAAACCCTATGCAAGTTCAGTTCATTTCTGAGGGTTCTAGAGTCTGATTACTTAACCTAGGTCTATTATTTACAAGCTGTGTACCTTAAGCACTTCTTGTAGCCTCTCTGGGCCTCATTTTTCTCAGCTGTAGAATGGAGATAATACCAGAAGCTATCACTGAGTTTATCTTTATAGATTTCTTAGCACAGTTTGTGGAACATTAAGTCCTCTGTGAGTAGTGGCCATTACTGAGAGAACGCCCGCAGGATAAAGTAGAAGCAAACTAGAGAGAGAAAAGCCCTTCTTGTGGTTTGAGAAGGAATTGCAGTGAGGCTAGAGCCAAGTCCGACTCTTTTTAAGACACATGATGAAATAAAGAATCATGGGGCTTTTGCTTATGGCAGAGCTTACTCGTGGGTCTGCACTAGGTAATGATCAGACAGTATCAGTCATCAACTCAGTATTTGGGCCCAGCCAGAAAAAGAGGTGAAAAGACTTGGAACATTTAGGCCCTCCTTCAGATTGTGGTGACAGAGGATAGAGAGGGGCACAGGAAACTAAGAGAGACAGCTGTATAAATGAGAGCAAATTAATTAGCTTAGCAAGTCTGTATGTTGGAGGGGAGCTTTATTAGCTTTTGTCTGGTGTGGAGTTTTCCTAAATTTTGCTTAAAATGCAAGGCATCCTAATTTCTCATATAAGGATACTGAGTCCCAGAGTCACACAGCAGAACCAGGACCAAAACTGTAGTATTTTCATGTTTTTTCTCAGTTAACCTAAAATACACTAAGGAAATTTTGCTTTATTAAGTTCAGATCCCTTAAAGCACAGTAACCCCCTATTTTCAGCCCAGGCTCTGGGGGGAGGTGAGTGTGGGACACAGGGGACAAAGAAGGCCACTCTGTTTGGTAGAGAAAGGTCCCTGGATCCAAGCGTTTAGTCCATCTCCCCAGCGGTGCTGATTGCACATTTACTGCCAGTAGGCAACCACTTTCTCAGACATTTAGTGAGGCTTCCCAATTAGCTCCTTGTACAGGGCCTAGGCAGCATAATTTTTGGAGAATATTAGATAGTTTTTAATTTCAGCCGAATCTAGCCTTCCTCCCTTGTCAATACCTCTTAATTTGTCCATCTTCCTGAGTTACATAATCCTTTTACAGCAATAATTAATTAAATACCCAAGAGCTCAGCAGACATGAGTGATGCCAAGTCACATTAAGTTGTACTATATGCTTAGGAAAAGAAACTATTTTTTTCTGCTGCCACATTTATTAACTTTCCCTTTATACTCCTACAGCACTGGGTACAGAAGCTGAAAAGCTGAGCTGCCTGTCTATACAGCCTAACTAAAAAATCGTCAGACAGTGAAACACTGTAAAATGATGATAATAAAATATAATCATTTTATCAGCAGGTATTTAGGATCTGAATGTGGGGCTTAAGGCATGTCTCCGACATTTCAGTTTCCCAGGCACCATATCAGACCATGTGCCCAACTCAGAAGGGATACAGAATTCTGCTGACTGAGATACCTTAGTCTCATTCTGTCACCCCAAGCCCTACCCACAACCAAGAAAGTGTTAAGTTTCACACCACCCTCCTGGTCAGATTTAGAAGTTTCCAGGTCCATTAGCTAAACTTTCTGGTTTGACATCACCTAAAAGAAATAAAAAGTATGTGCTTTTTGCCCATTTTTAAATTAATTCCTGAAATTATATATCAAGTGTAAATAGTTGCTAATGGTGTGATTGCTGACATTATGTAGTTTATATGAGTTTATATATATATTTTTGTCAAAAGTTTGGCACTATGAATTTAGCTTATTAAATTTACAGGCAAGATGTACTATATAATCTAATTGGCAAAGCCAGTTCTGATGGTCAAACTATCCAGCCAAATCAGACTTGCTTTCTGTCGGGATTAAGTCTGATTTCATTTTCTTTCCATTCAAATAAATATTAGTACACACCTCATGACAACTATCTCACTTCTGAATTTGAAGTGTTAGATCGATGGATAGGTAGAGAAAACACACAGCCTTGCCAAGAGTTTCCTGCCTGGGTGAAAAAAGAGATTGTCTCTTACTATTGCTTGCCCTTCTCTCATAGGACTCCTCTAAGGGAGACTTTCTAAAATTGTTAATGTGCTAAGATTCAGAGGGTGAGAGGTAGCATTTCTGCTGAAGTGTGGGAGTAAGGTGATCTGGAAAGTAGGAGTGGCTGAAACAAGAAACTTACAGAGCACAGGCATGTTTCTGAGAAATTAAGTTTTATGAAACGGTGTATGTGGAAGTTAAGGATTTGGACATTTATTTTTCTTAAAATTACTCAGGCCCAAATACTTCCTGGAAAGTAATTACATACCACAAGGGTATCCATACTCCAGTTTTAAGGCCACCATTTTTAGATACAGCAGTATCCTCAAGCTAGATCAGTGACTGAGCTAAGGCTGGTTAACTAAATTAAACTTCACTCAGCATTTCTTCTCACCAGTGTTTGGCAGGCATGACTTTTCTCGAGACCTGCCACCTAGAAGGGTCAGAGTGATACTCAACCTTTCTACTTAGTACCCATATTTCATTAGGTCTGGGGTTGTCATTAAAAAACTCTCCAAGTGAGTAAGGCAGGGTACTGTTGCTCTCCAGATATTTATTTGAAGGGCATTTGGGGATAGGAACACGCTTGTTCTGGAATGTAGTATTTCAGCTGCCAGAACTAGGAACATTGGGGGAAAGGTAGAAAGAGGCAGATTTTTATTCAGGATAAAAAGGAAGGTGGGTTGAAGAAGAGGAGCAACATTTTTTATCATTTGTATTGCAATAAAATATATAAAGCTTCCACAGTAACCCTGGAATACAGCATTTCAATGAGGAAACTGAGATTCAGAGAGGTTGGTGACTTACTTAAGTTCCCACAGTTTATTAGTTCATAACAAGGATTTGAACCTAGTTCAGGCTGGTGACATGAAAGTAATTATGTAATACTGCCTCTCTCATTGGCAAGTACCTGCTGTAGAACGGGCTGTCTGCCCAACACCTTTAGTTTATTATTATTTTTTAATGAAACAGTCATTATTAACCTCTGAGTCCCACTCCAGTTGTAAGTCTCAGTGTGACTGGTAGATGTTTCAGATGAGCACTGTAGGTGGCTGAGGTGGAGGCTGTATTACCTCCCTTGCAGAAAGTGAAGACTTTTATAGACTATTTAAGATAAAATCTCATGAACAGCTAGGCATGATGACTCATACCTGTAATCCCAGCACTCTGGGAGACTGGGGTGGCAGATCACAAGGTGAGGAGTTCAAGGCCAACATGGTGAAACCCCGTCTCTACTAAAAATACAAAAATTAGCTGGGTGTGATGGCATGTGCCTGTATCCCAGTTACTCAGGAGGCTGAGGCAGGAGAATTGCTTGAACCCAGGTGGTGGAGATTACAGTGAGCCAAGATCATACCACTGCACTCCAGCCTGTGCAACAAAGCGAGACTCCATCTGAAAAATAAATAAGTAAATAAATAATCTCGTGAACACAGACTAGCTTATATACAAAGTGAAGCAAGAACATTCAGGAGAGGAAAGGATGCCACACACTAATTATATTGTTGAATCCTTCAGGAGAGACTGCATACAAGCTGAGCAAAGCTCTATGTTACAGATTCAGTTATAACCTCTTTTCTTCTTCATTATTGTGAGAAGAGGGTTATTATAAAAATAAGATGCTTTCTTTGAAGATGCTGCTACAGAAAATAAAAGATTCTCCCTCCCTCCCCCAGCCTGTATCTCACCTACTAGGCTTTAAAGTCCTAGAGGGCAACTCCTGTGTCCATCTTATTCATTATTGCACCTAGCATCATGACTGAAACCTGGTTGACAGTCAGTAAATATTTAGCAAATGAAATAATCAGTAAATGATATGCCAGTATCCTAAGAGCTCATGTTTTAAACTGTGAGATAAGTTTCAGGCCCAAGAACAGGTCTCTTTTAAGTTAATGAGGAGAGATTTTCTTAGTCAGGACTTCAGTCCTTTTCCCCCAAGTCACTCTCCAGATCTTATAATAAAGAAACTGGCAACAGGAAAAGAGTTTATTTATAATTTGATTATTCCCAATTTGGCAGGAGTTGTTGACTTCTTTGAGAAAATGATGAAAAGTATGGCTTCTCTCAAAGGAACACACAGATAAAATTTTGTATACAATTTCATTAGGTTCGTGAATGTTTAAACGTTTAAACTATGTATCTCAAGTTAAGAATGCTAAAAAGTGAACTGCAGCTTAGGGCAGAGTCACCATGCTGCCCTCATATTTGAAATAAAACTGACAAGAGAACAAGGAGAGCTTGCTTTGGATGTAATACCAAGGGGGAGACTATGGCGCCAGTTCCATCTCTGCCTTGATTCTGGTGAGAAGCTTTCATAAAAGACTTTTTGTTCCCTTTGGGACAGATGCCATTAAATACCTCCTTAATGACAGCCCACTGTCCAGCTCTTGCTGGCATGCACCCTTCATCCCATGATTGTATAACCAGCAGGCAAAGGGAGTGGAAGTAGGGTGGAATTCGGAATGGTGAAGATAGATGATTGAGTTGGTTCTTTGGCTTCTAGCATGCATTTACCTTAACCTGCAGAACCTGTTTCTTGAAATGTTTCTGTCTTTAGTGGAAGTTCTAGAAATCTGTTGCCTAATATATTTTCCTTTAAAGTCTTTCCCAAATGGATGCAAAAGAGCATAGGTTTTATATAGACATACTTTTGCCCTTTGGAGTGTGCTCATTCCTGCTTTTTTCAGGCCCTGCCTTCTCCTTGCCCCAATCCCTGTACCAACAGTGTTCTCCCCCAGGACCAAGCCAGAGGTGCTGTAACTCTGAGCAGCCGAGGTACTAGCCATGCCTCTGGGGCTTGACAACCCATTTTTTGGCCTCTGAAACATCCATAACATCTGGTATACCCTGGCCAGGACAGTCATGACTGACCAGTTCCTTCAATTGTGTCCATCCCTCCCTCCCTTTCTTCTTGTTCACATTTCACTTCCTTTTACAAAACGATTATTTATGCAACACTTCTATTTGCCCAGCCCAGTGCTAGTGCTAGATATACATAGTTAATAAATAGTAGTGCTATTCTTGTATGCTCTAGTCAGGGGTAGAGAGAAGAGTAAAGCACAAACAAATAAATTATGTAATGTCATAAGGCCTATGAAAGAAATAAGAGAGTCACCAGCGAGTCCTGCTAAGTAGAGGCCTTCTCTGACGAGGTGGACATGTCCCTATGGCATGAGTTGAAATCTTGGATTTTTTTCCAAGTGCAAAGTGCCATTGAGAGTGCAGATGATAGTAGCTTTTCCTTGTTTTTTCTCTCCTAATAGATGGCTTAAGGCTTAGAGGAAATCATACATCTGATTTTTACCAGCTATTTACTTTTTTAGTTAAGTTTAAAAGAATTAGGACTCTGACCTGCTCCTTTAAATAGCTCCTCACTTAGTGTATACCAGATACTGTGCATTTTATATGTATTCTTTTATTTAATCCTCTAGTAACTCAAGAAAGTGTGTTTTATCATCATTCCCCCTGTGGCCAGATAAAGAAATCAGTTTAAACAAACTAAGTAACTTGCCTTTGGCCATATTGCTCAATCGTGGTATTAAGACTTAAATCCAGGTATGTCTGACATAAAGCCTGTGCCATCAACCAGTAAACTAGGCTGCCTCCCTTCTTGTGATATCTTAACTCACCTGGTTCTCCTTTTTTTTTTTTTTTTTTTTTTTTTTTGCAGTGGTGCCAGTGAAGAAGAGGACACATGAAGGCTTACTACCCCCAGTGGAAAATCATCCCCACCCCGTGTGTGTATGTGACAGCGTGTATGTAACGGCTTCTGATTTCTGTGAAAGCTGCTCAGCAACAAACGTACTTCCACCGGATGTGTCCCCAGATCCACAGCAGGCACATATCTCTCCAAGGGATGACCAGTTTTATGCTTACTGACTGTGTGCTTCTCATCCTCTGTTTGTGGTAGGTCAAGGAAAGGAGCCCGTTTGATCCACCGGGAGCAATTAAGGGTCCTTCAGGTAATCCCTCAGTGGCTGCTTTGAACTTACTCAGGAAAGCCGGCCCCCATAA
The DNA here is from genome assembly GCF_048565385.1 of Saimiri boliviensis. Lineage (NCBI taxonomy): Eukaryota > Metazoa > Chordata > Mammalia > Primates > Cebidae > Saimiri > Saimiri boliviensis. The sequence goes on from NC_133454.1 coordinate 104,052,978, forward strand.
TATTTTACAGCCAAACAGTATGCTTTCTTAGGAAGGATCTGGAGTAATCTTGAAGGAAAGTCAGAGTTTTCTCCCTGGCTATTAACAAAAACCCAATGTAGTTCATATTGAAGCATGAAATAAATGAGGGCAAGGCAGGGCCAAATTGACTCATATAGACAGTCAAGTCCAGTTCATGTTTGTGAAAATGTGCCATGAATTAAGATGGATGACTGGGAAAAGGTGCTGGAGAAAGAGTTCAAGGTTAGGAAGAGATATTTTTGGAATATGAAGTTATCCAGGACTTGAGATTCATAATTCAGTGCTATGGAAGTGAAAAAAAATGATTCAGGAGGTGGAAAGGAAATGACCTTAGGAGGGGGAAAAGGACCAAAGAAATCTGATTAAAAGATGAAATCAGTATTTCCTAATTCAAATTGCTTGAATTTCCAAAATAGTCACTAAAGGATCTAATAGAACCAGAATTATTTGGGTGAATTCTGCAGGTTTTATGGGCTTATCACAACATGAAGGGCTGGAATGTGTATTACCAAATGGGAATTTTCAGTGTAGTTTTTTGCTAGTCCCACCCCCATTTTAGCTTAGTTTTGCTTAAATGCAGTAGGGGGACAATTATTGCCACTCCATGTGTTCTGAATTCGGCTAATCTCCCAGCAGATAGATACATACCCTCCTTTAACTGCAACCAGAACTCTTCTTCCTGTGGCACCCCGCATCCACAGACCTTCAAATCATCTCCCACACCCTGGATCTCGCTCTCCTCTTAGTAATAGAGACACACCTGAAGTTGGACTTCTTGCTTTTCTCTACACCCAGATCACAGTTTCTTACAACCAAGCTTTATACTCCCAAGTAAGCAGGGATATGCTAGGGGAATATAAAACTGCAAACTTAAAAACCTGCATCTTCTTGAAGCATCAGTTTTATTTACCAAATAGTTTGGAGTCAGGAGATGACCTTATTTTTATATAAAAGTTATAGTATAAAATGTTCATACACATAGACCGTTAAGATAAAATAGGAATCTTGAAAGGTACTTCTTACTTGCAAGGGGGCTGTGTGTTCACTCTTCTCTGTCTGTATGGTATTTTGGTGTTCACTTACGAGGAATACAACTGGAACCATATCCAAGCAGACTCGGTGCTGCTAAACCAGGACCTAGACTTCTAGTGCCTCTAAGGCAAAACCAAAGCAGCCTGCACTGGGGGAAATCCCTTTTCCCACCTTCCTGTCTGCCTGTGACCTGTATACCTATTACAAGTATTAGGGCCGGCTGATTTTTGCTTGCAGGATGGTTTTGAAATAGAAACAATACTTGTTTACTGTAGGAGTCCTATTTATTTTTCAGTCCTGTGAATGCCGTGAAATGATTTATTCCTTTGAGGCCAGGAAGCTCCCAGGCATATTTGCTTCTAGGTTAGGATTGTCATAACTCACTAAAGATGTCAGGATACTGGGGCTAAGTGGAGTCTGAAATGACTGTCAAACTTGTGGCCAGGAAATGGCTAAGACAATTTTGATGCTTTACCTATCTCTGCAAAGACGGGAGAATTTGGCATACCATTAATTACAACCTCCAATCATATCCAACAAAACTACCCTAAAAGAAGGACCAGTGGTCACTCTCAAAAGAGTTTAAATATCAGAAGATTAAAAAGATTTTAGGATTTGGAAGTATGTTGTCTTTCCCCAATAATCATTGTTTGATCTCCAAATAGTAGCCTTATATTAGCAATGGACAGATCATTGGCTTTCCATATCTGATCTTAAGTTATTACTTTGAATCAGTATTTGGGAAATTCAAGCCTTTATGCAGTGGATATAAATGGAAATATAAAAATATGTGCCAACCTGTCTCAGTAACTTATCATATCTCTGTAATCCTCAAGGAAAGCACTTTTGCTTTTACTTAGAAAGGGTTTGAGATTTGCTTTATAGACTCCTGCTGTCTTCAGCACCTGATAAAACTTTAACCAGGGAAGCATTAAACACAGCACAGCAGCTTTTGCCCAGGCTCCTAAGTCCCTGCCGGCAGCATTTATCAATGTAAAAACTAGGATGCTTCCTGCAGTGGCACCACCTTCCCCCAGAGCTGGAGTGTGCTGCTTGGCCTTAAGCCCCAGCATGATGAGGCTTCCCTCCTGCCAGGTTAGTGAAAGTTAGAGAGCTTAGAATTGTGTCTTGCCTGGCTGCAGGTTGCAGGATTTGCAGAAACCCCTAAGGAGATGTCACCAAGGGAGGCAGGTAATGAATGTCTCCAGAATCAATCAGATACTCAGCAGTTTCTAGCTACATTTCAAATGCTGAATTTCTGGATGCTGAGGGGACTTTGGTTTGGTATCATTAAACCCAGGACAGTCTCAAGAAGTGCTTGGAGTCTCAGCTTTGACAGCTCCAGAAGGGAAATAACTTATATTAAGGAACAACTATGAGCCAGGCCCTAAATGACACCCTATTTCTCAGATAATAAAACAGATGGAGAGCGTTAGAGTCACTTGCTTCAAGTTACACAGCTAGGAAATACTCAAGCCAGATCTTGGACCCAGCTCTCCCTAATTCTGTGGACAGGCACTTTGTACCATACACCCTGGTCCACCTAAAGACAGAAGGATAAAGAGGCTTCAGGTTTTCCCACTGCACTCTGACCATCCCAATTTACGAATCTTTTTCAAAGTGACATTTCACAGTTGTAGTTAGGGCTCAGAAATGGCATTGTGGTAGCCTTATTTCTTTCCTTTAGCAGATACTTAAGTACACCTTGCTGACTTGAGCCCACCCCCAGGGGCTGAGAGAACCTTTCTTTTTTTGTGCCGTCTTCCATAAAAAGGTGTTTCTTGACCTTCAAGGGTACAGAACTTTGCAGCGTAGTAAAAGTAGAGGGTGTTCTGCTCTCTACTCAACTTTATTTGAAAATATCGGCAGCTTCACTGCTGTAGAAAAAGAAATCTTCACATTTTAGTAAACCTAGCTGCCAGTGTGCTCTGTGAGGATGTAGCAATTCAAAGTCCAGTGAATCTGGACTCTTCTACTGATTCCTGTTTGTGTGTGGTGGGGGTTGGTGGTTGTGGTGTTGGTGTGTGTATCTATATATAAATGACTAAATAACAAGTGTGATATGTGTGTATATGTATATACATACATATATGTCCACACACACCACACACAGAATACTTGAGAACTAAGGAAAACTCAAAGCAGCCCCTTCATTATCTTGCATACTACTTCAGAGGTTTCCGTCAGCCCTAATTACAAGTGCCGCCATATAGTTGGAGCTTAGGTACTTGCTTACAAGAAGAGCAATTCTCTAGCAAAGTTATTAGCTCCTAAAGCACTGAGTCAAAGTGACAGCCCTGAAGGAAACTGCACTCCAGCCCTCCTCCAAGATGTTTAATGACACAGGAAATTTGGATGCCCAGCCATTTTGGGGACCTGAGAGTCTAACTACTTGAGTTAGACCTGAGGGCACAATGCAGAATTCATGATCTTGTAGCAGTGGCAGGGTCTAGGAAGTCCTTTCTCCCGAAGTAGAAAATACTATCTTGCCATTCCTGAAATTCCACACTCATATAATGGCCGTTCAATACATGCTTCTCAATAAGAAAATGAATTGCATGTTTACTGTGTGCTGATAACATCAGATTTTTATGTTTAAAAAAATCTCGTTATGGATTGAGTCCAGCCCAGCCCTAAGAGAAGAAGGAGGCCCATAGGGGAGACTTCAGATCTCATTGTTATTGCCTTTATCCAGCAGTGGTTTTGAAGCCCCCTAACCCTGTCCCATTCCAGAAACCATAAGACTCAGGCAGTTCTTGCTTCTGGAGGCCTGCCTGGTAAGATAGTATCATTTGGACCTGAGAACATACCAGAAACAATAGAACAAGGCCCAGAGCAGAAAAATGAAAATAACTGAAGATACTTGTGGGTACACTGGTGCAAAAAAAAGCCACGGAGCCCATAATGGGCTTGATATGACTTTGAGGGGACAGCAGATTAATACTTAATGAGAGTTAAATCTGACCAGTCTTTCTACAGTGACAGGCCACACTGCATGAATGAGGAGAACCAATGAATTCATTGTCCTCTGCCTATTTTCCTGTGCACAGTCACATTACCTCCTTAGTCATCTTCCCCTTCCACCCTTTACATTAAACAAGGGAACACTGAATCTTTCAAGGGAATTACACATTTGAGTTAATGTTTCAATATATCATTTTCATACTGTAAATTATTTTGTAAGAGAGATTTACTGCTATCCCAGGATGTTCGGACTCGGCGCCCCTGTGCATTTGGAAATCAATAAACTATTACTGGAAATGCCATTTGTTTCTCCGAGTTGTTCACAAAGGACCCTGCAAGGTGTAAATATTCATGATGATCTGCATAGTTCACTGTGGTAATGCTAAAGATGCTGGTGTTTTGGTTACTAGATGTGGGAGTCTAATTTACTTCTGACTTGTCCAGAGTGCCTTAGGAGATCTCTGGGAAGTGGCAAAAGAACAGACTGAAGATCATTATTATTTAGTGATATGTTTTCTCCTCAAAATGATCGAGACCGAGATTAAATTTTATGAGCAACTTAGATTGTAACCTAAAAAATACTTGGTGCTGAATTATGTTTTCAAATAACATTAAAGATTTAGAATTTGGATGAACTACAAGGAAAGTCAAATTGTAATTTTTGACATATTTTCTAGAAAAAAAATATGTCATTATAGAGCAAATTACAGTTAGGCCAGCAAAATCTTTGTTTTGTGAAACTTTAGAAGGACATATTTGCATGTAATTGATGAAGAAATAGAATTGAGTTGTAAATGAAGCAATTCCAGTCAGGTTTGTCGTCCATTGAAATCAGAAGTCATATACTCAGAGGCCTTCAGGAGCCAAATGTGAAGACGCAAGATGGTAGATATCGTGTGAATTAGAAAATACCAAGCCCTGCCTAAATGCATTAAAATTTAATGTTTAAAAATCCGAAAACCCACCAGCAAGTATGTCTGGAGGGGTAGTTTGTAGACTCTCCTCTAAATTTTCTTTTAACAAATATATCTTCATCAGACCCTTTAGATAACAAATAGATCACCCATCAGACCATATGAGAACCTTGAGGAAATTGTCCATGTAGGGATATAAGTCTCTCAAGGTCACCCAACAAGCCAGGCTGGTAAAGCCCAGAACAGCAGACTCTCTGTCTCCAGGAGCAATCATTAGGCCCTACTTCCCCTTCCTCAGCTGTGGAAGACACTACTGCCTGGTCGGGTGACACTGCCTGCCACTGTAGCACTTAAGAGTCTTCAGTGTTTTAACAAACCACAATGTGTTTGGAGGTTTTCTTCCCTGCTTCCTGGTGCCAGTATCTCAATACCACATCCACTGTCCCAGCCCTTTCTTGTTTTATCTTTCCCTCTGAAAGCTGCAACTCTCTTACTTTGTTTTATTACTCTTTGTTTGGTCCAGCTTATATATGGCCCCATTGCCTTTATACTCACGAAAGCTTGTCTGGAATATCTCCTGGCCTTCACAAGGCACCAGAGTTAGAGACACCCAATAGAAAGTCATAATAAGAAGATGTCACAGAAATAACAAAAGCAAAAGACTGCTTGAAGTCAATAACAGGCTGCACTAAGTGTCTGTGCTTGTTAAATATTGTAATCTCAAGGTTTAAATCATTCATTTTTGTTCATAATAAGAGCCGTCACTTAGCTGTTTCCCTGGGCCAGGCACTCTCCTAGTTGTTTTTCACATTATCGTAATTGTAACAGCACCAATACTATCATTCCCCACTTTATTGCTCAGGAATCAAATTTAGAGAATTAAGTACTGTGACCATGGTTACACCCTAATAAGCAGGAAGCCAGGACTTAAACCCAGGTCTAGCAGACTTCACAGCCTCTTTCCTTAATCTCTTCTCTCCTAGCTGCACTAATTCCACCTTGTATTGGTGAATAACAGCACTGATCCCCCTACACCTACCCCCATGCATGTACAGTATGGCCGTGGGACAACGGAGTTTGCCCTTTGCAAAGAAGGTCTTGCTTTGTATAGCCTGGAAAATGTAATGTAAAATTGAGGGAAGGAAGTCTAAGGGTAGCAGTGAAATTTTCTTATGGCCTGAAACTGCACTTTCGGAAGACAGGACTGTTAGACTTGCTTTATCTTCTTTATTCCAAGGCCATAAATAAGGAAATCAACAAGAGAGGCAAAACTATGTCTTCTTTTGCTACAGCCTTAGAATCCTGAAAGTCAGCCAGCTCTGACACTGAGTCTGTGATTTAATTAAACATCTCGAAGGCTCTCCAACAGCTTGATATCAGGCCAGCTTCATCTTCTTGGAAAGGGAAACAGCAAAAGGAGCTTATCTGTTTTAAAGTTCACTTATTGAGTTCGGCTGTCATGGCCACAGCATACCATTTGCCTTACAACGTTTCAGGATTCATAGTAACTCATTTACCTAGGGCTTAGCCATCTGATACCTTCACCTATCCCTATTTCCTGAACACAAAATCTAAACTGGTGGTTTGACAATGACTAATTGAGACAGAACTAGAAAAATCTTAGAGCCTCTGCTCAACCCATCAAAAATGAGAATTAAGAAGTAAGCAAACAAGGCTTCCAACCACTTGAAATAAATACCACAGAGCAAATGCATAAGACAAAGGCTCTACATCTACTCATGAAGCACCTACTCAGAACCTATTTGCTCTTATTTCACACAACCTTATTTTTTTTTTTTTTTTTTTTTTTCTGAGACAGAGTCTTGCTCTGTCACCCAGGCTGTAGTGCAGTGGCATGATGATGGCTCACGGCATCCTCTGCCACCCAGGTTCAAGTGATTCCCCTGCCTCAGCCTCCTGAGTAGCTGGGACTACAGGTGCATACCACCACACCCACCCAATTTTTTTTTTTTTTTTTTTTTTGTATTTTAGAAGAAATGGGGTTTCACCATGTTGGCCAGGATGGTCTCGATCTCCTGACCTCGTGATTTGCCCGCCTCGGCCTCCCAAAGTGCTGGGACTACAGGTGTGAGCCGCTGTGCCTGGCCACTTCACACATATTTCCAAATATAAAGGAGAGAACAGACTTCTAGAGGAAACAAGAAGGAAAAAGAAGGACAGCAGTAAAGAAAACAGAATTTTTGAGTAGACTGAAAATCTCCAAAAGCCTAGATATAGGGGTTATTTAGTGCCAAAAACATTGCCTATACACATCTCAATCTTAAAGAGCCTTGCTGTATCATAAGACAATATGACTATATTCAAAATGATGATCCTGTGCACCATACATAAAATAACTATGCTCAGAAGTTAAAAAGCTATCAAACATTTTAGAAATATTTACATCCTAGTGGTTAAAAAAAAAAAAACTTTTAGGAATTGAATAAACTATTGACCATGCAGAATATTTAGCTAGCTGATGTTTTATTGTTTTATGAGCCTCTGGTGTTTAGAATTTTTTTCACAGTTTTGTAAGTGACTCATGCTACAGTGCTTTGCATATAATGGCATGAACGATGGAAGTGCCAAATTTCTAATGTGATGAATGAAACTAATAACTAGAATACAGGTCAAATTCTGTTACAACAAATACTGCTACCTTAGAAGTCACTTAAGCATCCCTGTTATTTCTAAGCCCCTGTTGACCGTCCATTTATTTTAGGCAATAGTCATTCAACAAAATTGGAGCATAATACAAAGAAACTGGACCCTCGGCACAAGTTGGGTATAACACAATTTAACCTCTAATAACAGATTCTCACTTGTACTTCTCCAGCTCTTTGCTATAAGAAGAATAAACATTATGTAGATATAATACCAGTGTGAAAAGCTTGTGGTTGGTTGTTTCTAAGAGAAGAAAGAATTTAAAAGCAAGGGACACATGAAGTCATGTGGTAATTCCTCACTAGGGAATTTGGTCTCCAGGGCCACTTTTGACCTTAATCCATGTTGGAGCCATCAACCAAAGAGTTGCTTGCATGTAATAATGGTATAATGCATATACTAAGCCTTGGAATGAAGACATGATTCATTTCTCATGAATCATTGAACACTCTGGGGTAACCTGGCCCTGATCTGATGATGCTAAAATGTAAAAACCCAGACGCATGTGACTAGAACTATCTTTTCTCCCATCATGCACTGCTTTCCACACTGCATGATTGTAAAAACATGTGCCATGTTGATTATAGAGAGAGATGGTCTAAGTTAATGAGCTGCATCCCATTTGGTATCCAGGCAAGGATTTTTCCATACCTATTCGTTTGCTGGTGGTAATGCTGAGTTTTTTCGCTTGCTATAACATTCTCTATCTATCCATCTTCTTTTCTTTTACGTAAATATTTTTATCTTCATTGCAACCAGAATTTTGTAATACTCTTAACAACAGAGGGGATTAAATCATGATTCGCTTCTGAACAGTACAATCAGCAGTAAGAGGAGGAGGGAGGGAGAGGAAATTGTCTACCTTTTCTCAATGATAATACCTGGCTCAGACCCCAAATTCACATCATGCTTAAAGTTAATAAATTCTGGGCACTGCTCAGCTTGAGGAGGCAGGCATTGCTGCTTCATATTTCAGGGTGAGACAAGTGGTCTGTTGAAGCCTTGCCACTACAGGATACGTTCACCTCTGCTTGCTTTCCTTCCTAAGCCAGACTGTAGTTAAACATTTATGTGTCCCAAGCCAAGAGATCAAATTAAGAAGAGGTTAGCTACTTTGCCTGGCTCTTAAGAACATTGAGTCCAAGTATGGTTTTCTGGCTTGAGGGTGGCCATTTGTTGCCTCACTGTTTTTCTTAGGACATCTGGAGATCAGAGGTGTTAATTGGAAGTAAATTTTCTGTATTTGGTTTCTCTCCACACAAGATGAGACCTTTTAGATCCAGTTGGATAGCTATATCCTAGCATGAAATTCAACTTCTAAGTAGGAAGAACAATGATAGAGGAACAAGACTGCTGTTTGACTTGGTGGCAGTAGTGGCAATAGGAAGTGTCAGTAGGGTAGTTTCAGGTGGGAGGATGATAAACCACTGATAACAATAAAAATGGGTATTTTTAACACTCAAGCCAATTTCCTATTTGATAACAGGTAGGTTCTGATCTGTTTTCCTAAAATTAATATTTTCCCTGGAAGATTCTGACCTGTCTGATAAATAAAGGGATTCCTTCTGAGAGTATACCTAGCCCACTTGTGGCCAAACTATACTTGCCTGTTATGTATTCAAACGAGCTTGCCTCTTAATCTCCTTCTCTTACCTCTATTCTGAGGACAACACGTGGAAGAAGAACTAGGGCACCTGGAGATCCGCTGTTGCATATGTTTAAGTGGTGTAAGGAAGTCAGGATTCCTAGAATTGTCTGTCTTTTGCCATTTCTGGGACAAAGAGAAAATCCATCTGGAATGTTTATGCCCCTCTAAATAGCTAAGTCATAGGCTTGTTGGCTTTCAGTCACTGCCTTCAGAAAAATACAATTTCACAATGACTTACTTTCTAATCACTGAAACAGCTTCATGAGGACATGCAAAACTGCTGTCTGTCTTCAGGCCTGGCCCATTGTCAAATGTAAAACTTGCAGAGCAAATAAGAGACCTGGCCTAGTTCACAAGGCAGTCAGAAGTGATCCAGAGTTCAGGCTCCCGCTCCCTTTTATCCCTCCACCCTGCCTCCACTCCTCCGCTTCCTATCCTTCCGGCCTTTCCATCTGGAAACCATGAGTCTCATGGATTCCAGGCACAAATTCTCAGATTTCAGATGTTTGGGAAATTTCTCCGCTTGGGTCATTCTTCAAGAGTAAGAGATTCAATTCGGGAGAAAAAAACAGCTGAGACCGTTCCACAGAAGAGAAAATAAATAAGGTGTGGTGTGTATCCATCCTCTTTCCCACTCAGTTCCAAAACCACACACAATGTCTAACTTCAAACAGAGTATTTAGATCCCCCCTGGGAGGGAACAGAATGGAAAAACAATCTCCACTCATAAAGACACTTTTCTCCCTTCTATGATATAAACACAACTGGCATCAGATAATACGATGTAATTGATTTTGTATGTGTAATTGGGGGAAGGGAAGAGTCTCTAGAGGGTAGACCTAAGAGTAATGGAATGAAAAGTAAAATTGAGCTTAAATTGTTGGGAGGAAACTGTTAACATTATGAACCACTTGACCCTAGTGTTGCATCTTCACAAAAAAGAACAATGTGCCGTCTTCTGTCTTTGGAAAATGGAACAAGCTGCTTCTTGATACGAGGTTTCAGATGCAGACAGACTTAGTTTTAGTACTGGCTTTGTCCTTTACTAACTCTGAGTGATTAAATGAGCAGACGGCCTACAGTGCTCAGTACAGTGCCTGACACATAGTAAGCACTTACAAATGGTAGCTTATGACTATTGTGCTGGACTCCTGTTAGGAATTCAGTAGGTGGAGACACCCTCATGTTGCCCTCACTGAGCTGCTCTGACCCCTAGATGCTCCCTACAGCTGTTTCACAGCCCTCTGTACCACATCCCCATGTTGTAATGTTTCATATCAATGGTAAGTACCTCAAAGTACTGTATGTGTTTACTTATTCTTATGGTTGATGTCTATAACTCTTTGAAAGTTGTATTATTTGCTTACTGCTATATTACTTATGATAACAAAGTTGTGTGGCAGAGTAGAAGTTCAAACAATATTTATGGACTTAAACTGAAGGACATCTTGATAGTGTCCATATCCAGAGGTGCTACAGATATTACGTGTTGATGCAGAAAACTGAAAGATGACTTTAGCTACATCTACCCTAGAATGAGTGTCCAGAGCAAGTGGCACCACCAAAAGGCACCTTCTTTTCCCACGAGAAGAAGGAAGAGAGTTGAAAAGCCTCACTCCCATCCCTGCTCTGCCACTAACAAGTTGTACAGCATTTGGCCAATTATGTTCTTTCCCTCCATGCTGCTAAAATGAGAGGTAGGGTCAGAGAATCAGAAAATCTCTGTTCTCTTCCACCTCTAACACTGTAAGATCTTAGCCAAGTAAAAAGGAACAATGGTAATGGGAAAATTGTTTCTCTAAGAGTCCCAAGTCATCTTTTTTCTCTTCATGTGTGTTACACATGTGTGTCTGTGGGCGTGTATGCATGTGTGTGGAGGCTATACCAGGAAAACTGGATCCATATGTAGACTTCGTAGAAAACAGCACTGCTCCCAATGTGCACAAGCCATGTGATATGGTTTGCCTCTGTGTCCCCACCCAAATCTCATGTTGAAATATAAGCCCAATGCTGGAAGCAAGGCCTGGTGGGAGGCGGTTGGATCATGGGGGAGGTTTCTCATGGCTTAACAACATCCATCCTTTGTTGTTGTTGTCATGATAGTTCTTGTGAGATCTGATTGTTTAAAAGCATGTGGCACCTCTCCCTGACCTTCCTCCTGCTCTGGCCATGTGATGTGCTCACTCTGCCTTTGCCTTCCACCCTGATTGTATGTTTCCTGAAGCCTCTCCAGAACCCAAGCAGATGCCAGCATCATGCTTCTATGCAGCCTGCAGAACTGTGAGCCAATTAAACCTTTTCTTTATAAATTATGCAGCCTCAGGTGTTTATACCAGCGAGAGAACAGACTGATATATCATGAAAAAAATGTACCACAGTCAAGTAAACTGGGAAGCAAAACAGTGGGCCAAACAAAGTTAAATGGGTTTCTGCCCCACAGAATTTCTGGGGGCTTTTAATATGTTCACGTTCATTGTAGAGCTTCCATGTAACAACTCTCTGGTTTTCTAGCAGTTCTGTGTAACAATTTTAGGAAACACTGATTTCGAGATGAGTTTAACTCTTCCTGAGTTAACTATTCAGAGAACGAAGGCCCAAAGAGATTAAAGGATTTGCTTAAGGTCACCTGGCTATTGGGAAACCTTTCTTACCCATATTTGGCCACTGCATCCCAGAAGAGAATGTCTGTTTCTTGACTAAAGAGCCTACATTAGAACATTCTAGGAGGCAACTCAAGGTTTCTCCCTTGACTCTAAAGGGAAGCATTTGATAGGCTGCAGTTCTCTGTCTCAGGACTTGCACAGACATTAATGTCCAGCACCACGCAAGCTTCTTAGCTTCTTTGTCAGTGTGGTGCCATCTGTAACATGGGGTGCAGCTCTGACAAGCTGTGGTTCTCTCTCTCATTCTTCTTTCCTCCCTCCCTCCTGGTTCTCTTTTCCAGGTTACATTCCAGGCTCACTATTGTCATAGTCTTGGAGTGATGGTAAAGAATAAAGACAGCACTGACCTGCTTAAGATCTCTACCGCATGGCTACACTGAGCACCAGGGTATTCAGGTGCTCAGTAAGCCTTGTGCATGGGAAGCCTCTTGACCCAAATGAATGGTGACTGGGAAACTGAGGTGGAAGGCCATTAAAGATGGCAGTTTGGCTTCTAATAGAGTTCACCATGAACTATTCTCAAATGCCTTCCCTGGCATGTTAGCCTGAGGCCTCAGAGGAACCGTCAGGTGCCTTGTGGGGTATCAGTGTGTGACAGGCAGCAACATGGGAGTGGGAGGTGTAACAGTAGACATGTGTGTACAACACCACAGGGAAATATGGGCATATCTGGAAGAATAGTAACTTGGTACCCCTCCAAACTGCTATTTTTTAGATATTAGGTCAACATTTATTTAGAGAGGATGGAGGCAGGTGTGGGGTAGGGAGCTGGAGTCTGTGCCCCCACTTGCCTACCACCCTCACAGAAACAAAAGCCCGGGCCCTCTTTTTAGAAGACCATTTAGGGAACATCTGTTGTTATTCCAGCCTAACATTTCTGGGGTCTCACCCCACCCACTTCCAAATGGCTTTCAGATTATTTCTTCCAATCCCATACAGTTATACCCCTGAAAAGAGTTCATGGAAGTTCAGTTTTGTCCATCTCATTATTAAGGTTTTTGCAGCACCACAACCCCCTCCCCCAGCAAACTGGTCGTGTGAGGGGTGTGTGTGTGTGATCAGGCTGGTGATTTAGTGAGGAGCCCACTCCTCATCTGGAAAGTATGCATGACACCAAGATCACAGCACTCCCCATGTGGTCGCCAGCTGTCTCGTACAGAGTTCATGACCTTTCAAGTAAGAAGAGACACAAGAGTGGTATTTTCTTAGGAGATTATTAGACCCACCAGAATGTAACAAGAGCATCTAGTGATGGTAAAGGATAAATATTCCCACATACTGGGACAGCTTTCTTTCCTCTTATCTCCTCCTCATCCCTTTCCTCAGCTTCCTCCTAGTATTGGCCCTAGTGTTGCATCTTCACAAAAAAGAACGATACTCCTTCTCTCGCAGGAATAAAGGAACTTCATCCAGAAAACTCATGGACAACAAATATGCCTGGAAAACGCTATTGCCTGATTGGCTCCCAATTCTCACTGTGATGTTTCACACCTATCAAGTCACTTCGTTTTTAGGAATGCACAACCCAAGATTGGCCTTGAATTGGATCAACCCACCATCTCACTTCACAATACTCAGCCTGACATGGCAGAACACCAAGACAACCAGTTAATGTAACTGGGAAAAAAAATCAGTTCAACTAGTTGTCTGGCAGAAGTTAGGTACAACTGTTGATTGAATTACACATTTTAAAAAGAGGTTGCATAGGTACAGCAGAAATGAAATCCTTTTATGACCTTGAACTTGGGTCTTTATATCAACATAAAACTCAAAGATTTGTTAATGAAGACACAAGATTTCCAATAAAAACATTTCCAATAAAATGCTTCTAGTTAGTTTCCTTTCCCAGGTGAAGTGGCCAACTTCAGTAAGCCCAGTGGGTGCCTTTTGCCCAAGCTCTGTCTTCTTGAAACAGAGGTAAGTTCTCTTTGAGTGAAATAATTGGAGCATGGACTTCTAGATCAGAATGCCTGGGCCTGGCATTTACTAAGTCACTTTAAACAAGTAACTTACATGCCCTGTACTTCCATTTCCTCATCTCTAAAAGAGGAATCATAATAGAACTTACCACACTGGGTGGATGAGAGGATCAAATAAGATAATGGATGAAAAGTGCTTAAAACAGTGCCTGGCACATAGTAAGCCATCAAGAAATAAAAGAGTTAACAATGTTAGCATCATTATAACTTGATTGGTATAGTAATAAAACAAAGTTTTTGGATGGGAAATTTGGTGGTATCCAACCCCATTTTTAGACATCTCCCTGAAAGAAATATGACATAGGTACCAAGCTTTTTGCATAAAAATGATCATGTAGCGTTGCTTTTAAGGGCAAAAATATGGTAATGACTCCAGTATTCATTATCAGGGGATGGGCTAAGTGTCTAGGAATCTGTCCATGTAGCAGAACACTCTCCAGAAAATCAAGGGTAGGTTTATCTCTGCTGACTCAGCCAAGCCAACAGTGCTTCCGAAAATCATTCGAGGCCTCCAAGTTCAGATTGGCAATCACAGCTTTCCTTCCTGCAATCACAGAACATTCTCCGGGAGGCTAATCAGGATGATTTTGTTTTACTGGGAAGAGTGGATTTGTGTCACTCAAGCCAAACTCTCGAGAGGCACAAGCCCTAATAAGGAAGCGATCAAGAAACATGGTTGAACGACATCCTGGTTCCCAGTATAACCCCATCTCGTGACTGTTACCTGTAAATCATGGGGCCAGTAGGGTACGTCAAATGAGTTAAAACCTTAAGTTTTGGACTTTGATAACCTTCTTAGAGGTTTCTACTGTTGAGAAGAAAAGGTCATCTGCTAGGCCATGTTCAAGCAGAGAAAAGTGGAATTTTTCCCATCCATCGTGACTCCCCAGTCCCTATCCTTTAGGGTTTGTTTACCTATTCATATTAACCAAAAACTCTGAATTGGAAGTGGGACCAAGCCCCTTACCACTCCCTAACGTCACTCCTGCTATGTCTGATTTCTACCAAAGAGGAGCACTAATCAAGATCCCTTTCCCCAAAACAAAAGCTTTGCCCCCTTGAGGCTCTTGTTTTGTTTGGACCCTTCTTGCTATCCCTGACTTGCTCTGTGCTTCCTTTTCCTTGGGCCCCATTTCATTCCAGTATCAGGAAAGAAGATGACAAAGTACAGACCACAAGAAGGAAAAGCAGTGTAATTCTACATGCTTTATATACCCACAGACGACGATGACTCCTATTGTAATATCCCACATCATGTGTATCCTTGAGCACTCCATCGTGCCCTTGACCCTTCCTAGTCCCCGTTCCTTGTCTTGCAGCGATAGAATGAAAAAGCGGAGGGCTGAGTGTGAGTGTGGTGGCTCACACCTGTAATACCAGCACTTTGGGAGGCCGAGGCAGGCAGATCACTTGAGGCCAGGAGTTGGAGACCAGCCTGACCAACACGGTGAAACCCTGTCTCCACTAAAAATGCAAAAGTAGCTGGGAGTGATGGCTTATATGCCTGTAATCCCAGCTACTGGGTAAGCCAAGGCACCAGAATCGCTTGAAACCGGGAGGCGAAGATTGCAGTGACCCTAGTAGATCACACCACTGCCCTCCAGCCTGGGCGACAGACTGAGACTCTTTCTCAAAAAAAAAGAACCCAAGAAAAACAAAACAAAAAACTGAGGCGAACGCCTCTGCGCCCCCTAGAGGTTGGAGAGTGCAACCAACAACGAGTATGAACACGTGGAAAAGCTCATGCTAGCCTGCAAGCTGTTAGCAATGAAGAGTGAGCTTGTGGGACAGGCGGATCCAAGCCCCAACCGCCCTGAAGGGAGATTATAATTCCCAGTTCCTCCTTAAGAACTTCTCCATTGTAAATCAAATCCTACTTTTCCTCTTGCTCCCATATTGGGACCTAGATATAAAGAGAGAGAAAACCAAATCCTTGGCGTCTCAGCCCTTTTCTTCTGTAAACCAAATTTCCCCATTAACAAGAATTGGAGATTGTGTTCCCCCGTGCAGTGCCAGACCAGACCAGCAGAGGTCTGACATTAGTTGCTTTTAACCTGCAATGACACCGTGGTGGCTGGGTGAGTGAAATTGAAGTGAGCTAACAGCCATGGCTGGAGAAAGCAGGTATAAATAGTGCATCCATTTTTGTAGTAAGACTAAAAACAGCCCAGCCCACAGGCTATCGATTTTCTTTATCCACAATGAAGTGCTTGGTTTAATACACTTTTCATGTTTACTCTGAAAATGCATTCATAAAGAGAGCTACCTTAATCCAGGATCTTGGAAGTGTCCAGATTTCTGTCTGAAACAATTCACTAGGTGCTGTTTGGTCTCTAAAGAAGATGCCATGAGGACTAAAGGTGATATAATAAAAACGACCATGTCTCAAAAAGCAAATGTCTCCAACTTTTAGAAGCCATAGTTTAAAAAACAACAACAACAACAACAAACATGAGTTTAGTATTTCTGCATCATTCTTAAGGTTGGTATTTGAAACTGTAAGCTCAAATATTTACATTGTCCTTGAATATATTTTTATTGTGGCTGGCTTTTAATTACATCAATGATTAAATACTTAAGAAAACTACTGTGCTTTCCAGTCAGTTTTCAGTCGTTTTACATACATTATCTCGTGGTCCTTTAATACAAGAAAAAAATTGTTAGTCTCATTTTATAGCCAATGAAATTGAGGCTCACAGAGGTAAAGAATGTTGCCTGAGATCACACCACTAGTAGCAGCAGAGCTGGCAATTTTCCATGCCAAATGCAGCAATTAAAGTCCATGGGCATTAAAAGACATTTACATGTGTAAACATTTATATAATGCAACCTTATGATGAATGGTTTTTCAGCAACTAACCTGATTTACTTATTAATATCTATTTATCTCTTGTTGCTATGATAGAATAATCATACTGTAATTTCTTTAAATTATGGAATGCGTGCTTTTGATGAAGTGCACATTCCTTCGCTTCATATAGCCTTGTTCTATGTTTGGCTCTTTGATGAGATGGCGGGAAATGGCAAGAATCCAATCTACCCAGATTCAAAAACTTCTTATCTTCAACAGGCCACTCTTTCAGAGGAAACGAAACTGTTTTAACCACATAACAACCTGAAGAGCTAGGTACTATTATTTTTCTAGATGAAAGAAGAGGCATAGAGAAGCTAACTTGCCCGAGTGCAACAACTATAAAGTGCGAGGGCTGATTTCTACCCACCTAGACTGACCCCCTGCCAAGGCCACAATCACTATGGCACCGAGGGCAAAGACCCTCCAGATGGTACAGAAGAGGTAACAGGACACACTCTATAATTTCCCCCAGAAGAGTCTAACGTGGTTGTGAGAACTAAATAAAAAGGGCTATGTTGTTATACCTTGGAGAATAGGGAGAAGCGTTACAGGTTTTTAAAAAGTCAAATGCAATATGGATTTAAAGAGACTTTATAGACAACATGATTTTGACACCAATCACTCAGAGCTGCTCAGGTTGTCTCAGAATCTCTACTTTCTCCCCTCCCTTTTGTTTAGAGGTTTAATGACCTCAGATACTATTAAGGAAAGTCACCTTGAGCTTGCCTGTCGGTAGCCACCAGCACGCCAGAGCCGGCTGTGGCAATCTGCCCAATCCCCACAGCGTGAGTTCCCTATTATGTGCAAGCATTTTGCAGACTGCCTCTACAACAGGCACTTCAGGCTGCCTAATGAGTCGGTGTCTACTCCCTCTTCTTGCAGTATTGGGTACAAGGATTCCCCCTCCTAGGGTCCTCCAGAAACTGGCTCCGCCTCCCAGCTCCAGGGGTCAACCTGATTGGTGTAAAGGAATTCCCACCCTCTTGGTCATGAGTGGTTCAGAAATGAGCATGTGACCTGTGGGGACTTCTGGGAAATTTCCCCATGCCTACAAAAGCCTGCCTCAGGGCCCTGCCTCTCTCCTTTACCCAGATGGTACCTCCATTTGTTCCTGTGGTTTGAGGAAGAAGCTAACCTGGGGCTGCAGAGCAGAAAGTGAGCCAGCTTGAGACAGACTCACTATGAATTACGCCCAAATCTCTAAGACCCTGTGGTCCTCACAGCACCCCCACTAAGGAAGCCTTCCTTTTTTGCAGATGAGGAAACTGAGGCCAAGGGAGGTACAGAGTAAATAACCAAACTGGAATTCGACCAAACCCAGAGATGTCTGCCTCCAAACCCTGAACCCTGAGCTGCCCTTCAGCTCACTGATCTGTCCACTTGTCCAGAGCAGGGAAAGTCAGAGCAGTACCCCTTTGATCTGGGGGAACCAGTGGACGACTCTGCCTCAGGCATACGTTCTGCTTCCCTCCTCACCTTTCTTAAGTAAATTCCCTCTGCTGACTGTCCCCTTTCACTGTCCCCTCCAATCCCTGACATCCTTTCCAACCTCCACAGCCCACCTCTGAGTTGAATTCCACTTCTGTCCACGAAATACACTAGATCTGCAGCCTATACCTTCGGACCTCATCATTTGTGCCCTAGGTTTGGCAATTGCCAAGTTCGTGTCATTCCTGGGGGTTTTAATTTATCCACATGTAACTCTTGTTATTGACTATTAAGTCTTTTTGGGACCTATTTCTGGCTTGTACATCTGCACGTCTTAAGGAATCAGATCTGACACCAGGAGCCACTTCTTCCCTTCCAGGAGCCACATTCTGTGTTCCTTTGTTCTCCTTGTGCTCTGTGAGCCAAACTAGGCTCTTCCCATTGGTTTTACAAACTAGATTTTTGCTCAGGCCATTTTTTTCTGCCTGGAATGCTTGCCCATTCTTTACGTCCACCCAGAGTTATGTTCATTTTTGTGTGTGCCTTATCTCCTTGAATGATCTGGAGACTTCATGAGGGAAAGACCTTAGTCAGTCTTATCCTGATATCCTCACAGCACCTAACACAGTGCCTGGCCCATAGGAGACATTCCACAGATGTTTGTGGAATGACAGATGACTGAGTTTTCCTCTGATATGAGAAGACTGCAGCTAGTGAAATCTCAGGACCAAGGAAAAACTCTCTCTTGGAACTGGATCTCCCAGTGAGGTAGTACTTTACAGTTGGTGGGATCTCACGCTATTTTAAACTATTTAAATGACTATCAGTTTCTCTCATATATTTTAAATAAGACTTTAATTCTGGTGCATGTCCATAGGCAGTGTTGCAAAGCCGAGCATTTTATAATCAGTAACACTGATAAATGTGTGGCAGCTCCACTCACCCCCACTGCACACACGCAAAGTCTCAGACAAGGCTTAGGGAGTCTTCTGCTCCCTGTCTAATTATAGCCACAGACTGGGTTGTGGGTGGAGGATTCTGGTAGATAACTGAAATCCACAGACACCTGTATTGTACTTGACAGCTTTGACCTTCTCTCTTGATCAGGTTAATAAGTCAGAAATATAAGACACTGAAATGTGTCCCCCTCTCCTGGCCTTTACCCCAGCCAGCCAATAGTGCAAAGTCACATACTGTATACTCTCAAAAGACACAGAAAGATGGAACAAAGCTCCCATCCACCCACCTCCACCCTTCTCAGCTCCTGGGTTATAATGATACTAATAATAATTTGAAATGATCCATATTTTAAGAAAACTCACCTGGGAAGACAGTGTTCCCTCATGGTTAAAAGCACAGGCACTAGAAGCAAGCAGACCTGAGGGTAAGTACAGATTCTACCACTTTCAACTGGGGACACTTGAGGAGGTTCCTGAGCCTCTCAAAGCACTGGTTTCCTCATCTATAAAACTCTGCCTTACAAGACTTTGGACCACCGTTGTAAATGTACAGATGCTCCATAAACAGTAGCTCTTAGTATCTATATAGGCTCTGGCCCTCTTTCTACTGGAATATCATTTTGCAAACAGGGCGGGTATGGAGACCACCCTCTCTACTCTTGCCTGCTCCATCCTAAGGCAGACAGAGAAACAACACAGAAAATGTATCCCTACCTTTGTCTCTTTCTCTTTGCCCCTCCAGGGGTCACTGCCTGTCACGCTGCACACCCGCTCAGTGGCGCTCATGGTCCTCACTCAGGGCACTCTACAGGATTTTCTTAGCATATAGGCTTTGGAGACAGATTGCACGATTTTGAATTCCAGCTACATCTAGGACATCCATTTACCCCAGCTTGCCCTGAACTTCCTAATTTTAGCACCAAAGCCCTTCATCCTGGGCAGAGCAGGACATTTGGGCCTCCTCGCTCCATGCCATCATAGGCTGTAATCCTGGATAATTTGACCTCTTACTACCTTGGTGATTTGAGCAACTCTAAAATCATCCTTGGTCACTGGAATGGAAGAAGTGAGTACTTGGGGCATCCTGTTCCAGAGACTCGGCCAACATTCAGATTCTACCCTGACCTACTATGTGCACCAAAGGACCTGTCCCTAGGACCCCTAAGCCCTCACTCTCAGCCTGGCCTGCCCTTGAGAAGCTATCAGCTGCCTAATCTCAGGGTCATCTTTTCCCTTTGGGTGGGAGGGAACCTTGTCATGACCACAACTAAGGCAAGCTCTCAGCTGACACCCTCACCTGTGTTGGAGTCGCCATTAAATCTTGACTCTCCCCAAGCCAGAATGAACCGAAGGACAAAGGAAACCAGTGGGGTTGAAGGAAATGGGAAATGTCCTCCCTGAGGGACCAAGTGTAGGCCGGAGGTGAGGAGAAGGTGAACAGAAATGGAGCAGCTGCTTCTCTTTAATGAGAGCAGGGCTGTTGTCTTCCCCAGGAGTGCATCAACAGCACTAATGAACCTGAAAATCAATTCTTGTTGCTGTGCAGGGGGTTGAGCCAGGTCAGCTGGCAGCTCTGGTGTTATGACTCCACACCCTACAGGGAGACTTCCTGCCACCCGTCCAGAGTGACATTGACATGAGAGGCAGCCACCATGTGCATACCTACTGACTTCTCCCAGAGTGGCTTTCTGCTGTTATTGCTGAGCACTTTACAGTTTGCTCAATATTTGGAATTTTGAAACAATCCTTCAAGGTAGACAGTATCAATATTTCCACTTTCCAAATGAAAACAACAACAACAAAAATCTAGGCCAGGAAGTCAAAGGGAAATTTCTTCTTTTGACTAATGGAAGAAATGTCTCACAGCTGGTGTAAAGGTAGGGATTGAGGCCGGGCATGGTGGCTCATGCCTGGAATCCCAGCATTTTGGGAGGCTGAGGTGGGTGGATCACTTGAGGTCAGGAGTTCGAGACCACCCTGTCCAATATGGCAAAATCCAGTCTCTACTAAAAATACAAAAATTAGCCAGGCGTGGTGGCACATACCTGTAATCCCAGCTACTCAGTGGCTGAGGCAGGAGAATTATTTGAATCCAGAAGGCAGAGGCTGCAGTGAGCCAAGATCACAACACTGCACTCCAGCCTGGGCAACAGAGTGAGACTTTGTCTCGAAAAATAATAATAGTAAGTAAAGGTAGTGATTGAGAGTAATCTTCCATCTTGGAGTCCTGTCAGAAAAATGATTCTGAGCAAATGCCTCCAATGTATATGCATAATTTATTTATAAATTGTAGCCATGACTATTGTATTAATATATTAAGTATATTATGAAACATGCAAATATATAAAAGAATGAGACCATACATATAAATGGAAGGTCCAATACTTCCTTCTTCTGCCCCAACAGAAATCTTGGATGAAGTGGACTTTGGAGACACAGTCCAAATGCCCTCTGGGGCCAAGCAGGCAACATATGTAAGTAAACTGGGCTGAGCGTAAAAGAACCAGCAGCCCAGGCAGGATGAGAAGTGGCAACTGATTCTTAGCCTCAGAACTCGAGACAACAAAGAGTAGCAGGGACTGTGGTAGAAATGAGAACAAATACCCCATCGAAAGGGAGCTGCTGTTATTCAGTTGCAGCCAATTACTGCCATATAAGAAGGTAGGTCCAGGGTTTCTGACCTTCCAATTTTTTCAGTAAAAGTCAGATATCTATATGTTTTGGTGAAATTGTACAATTTTTATGGTGTTGCACACTGACTTTACTTTTTTTAACAAAATTCCTGAGGTCCAAGTGGGTCAAAATCGGCTCGCAGTCTTCCAAAGGACAACCATTAGAGTAAAGGAAGGAGCTTGCTTGGCCTTTGTAGCTAGACGGTCTTGATTTCGCATCCTGTTTCTACCTTTAACAAGTATTTTAACCTCTCTGTGTTTCCGTTTTTAGGTCAATAAAATGGAAAGAATAGGCTTCTGGAGGGTTAGTGATGAGGTACATGAAGCATTTAACACTGTTTCTGGCACATAGCGGAAGTTCAATAAATGATACCTATTGTTAGTGGGGCCCACCCACAACTCAGCCCTGCTGACTGCTGACCCAGTTCTCTTTCCATTATGAAGAGGCTTAAAAGAAAATCCACATCCCTGGCACTCAACTTCCAATTCTGCACTTTGCAGAATTCATTCTGCTACAGAAAGGCAGGTCTTTCCCACCCTGGTCTTATCATTCCCAAGAAGAATCCAGAAGCCAGAGGAATGAGGAGGCTATCACCCTAGGAGGCTGGTATGGCAGGTGGCATGGAACAAAGGGAGTCAGATGATCTCAGCTCTAGTCCAGGCTTTGCCACTAACAAGCTGTGTGAGCTTGGACAAGTGACTGAACTACTCTGGGCCTCTGTTTGCCATTAAAAGTAAGCACAGTAATACTCACCTAAAAGAGTAATCATGAGAAAGTCAAATTATACATTGTGCCGGATTTCCTCCATCTACGTTCCCACACTTGCCACTCACCTGACTTGTATAGGAAAAAAGCAACTGTTTTTCTCCTTGCTCACACTTAACACAGCACTTCTGGGACCAAATATGGGAGGGAGAGGATTGTCTCACACCAAGCATTCATAATTCTCCACTTCTTGGTAGACACCAACTGGGTGCCCTATAATTTAACTCAATTATGACACTATCTACCTGGAGATACCATCAAAATCCTACAGGTTAAGGGCTTGGTCCCATGAGATTGCCCCATTCCAAACACCTATTGCAAGTTCAGGTTGTCACTCATGCTTCTGACTCGTTGACTATACATCAGAGGTTCCCATGACCCCTCAGTTTCAACCATTTGGGCTAGAACAGCTCACAGAACTTAGGAAGACAGTTCACTCATTCAATTACTAACTTACTATAAAAGGAATGAATGGGAGAGATGCATAGAGCAGTGCAAGCATCTGCCATAGAGCCATGAAGCACACCTCAGGTATGAATGGGAGAGATGCATAGAGCAGTGTGTGGGGAGTGGGAGGAGCTTCCATGCTATCTTCCAGGTGCTGCCCTCCCAGCACCTCCACGTGTATGCCTTCCAGGGAGCTCTCCCAACCTCACCCTTTGCGATTTTTATGGAGCTTCATTACATAGGAATGATTAATTAAATCATTGGCCATTGGTGATCAAGTCAGTCTTCAGACCCTCTGTCCTCCCAGAGGAGACTGGGGTGGGGTCGGGGGAAGGCTTGAAATTTTAAAAGTTACCTCATTAACATAAACTCAGGTGTGGTGGAAAGGGGCTTATTACGAATAACACAAGACACTCCATTCACCTTTACTACTATCACTTAGGAGACTCCAAAAGTGTTAGGAGCTCTGTGCTTGAGAATGAGGACCAAGACCAAATACATACATACGTGTGTGTGTGTGTGTATCTATTTATTTATTATGAGTCACAATATCACACCACTCTTCTCCCCCTAGCTTTGTGCCCTGGAGTTTGATCTTAATGGGCGGCATCAATAAGGCCCTTCCCCTCTGGTTTCCAGTAGGGTTCAGCACTGAGACGCATCAACAGGTGACCAGTGGATGGAAAGAGAGAGAGATAGCAGAATTTATTCCCCCAGCTTATGGCAGTGACCAGAGGCTATGCTCCTCTCAGTCTCCCATCAAGCAGCGCATTCCTACAGCTTCAGTTCCAGATCTCCATTCAGCTGTAGCCATAGATCCAGGTGCAGCTATCACTCTCTTTTTAAGGATCCACTTCCTCCCCAACCCTTTCAGCCCAAGGGTGGTAGCAGTTCCCCAGTCTGTGTAGCCCCAGGACTTCACCACCCTTTATTGGTTTTTTGTTAACCCTGCTACAGCTCTGTAATCAGTCTCTTACCAAACTCTCCCCCATTACCCTGACTGTGCCATCTGTTTACTGCAGGACCCTGACCCTGACACACAGAGTATGTGTTTGTTTGTTTTTTTTTTCACTTTGGAATCTGGGACCTGGAAGCCACTCAAGCAGTGTTGTTGGAATTTGAGAGCATAAGCCTTTCTGCTTCATCCTCAGGCTGTCAGAGAATCCAGTTACCCCGAACCCTCATCTCCATAGTGGCCCAGTCCAAACATGTTGATGAGACACACATTCATTCACAAATGTTTGTCATGTACCTGTAAGATACCAGGTCCTGCACTAGGTCCTGAAAATCAACTGAGATCAAGCAAACAACGTTTGTGTCTTAGTGGAACTTACAGTCCTATGGGATGATGTGGAAAATGTTCCCAGAGAGACAACCTCTTTACAGGCCATTAGGAGGCCAGCTGACTGGCCAGAGTTCCCATGGCCATGAGGACACATGGATGCTCCTTGGGGACTATATGTACTTATTGTTTGCAACCAACCCTGTAGATTGGCTAACCTGACACCTGTCCAGAGCTCCTAGCCACCAATTATGTGGCCATGAAGCACACTTCTAGCTAATGAGACATAAGCATAAATCTTCAGGTTGGGGCTTCCATCAAAGCTCTTGCTTCCCTTATAAATTAGGACAGAATCTGCTGGTGTCAATTTTCATTCCCTTTTTGTCCTTTCCCTTTACCTGCTTAGAACAAAGATGTGATGCTTGGAGGTGCAGTGACCATGAGCCGACAAGCCAATACGCTAAGCCTGGCGAAGCAGGAAAAGGAAATAGCTTGGGGACACACAGAATCATTGAGCTGCCGCATTTGTATAAAATAAATAAGCCCCTTTCTGTTTAAGCCACGTGTGGGTAAGTAGCCTGTTATGTACACTCAAGAGAATTCATATCTGGAGGGAGCCTTTGGATTGTCTGTTCCAACTTATTGCCATGTATATGATGAAAACGAGGCAAAGAGAGGGAAAAATTCACTCCAAATCACACAGCCCAGCTGGAGCTTCCATCTCCCAGCCGTCCCTAGTCCTTGCTCATAAGCTCCTACAACTCATGCAAAGACTGAGCTCGGTGTGTTTCAGCTGTTTGCCTAGTGAATGGGCCCTTTGGAAACGCAGCTGATTTCACTCAGTCCTGCGTGGTCCCCTTAAAAAAATAAAAGCCTAGTTGTTGCTCAAGCCTAACCCCGCTGAGCCTCTAGTAGGTCTAGTCTGGCTGACCCTGCCCTGGGTGATTTCCAGAGCTGTGAAGAAACACCTTGTGCCACCCAGAAGCATTTATGAGAACAAACTGTGAAAAACAGAGGCTCTCTGCCTCTTGACATGGACTTTTTGTGAACTATACTTAACGCCATCACTAAAGCTATCTTTTGCAGTGCCACTCCAAAAGTACTTCTGATTGCAGGCAGAGATCTGGTCCTGTCCCTTACCCGGAGTAGTCCCCTTTCTCCTTCCCCACCTCCATCTACCACCATGCATATGCGCGTGTGCACACGTGCGCGCACGCACACACACACACACACACACACACACAATGCTGGAGATTTTAGTGTAAGTCACTGCTTTAGAAAGTACTCACTCTTCCTGAGAATGCTGAAAGAGGGAGGAAAGCCATAGAAAA
Source organism: Saimiri boliviensis (assembly GCF_048565385.1). Taxonomy (NCBI): domain Eukaryota; kingdom Metazoa; phylum Chordata; class Mammalia; order Primates; family Cebidae; genus Saimiri; species Saimiri boliviensis. Next base: position 104,078,602 of record NC_133454.1, read on the forward strand.
AGGAAAAAGAATCTCTAGGATCCCCAAAATACACTCATCAGCTTTATCAGAAGCTGCAATGGATTGAATGTTTATGTCTCTCTAAAATTTATATGTTGAAATTCTAATCCCCACTATCACGGTATGAGGAAGTGGGGCTTTGGGTATGTGATTAGCTCATGAGGGTGGAGCCCTCATGAATGGGATTAGTGTGCTTACAAAGGAGGCCCTGGACAGCTCCCTTACCTCTTCTGGCAACTATCTATGGATTAGGAAGCAAGCCTTCGCCAGACGTGGAATCTGCCAGTGCCTTGATCTAGTTCTTTCCAGCCTCCAGAACTTTTGAGAATTAAATTTCTGTTGTTCTTAAGCCACCCAGTCCAGGGTACTTTGTTATAGTGGCCCAAATGGACTAAGACAGGGAACTCCTGCATGCCAAGAGTACCACATGTTGCAACCTGCTGACTTTCCCCCAGGACATTCTTCATATTCATTGGGAAGCCTGTAGTCACTGCTGTAAGATAAATTCAGAATTCTCAGCAGCTAACAACGCCCACCTCTCAGCTCTTTCCCTAGGTCCACCTTCTGCACTGCAGTCTGATGAGGGCTGCTGAGGGAAGACCGGAACCCACCACTCTGCACACTCATAGTTTTGAGCAGGAGTTAGCTGATTCTGGCGTTGGAAATGCTCAGCTCAAGAGATGCAGATAAAGAGAAGCTTCTTGCTCTTCTGGCTGTTCTAGAGCCCTGCTCTTGGGATGATGGGACTCAGGAGCCCTGTGGCATGGCTTTCTCCAGAGTACCAAACTGTCAACACCACTACCAATGATGATGGTACCTAACATGTGTAGACTGATACGAACATGGCCCCGATTCCCCTTCCTTCCTTCATCCACACCATTTCCATGTGTCTCTGCAGTTCATCTCATCCACACCATTTCCAATGTGTCTCTGTGGTTCTTCTCATCCAGCATTTGGGTGTTTCCCCACACTTTGCGTCTGGATGAACTTGTGACTTGCTTTGGCCATTTGAACACATCAGTAGTGACATGGGGCAAGTTCTAAGCTTAGGCCTCAAGAGACCACACTCTCCCTTGGGACCCTGCCACCAACATGTGAGTAAAACCAGGTTAGCCTGTTGTATGAGGAGAGACACGTGACTCATTTATCCCGGTGTTCCAGCTGACAGCCTACCAGTCTCCAAACATGTGAGTGAGGCCATCCTAGACTAAAGAGCTCCCAGCCAACCTGCCCACTGACCGCTGACACAGTACAATCAGCCAAGCCTGGCCCAGGTCAGCAGAGCTTCCAGGCTGACATATAAACTCATAAGCGATAATAATACATGATTCTTAAGCCAACGAGTTGGGGGGGTTGGCTGTTACAGAGTCATTTTTTGACCATTAACTATAGGCCAAGCTCTATGCCAAGAGCTTTTCACAGAGTGCTTCATTAAATTCATACAACAGCTCCACGAAGTAGAAATTATCATCTTCCTTCTCTAGAAGAAGAAACTGATATTTTAAAAAATTAAATAACTTGACTTCAGTCACACAGTAAGAAGTGGATCTAGATTTGAAGCCAAGCATTCTGACTCTACAACTGTAACCGTATTAGAATCTCCTTTCTTCCAGGAGCATTTTTTTTTTTTTTAATTTCACAGACCTGTTTGGCTCCAAAATTTTAGAATTTTTTCTTTTTAGATTCTTGTCATAGTACCTACACAGCAGGGGTTTCCAACCCCCAGGCCGTAGACCAGTACTGGTCCATGGCAGGAGGTGAGTGGTGAGCAAGCATTTCCTCCTGAGCTCACCTCCTGTCAGATCAGTGATGGCATTAAATTCTCACAGGAGTGTGAACCCTATTGTGAACTGTACATGCGAGGGATCTAGATTGCATGCTCCTTATGAGAATCTAACTAATGCCTAATGATCTAAGGAGGAATAGTTTCATCCTGAGACTATCCCCCAACACGACCCCATCTGTGGAAAAGTTGTCTTCCATGAAAGCGGTCCCTGGTGCCAAAGAGGTTGGGGACCTCTGACCTATAGTCTCTTTGGGGTCAGGGCATGAGTGATTTGGGCCCATGCCTGAGTGCACATTCTGAATAAGTCTGACCATCACATCAGCTCTAATTCCTCTCTTTCCTACACGTAATCCATCAGCAAATCCTGTCAGCTCTGCCTTCAAAATCCATCTGAACTCTTGTCACTTCTCATCATCTCCGTTGCTGACAGTCTAGTCCCACGCACCATCCCCTTTGATCCGCTTGATTGAAGCAGGCTTCTAACTGATCTCCCTGACTCTATTCTTCCCCACAACAATCTTCTTCTCATATCAGTTAGAGTGATCATTTGAAAATTAAAGTTAGTTTATGGCAATCTACGGTGTAATTGTAGATTGCCATAATCTGACTTTAATTTTAATTTTAACCCTTTAACGATTTCCCAGAATACTTAGAATAGAATCTCAAATCACTACATCTCTAAGGTTTCCTGATCTGGGCCCCGGCTATTTCTACAACTTTATCTCCCTCCACCTTCCTCCTTGCTCACCGCTGTCTGGTCACGCTCGTCTCCTGGATCCTCTTATCCAAAGCATGCTTCTGCATTTGGGCCTTTGCATTATTTCCTCCACCTAGAATGTTCTCTGCCCTCAAATATCTACAAAATCTTACTTTGTCAACCCAAATACTGCCACCATAGTGTTCTCTCTCCTTACCATGCTTTATTTGTATTTGGAACACCTACTACTACCTACCATTATGACACTCACATTTTCTTATTGTTCAATTTCCTTTTTTTTTGTTTTGGAGACAGAATCTCACTCTGTCTCCCAGGCTGGAGTGCAGAGTGCAGTGGTGGTGCCATCTCAGCTCACTACAACCTCTGCCTCCCAGGTTCAACGCTTCCCGGGTTCAAGCAATTCTCCTGCCTCAGCCTCCCGAGTAGCTGGGACCACAGGCACCTACCATCATTCCTGGCTAATTTTTGTATTTTTAGTAGAGACAGGGTTTCACTATGTTGGCCAGGCTGTTCTCGAACTAGTTCAGGCAATCTCTCCCAAGTTGTCATCAACTGATCCCAAGTGCAAGAACCTAGAAACTTTCAAGTGTTTCTGCACATGTATCCTCTTTCTTATCTGCAACTGACAGCTTCAAGCAAGGATGCACCTCAGGACTTTAACAGTGAAATACGTAAGAAACTAGTATGCAAATAGATCCTTTTGTTGTGGGTAAAAATTCAGATCATTTGAGTACAGAAAAATGACTCATTGCAATCCTGAGTTGATCCACTTCTTTGGCCCTGGTGGTAGTTTCTGGAATTGCAGGCAAGGAAGAGGGAAGGGGAAGTAAAGGGAAACATTTTGTTTATTCATCAATTATTTCCACCAGGCACCGTGGCTGATACCTGTAGTCCCAGATCTTTGGGAGGCCGAGGTGGGCTGGCCACTTGAGGTCAGGAGTTCAAGATCAGGCTGGCCAACATGGCAAAACCCTGTCTCTACTAAAAATACAAAATTAGCTGGGCATGGTGGCAGGCATCTGTAATTTCAGCTACTCAAGAGTCTGAGGCAGGAGAATCACTTGTATCCGGGATGCAGAGGTTGCAGCGAGCTGAGATGGCGCTCACACCACTGCACCCGGGCTTGGTGACAGAGTAGGACTACATCTCAAAAAAAAAGAAAAGCATTTATTTCACTAGACTGAAGACATGGCTGCCTCCCCTTGGGAAATCAAACCCCAGTCTCTAGCAAAATAGGATCTAGCAGTACCACTGTCCAGGGGTGCTGCCGATAACTTCTCTGATCTGGTCTGTAGAATGCATTTGGCAAGGAGCATCTATTTGAATACTTACAACAGACATGCTGGAGAGATGTCTATCCTGTTATTAACAAGGAAACCAGGATGTGAAGTATTCTTAGGGCTGAAATGGGAAAGAATTGGAACCTAGGTCAGGCTGATTCTCAACTCTGTGGTCTTCCTTGTACTGACCAAAGGGGATAAACTTTGCAAATTCAACTCACTGTGTACCGTATCGAACTTCCCAAGTCTGTGAAATTTGAACTTTCCTGCCAGTTATAATCTCATTAATTCAACAGCCTTTATTGATTGCCTCCTGCATGCCAGAAACTGTGCTTTGCCTAGTGGCTTCCAGAGAATGACAAGTGAACAATGATAATGACATAATTTATGTGGCAAAAATGCAACTCCTCAGGAGTGCCTCTCTCAAATTGAGTTACTTTTTCACTATTGAATAAATTGTAATTTGAAAGGCTGGTAAAAGTGCCCTCTCTTGGTGAGCCAAGCCAATCAGTACGTGCCATTTTGAATGCTTCATTATGCTTTTCTCCTACTCAGGCCGGCTGGAGAAAAAGCAAGCATTTGAGGGCTGAGATTACTGGGTTAGGTTTCTTAATAGAGTGAGGGGTTTTATTTGTTTTTTGGGTTTTTTTTTGAGTGATTTGTTTCTGAAGAACAGGCAGCCTAGGGCAGCAAGCTAAGCGGACGGCTTTTCTGTTTCCTGGACCCCCACCCGCCGCCCGGGCTTGCCTGTCCTCTGGTCATGGGGACAGGGTGAGGGGATAGGAAACAGCCTCTGCCGAAGTCTCCTCGTAGATGCAGACACTTTGGCCACGGGGGGCGCATCCTGACAGCTGTCATCAATAGCGATCAGCCACAAAGCAGATCCTAAAACAGTAGGTGCTTGTTATAGAATGTACATCGTCACATACAAAACCTGGGAACTTTGGCTCTAAAATCTTAAAAGGGGTTATTCCTGCCTTGCAGGATTATAAGTGGATGTTTTTTTCCCTGTTGTATCTCTGCAATGCTCATTTTTCTTCTATAGATCTGTATCACCTATAATCAACAGGTGTCACTGGGCTGCTTCGCCCCACTTTCCCTCTCCCACTCCCTCTACCCTTTCTAGCCCCTCCTATTCCCTTTTCAGAGTGAGTGTGTGTGTGTGTTTCATTCTCTCTCCCCACCTTACAGAGATGAGGAAAATCTTGTCTCTGCCCTCCCACTTCCAACCTCTTCACAGCCTCACTAAGGCTACAGAAGGTCCAGGAACCTAAAAGCAATTTCTCCTGTCCTCAGCAGTATGCCTGTCAATCAGCTTCCCCCACTGTTTCTCTTGGAAAGCAACCGCCCATGGGCCCAAGCGAGGAGGACGGCAGAAGCAAGGATGGTACGGGATCAAAAGCCACAAATCTGTCCAGTACGATTTCCTTTTCCTGAGCTCCAGGAAGGACCAGGCTAAGTCCAGTGACCTGGGCCACAGATCTATAGCGTGACCTTCGAGGCACAGAGATGTTTGGGGACTTGCCAGTTCCCTTGCTTGTCAAGTGGAAAGAATAATGCCTTCTGCCTCATAGGTGTGTAAGGAAGGTCAGAGTAAATTACGACTACAAACATGTTCCAAAGGTGGAAAGCCCTGCAAAATGAATCACCAAGCCCCAGAAAGCCTTTCCACTCCCCAGATTCTCCCTCTTCATGGCCTTCACACCCTTGCCTTGCACTCAGGTCCTCCCTGTCTTCTCTCTTTCCTCATCTCAGTCCCAGCTCCACATTTAGGCCCAGTCATCTCTGTAAAACCCACTACTCAGCAATACACATACCTCTACAAAACCTCCAGTGACAATCCTTTGCCAAGACAAAAAGCAGAACCCTCAGCCGGGTGGGGACAGGCAGAATTAGAAGTATGACCACATGACACGCATTCTTGTATATATAATATACTTCCTTTTGAGTGTGGGTGGAACCTATTAATAGTTAAGCTGTCACTTCCATAATTATGTTATACAGCAAAGGGGAGATTCTCTAGGTGGGCCTAATTTAATCAAACAAGCCCTTTAAAAGTATAGAGTGTTCTTCAGCTGGTGGCAGAAGAGGCATTCAGAAATCAGAAGCATGAGAAACATTCAACAACAGCCAGTCAGGAAATGGGAATCTACAAACCACAAGAAACTGAATTAGGCCAGCAATGAGGATGAGCTTGGAAGCCAATTTTCCCCCACAGAGCCTCCAGATAAAAGCCCAGTCTGGCAACACCTTAATTTTGACCTGTGAGACCCTAAAGAGAAATCCAAATGCTCTTGCCTGGACTTTTGACCTACAGAACTATGATATAATAAATGGGTGTCGTTTTAAGCTTCTAAATTTGTGGCAATAGAAAGTGAATACACCTGCTATTTCAAAGCCTTAAGAATTCTTATCCAGTCGACTTCTCCAATCCCACTTGGAAATATAAGCTCTGGAGTGATTTTGGGGTTCACATCTGGCCTCTACCATTTGCTGGCAAATTATGTGACATCTATGTTTTTCCATTCCTTCGTCTATATATTTAGGATAATTCTAGAACGTTCCTGAGACTGTTCAGAGGATTAAATGAGATAATACAGCAAAGTCCTCAGTATAGTATCCAACATAAAATAAATGCTGGATAAATCTTTTTTTCTTTGTAGAATTATATTATCTGCAGATGTTCCCCTTAAGTTGAATGGGTTTATTTATAAACTCAGGAAAATACACTCTTGTGCTTGGCTCACTGCATGCCCACTGCCAGGCATGCCTTCTGCCTGGTACTGTGCCTTTCAAATGCCCATCTGCATTAGTCCATTTTCACATTGCTATAAAGATAGCACTTGAGACTAGGTAGTTTATAAAGAAAGAGGTTTGGGCCAGGTGTGGTGGCTCACGCCTGTAATCCCAGCACTTTGGGAGGCTGAGTGGGTGGATCTTGAGGTCAAGAAATCGAGACTATCCTGGCCAACATGGTGAATCCCTGTCTCTACTAAAATACAAAAAAGTAGCAGGGCACAGTGGTCCGTGCCTGTAGTCCCAGCTACTTGGGAGGCTGAAGCAAGGGAATCGCTTGAACCCAGGAAGTGGAGGTTGCAGTGAGCCAAAATCGCACCAGTGCGCTCCAGCCTGGCGACAGAGCAAGACTTTGTCTCAGAAAAACAAATACATAGATACATACATACATACACACACATATACATAAATGCATAAATAAAGAGGCTGAATTGACTCACAGCTCCATATGCTTTAGGAAGCCTCAGGAAACTTACAATCGTAGTGTAAAGTAAAGAGGAAACAAGGCATGTCTCACATGGCCGCAGAAGAGGTGGGGGAGGGGAACTGCCAAACACTTTTAAACCATCAGATCTTGTGAGAACTCACTGTTATGAGAACAGCACGAGGAAAACCACCCCCATGATTCAATCATCTCCCACCAGGTCCCTTCCTCAATACATAGGGATTACCATTCAAGATGAGATATGGGTGGGGACACAGAGCCAGACCATATTACTATCCTTCCAGGCCTTGCTTAGATTCCTCTCTGCTTCATGAAACCTTCCCTGGCCTCTCCAGCTTATAGTGGTCTATCCCTTATACTAATTTCCACAGTACCAGAGAATGGCATAAATACTTAGACTGTCTCATACCTCATCATGTAAAACTATGCTCTTTATTCCAAAGAAATGGCTGTTTGTTAGAGATAATTGGGAAAATCCACAAAAGTTCAAGGCAGGAAATGAGTTGGTATTTCCACCATTGTTAATGTTTTGGTGTATTTCCTTCCAGTCTTCTTGGTTTTGTTACTTGTGTAAATGGAAATATGTATATAAACAGTTGCCTTTCTGAGCATAAGTCTTTCTGCCCAAGGCATTCATCTGCCTGAGAAGATATTAGGATTTGTTCACAGAAATAATTTCAAAGAGAAAGAACTACATGATATTCAGCTCTAGTAATGCAAAATAGGATTATGCAGGAAACCAACGCAGTAAGAGTTGGTTTAGCTGAGGTTCCTGTACTAGTTTCTGTTTGCAACTGAAACAAATTGCCATAAACATAGAAGCTTAAAACGACATAAATGTATCCTCTTATGGTTCTGGAGGTCAGAAGTCTAAAATGAGCCTTATGGGGCTCAAGGTTTTTTTTTTTTTTTTTTTAAAGATTTCCTTCAGGAGACCCCAGGAGAGACCATTCCTTTCCTCTTCCAATTTCTAGAGGCTGCCCACATTCCTTGGCTCATGGCTGCACCACTCCAATCTCTGCTTCCATCATCACATTGTCTTCTAGCTTTGACCTTCTGTTTCCCTGTCACAGGGACTTGTGATTACGTTACTTGTAATTACAACCACCTCCCCTCTCCCATGTCAATATCATCCTGGTTCCACACTGCTTAATGTCACAGAATCAAATTAACTGCAAACAGGACAATTAAGAAGCAGTGCGCTGGAGTGGAAAGGGGCTCCTTAAGGGCTGCTGTGAGCAGCAATGGTGTTTGGAAGGCACCCAAGGACAGGAAGCTGCTAGGAAAGCCATTCTCAAAATTATTATAGAAATAGCTACCATTTCTTGAGTATCTATGTGCCAGGAACATTTAAAAGAGTTGATAGGAAAAACAACATTGAAATAGCCACAGAATCTGAGATAAAAATTGCCCACACTCAAGTCACCTAATTAAATCAATATTTTTATTTGTACACACATATATTTAGATTTTTCATATTCATTATAGTATTATAATTTAGAAGGTTAATTTCCACATTTCTACTTTAATTTTTACTGTAAATAATATTTCCATTTTCCTGTGTTTCTCTCCTGCTACACTGTAACTGGTATTAACAGCCTGAGAACATATCTCTACATATTCATCTATATTCATTGAAAACAATAATAACAGTAAACAAAAGGTCTTAATGCTTATAATACAGACCTGTTTTCACATATTACCTACTGTAGATCATTTAGTCCTCCAGACAACCTTCTGAGAGAAGTATTATTGTTATTTGCCATTTACACATGAAGAAACTGGGACCCAACATACATGGAATATTCGAAAATGTAAACAAATCTGTAGACACAAATAAAGGAAGGTTTTTTGGTCATTTAAGAAATTAGAGAAAACCAGGCATGGTGGTATATGCCTACAATCTGTTACTCAGGAAACTGAGGCAGGAGGATTTCTTGAGCTCAGGAATTCAAGGCTGCAGTGTGCTATAATCACACCTATGAATAGCCACTGTACTCAAGCCTGGGCAACACAGCAAGATCCTGTTTCTAAAAATATGTATATATGGAGAGAAAGAGGAACACAGTACATAGCTCACAGTGGTAGCTTTTGAAGTACAGTATATCTTACCATCTCTCCAGGGCAACAGATCCAACTCTAGCTCATTTTTGAGGAGTAATAAAAAAAAATGCCCCATTATATGAACATACCATCATTTATTGCACCTATTGATAAGCATTTGTGTTACTTCCTTTTTTTTGGCACTACAAATGATGCTGCAATAAATATCCCAGAACATAAATTCTTAGATCTTAGTCTTTTATTTTGATAGGGTAGAGTCTACAGACTTTAGTGCTGACTTTGGAAACTGCCATGTGAAATGATAAGCACAGCAGTAAGCTGAGCCAAAGCATGACTTCCTTGAAATATGTGGGCTCCACCCAGGTCAGGAAGAGAAGATATACCATTTATATGGCTAAAGGAGTGGCAGCCAAAGAAGACACACAGCTAAGGAGGCCTGAGCTGGCACAGTAGGAGGCCAGACAGGGCCCAGCCTCTGTACATATCCCAATCAATTCTACAATTCCCTTGGACATCGCCAGAGCAGACAGAGCTAGAGCTACAGCAAATATGCTGCCCCAGTACCAAGGCATCCACCTTCTAGATGCCAAAGAATAGAGAAACAATGCATAAAATCACTCTTATTACCTTTCTGCTTCCCCTAGGAACTCTTGTGCACAGGGTATGCAGGGGTTTTTAGACAGAGCCTGGCTCTGTTGCCCAGAATGGAGTGCAGTGGTGCAATCTTGGCTCACTGCAACCTGCGACTCCCGGGTTCAAGCAATTCTCCTGCCTTAGCCTCCTGAGTAGCCAGGATTACAGGCATGCACCATGACACCCAGCTAATTTTTGTATTTTTAGTAGAGATGGGGTTTCACCAAGCATCCCCAAACTATGGCCGGCGGGCCGCATGCAGCCCCCTGAGGCCATTTATCCAGCCCCCCGCCGCACTTCAGGAAGGGGCACCTCTTTCATTGGTAGTCAGTGAGAGGAGCACAGTATGTGGCGGCCCTCCAATGGTCTGAGGGACAGTGAACTGGCCCCCTGTGTAAAAAGTTTGGGGACGCCTGGGTTTCACCATGTTGACCAAGCTGATCTCAAACTCCTGACCTTACGTGATCCGCCCACCTGGGCCTCCCAAAGTGCTGGGATTACGTGCTTGAGCCACCATACCCAGCCAAAAGCCTACTTTTTTAAACAGTTGAATCACTGGATAAGGATAACATCACAGTTGGAAAAAATCGAAGAAAATATAAGAGATAAATGAGAAGGAGAGAGGTGACAGGTAGAGATTAGAGAGAAAGAATAGATGTTCTTGATATGCCTAGTGGAAGAGAAAAACCTCCAAATAAATATTTATAATAGCTTGATCTGTATACAAACAGATGTATATCACATAGGAAAGCATCAGGTAACAAAAACACTGACCACTATCCATCTAAGGGCTCATTTTTCTTGCATAACAAGTAGTCTAGAGGTGGCCACTGCTATTTCAGCAGCTCAGCAAGTCAAGTCCAGGGTCTCTGGGAGGCTCCTGGGTCAAAGGAAAGATGCATTAGTAATTTTGCTAGATGTTCCCAAATTCCCCTGCACATGACATTTTGCATTATCTGAAATACAACTTCTAAACTAAGGATCAATATTCCCAATGGATAAAGAGCTTCTACAAACTGAGAAGAAAATCAGCAATGACCCTATGGAAAAATAAAGAAGATATAAACTGTTTGCAGGAAGAACATGCAAGTGGTTGTTAAATGTGTGGCGAGAAACTCAGCTTCCTCAGGATACAAAAAAGGCAAGTTAAAAGTACACAGAAATATCCCTTCTCTCCTATCAGTCTGGCAAAAATCCAAAGTCTGACTACCTGCTCTTGATAAGACTGTGGGAAAAGAGAGTCTCTCATAAGCTGCTTGCAGAAATACAAAACAAAATCCCTTATGGTGGGAAATTGAGACTGTCTAGCAAAACTACAAATTTATCTAACCTTTGACACAGCAATACCACTTCCAGGAATCTATCTCAAAAATAAACTGGCAAAAATATGGATATCCACTGCCAATAATTATAATAGTAAAAGAACAGAAATAGTCCAAATGTCTATCAGCACAGGACTGGGTGGATCCCTTATGGTGCATCCATACAATGGAGTATTACACAGCTATAAAAATGAATAGGAAGGATTTCTATATATACCTATATTTCCAGATACATTGTTAACAAAGAAAGGCAAGGAACAGGAAAGTGTTTCTGCTATGCTCTTTTGTTGAAGAAAGGGGGGTATATAAATAAAAAGATATATTTACTTATATTACCAAAAGATAATAATAGAAGGATGAAACAAAGTCAGTTAAGATGGGGACATATAAGGAAAGGAAAGGAACAGGGCAGAGAGACAGAGATGGACCCTAGACTTCACTGTAATGTAGTTCGTTGTATATTCTAACTTTGGACCAATGTAAATGTTTCAAATGAAAAACAAACGTAAATAAAAGATAAAAAGGAGTGAGGGTATCATAGTTCACATCTGTAATCCCAGCACTTAGGGAGGCCAAGGTGGGAGGATCGTTTGACACCAAGAGTTTGAGACCAGCCTGGACAACACAGAGAGACTCCTATCTCTATTAAAAAAAAAAAAAAAAAAAAAAAAAAACTGGACATGGTAACACATGCCTGTAGTCTCAACTACTCAGGAGGCTGAGGTGGGAGGATTGCTTGAGTCCAGGAGGTCAAGCCTGCAGTAAGCCATGATTACACCATTGCACTCAGCCTGGGTAACAAAGTGAGACCCTGCCTCAAAAAATAAAAAAAAAAAATTAAAAATTAAAAATTAAAGACAAGACTGGGCATGGTGGCTCACGCCTGTAATTCCAGCACTTTGGAAGGCTGAGTCAGGTGGATCACGAGGTCAGAGGTCCGAGACCAGCCTGGCCAACATGGTGAAACCCCATCTCTACTAAAAATACAAAAAATTAGCTGGGCGTGGTGGCCGGCACCTGTAAACCCAGCTACCCAGGAGGCTGAGGCAGGAAGATCGCTGGAACCTGGGAGGTGGAGGTTGTAGGGAGTGAAGATCGTGCCACTGCACTCCAGCCTGGGCAATAGTGCGAGACTTCGTCTCAAAAATAAAAATAAAAATAAAAATAAAAGACAAAGAAATTAATAAAAGTTGGAAAATGGAAACAAGCAATAATGATTGTGTTATTAGGTTCGTGATTTAACCACATAAAGAAGAATTATTGCAAATGACTCTAAAAATAATAGTATTTGACAGTATATCCTTACTGGGATATATATCCTAAGGACTAAAAAAAACATGAAGGAATGTTAAACTGCATTCAATGCTCTATAAATCCAGATAGACTAGATGATGTTACTTAGTGGTAACAAATAAAGCCAAATCAAGGTGCCTTCCACAGCAAAGCATCTTTTCTTCCATTATGTGTTTATGGTGTGTTAGCTACAGCTTTGATCCACGTTGTCTTCTCTCCATGACTCAGGCTGGGGAAAAAGCACTTGTCTGGAATATTGTGATAGTCATCGAGCCAGAGAAAAAAGATACTCGGGCTCTTACACCTTCTTCCTGTAAATGACCAATGCCATCTACACTCTCATTTTATTGGCCAAAGAAAGACACACAGCTTGAGTCCAAAAGTGCAGAGATGTATAATCCTCTACAGAGACTGGCACCAAACATGAGTGAGCAATGATACAGTCTCAGACAGAGAGGAAACTGTTGGTTTTATCCTTATGAAACTATCCTCTGCATATTGCAGGATCAGCAAATGTGTGCTTTTACTCACATAATTATGAACCAAGATTTTTTAGCACAAAAGAAGAAAGACAAGTAAAAACTCAAAATGAGTTAAGACTCTGTAATCTAAGGTTTTAATTGGAAATACAGATATCAACTCATAATTTATCTTTCCCCAGAGAGAACTGTTTGCCTTTTGCCAGAGTAACTTTGAACAGGGGGAAAGTCCATGAATCTACGCCTTGTTTATTTCTCTGGTTCTCAATTATAACTCTGGCTAGAATGCATAATTGGGATGAATGTAGTTAACAGATAACAGATCCCTCACATTGGTTCCCTGGCTTACAAATTAAAAGTCATTTTGGTAGGAGGGGCCATGTGGAACCTACCCTTTGTCCTGGCCAAGACAGTAATTCAGAAGCAATAGTTCATTTTAAGAGGAATTACGGAGATTACTGCTACTTTGAGGACTTAAAGAATGCAGTAATAGTGGCTCCCATCACACTTCTATTCAATTCACTTTTTTAGCCTTTGTGAAAACCAGACACCTCCTGGAGGATAGTGGTAGATTGCTGTCAACCTTACCAGGACGCAGCCCTGTTGCAGCACAGCTGCTCTGCCACCGGTGGTGCTTCTGACACTTGATTTATGGCTGTTGATATGGTGAATTATTGCTTTTCCTTATCCCTAATAACAGGGGGGTCGAAAGCAGCTCTCCTTTATACGGCAAGGAAAGCAACAGACCTTCTCCATTGTCCTCCTGTTGAGAGATGCGTTGGTGCAAAAGATGTAGGTGCCATGGGAGTCTGAGCCACCTGTTCATGCCATTTGCTTGTACCTTCTGTATTTGGTCAGGCCACATCCTGACTGTGTCATTTTTATAGTACAGTGGATTACTGCTATATCCACCCAACTGCATGACTCATTGAATTCATAATACTCAGATCACAATGAACATCTGTGGTGCCGTGTAGTCATTTGGCATCCCATGGTCAGGCATGTAATCTCTGGCAGGGCTCGAGAACACGCCAGACTCAATGCATGTCCTTGCTGAAGAACCCTAGGGGTCTCTGCTGCATCTCTCTCGCTGAAGTTTATTAACACTCCTGCAGCATTATCACCTGCATGGATACCTCTAGAACTATTGGATCTGCTGGGTCATACCTCCTAAGCGGCAGGGAAATTTGTATTGCTGCTTGGACATCCTGGAGAGCCCATTTTACGCTCTGAGCCCCACCTGAAACTGATATCCCTCTGAACCACTCAATAGGGCTTGGTTATATTCATGATCTACTAGCATCAATACAAAGTTGACCCTAGCCGGAAATGGACTTTGCCATATGACAGTCCCACGTAGAAATAGCGGTGGAGGGAAATCCGCCCCGTGGGCAGAGCTGCCAGCAGTAGGCTGCTTGCTGTGTGGAAGTGTGGACTCCTTAGCTCTGCTTGTTGGTCAGGGGTCTGGAAGGAAAAAGACAACAGTCCATGTACCACCTCCAGTGTCCCAACCCTGCAAGGTGTCCCTGAGCTGGCCTTTCAGCTGAGACTTCCCCAGGTCATTCTGCCATCTTTTCTCTCGCAAGTGGTCTCTGGGTGATGAAGTATGCATAAGACTACTTTATCTCGTGGCTTTGAGCCCAACGTGTCATACCTGTTTTTTCCTAAAGTGCTTTTACCAGCACCACCATCTGAGGGTGGACACATTACATTGTCACAGACCAAAGAGTACATCATACTACCAGCCAGGTATGACACAGTGAGCTCAAAACCACAGGATATAATAGTCTGCCATGTACCTCATCACCCAGAGACAGCTGGCTTTATAAGAAAAAAAAAAGGTGTGATGGGCTGATACAGTCTCAGCTGAAGGGCAAGCTTCGGACAAATGTGGGGTCACCACACTGAATATGCCACCCACTTTGAACCGGAACCGATGCAAGTGCTGAAAGTACAATTGACTTCTAACACTCCCAGTGAAGACATGCAGAATTTTAGCTGCTCCTTCCTGCCACCCTAGATTCTGTTGGATTAAAGGTCTTGGTACTTAGGTGGGAACATTTTCACCTGGTTATGTAGTAAGGATTCCACTAAACTGGAAGTTGCAGAACAAAATGAGCAGTGTAGGAGGGAGATGACAAATATAGATTTTGGCCACTGGAGCAGCAGCAGCAGTGAGGACTGTGGCACTTTGCTAAACAGTTTTAGATCTCCTGAGGAGACTGCAACTGGCCATCGTCTGGAAGAACTAGACTTGTACCTCCCCTCTAAGGAAAGATATGTGGGTGATTTTTCCCACATGAGAACTGAATACCGCAAAAGGATGTGAGCACATCTGAAAACATGAGGCAGAAGGGGTGGATGTACCCAGTCAGCACTCTCCGAGGTCCGCTTGGTCCCTATACCAATGGGCCTTGGCCATTCACCTTGCTTCCCGGTCAATGCAGCCCTAACCATCACTCACACTGTTGTTTTGGTTGTAAAGCTGTGCCCAGAGCCACTGCCACCAGCACATACTGAAGAGTCCCCACGCACAACAGTGAGTGCCAAGAGAAACCACCTTGACAACACGCTGGCTGCACAGGCCACGTGGAGATGCTGGCTTCCCCTGCAGCCGTGATGGGAGCACAGAAATACAACTCAGGGATGGAGAGGAGATAACAGAATGTGGGATGCTGCATGGCAGACTGTGCTGAGATGCAGTCTTTCCATGCCTCCTATGTCAAGAGGCTGTGAGCATCCAAGCAATTGGCTGCTTATTGGGAAGCTGTGGCCGCCTGGGAACACCTCCCTTTGTACTTCATCTTCCCCTCTGCCTCACTTCCCATTTCTTTTCAACCTCCCTGCTTTCCTGGGATTGCACTCTTCCCAGTAAACTGTTAGCACTTACACTTTTGGCTCAGCCTGTTTTCTAGTGAGCCAGGACCAAGACACAGGGCTGATGACAGCTCTGGAAAAAGACCTGCACAGAATGAGTTTGAGCCATCTTATTGCACCTGATAGCAAGGAAATGATGAAATATTAATGATGTCAAGTCAAAAGGACACAGGAGCCAATTTGAAGGGCTCCCACTGACCAAAGATGGCACAATTTGACATCAAAAGAAACTGACACCTCAAATATATTTTTTAATTATGAGTTCTTAATAATACTAAGAAAAAAATCATTGAATACTAGTTCACTGACTTAGTATTCTGAAAGATGATAAAGAAAAAGACATGGGTATGTATTATGTCTTTTCTGTAATAATTATTTCAGAGTTACAAATAGTCAAAAGGGAAAATTCTTCTTTGTAGAAAAATGCTACCTAATAAATGCAGAAGGAATGATAAATTTGGAAGATCAGCATTTTGCAAACCTGCATGAGATAATGGACCAGGCAATGATCATCAATAAACACTGACATCATTAGATAAAAGGTTAATAGAGAACTTGATAATGGCAAGAGGAAGCTAACATCTCTGAACCCACAAATCATTCTCAACATTACAGAAAGTGGGAGAAGCAGATAGTCTGTTTCTGCAAAGTGATTCAAGAGCAGAAACCACCCATGAATGTAATCAAGTCAAAATTTATCCGTTTGCAGGAAATTCAGGAGACAGAGGAACAAGTTCAACAATAATTCAGTGATGCCAACAGCCAAATCCAGAATGTGAGAAATTTCACAGGGGGACAAATGACTCCGTTTTGTCAACACATAAATGTGATGAACTTTGTTTAGCTCCTGATTATGAGACCAACTGTTAAAAGATATTTTTGAAGCAATGGGGACATTTGAGAATAGTATGACACATTTTAAAGGAATTTCTGTTAATTTTATTGGGTATGATAAAGGCATTATTGCCATTTTTAACAGTTCTTATTTATTATAGACACATACTAAACTATTTTTCGGTGAAACATTATGGTTTCTGGGATTTGCCTTAAAATATTCCAGAAAAAAATCAGAGAAAGATGAAACAAGAATGGAAAAATATTGGTAACTGTCAGAGTTGGGTGGCGGGTGTCCTTCTCCCTGCTTTCCCGTGTGTGCCCTGGTTCTTCCACCTTTGCCCCCAGGTCCATTCTCCGCCCTTCTGTGTCTTGCTCTGAGGCCTGAGAAGCCACCTTTATTGACGGAAACACCCAGACAACTTTGTTGGCTGGCTTCTGGTGGTTTGAGCCAATGGTGGTCAGCAGAATTAGATCAGGAGTAGGAGAAGGAACAGTCTGGGAACTTATCCCCCACGTGCCCTCTCTGCCTTCCTGTGGTCTGACAGCAGCTTTGTTCCACTATAGCAGCTATATTAGTTTGCTGGAGCTGCCATGACAAAGTAGCACAGTGTGGCTTGAATAACAGAAATTTATTTCTCACAATTCTGGAGACTAGAAATCCAAATACAGGTGTGAGGAGGTTGGTATCTTCTAAGGCTTCTCTCATTGTTTGCACATGGCCATCTTCTCCCTGCATCTTCACGTGGTCATCCCTTTGTGCATGTCTGTGCCCTAATCTCTTCTTTTTAGTACACTAGTGGCCAGGCATGGTAGCTCATACCTGTAATCCTGGTACTTTGAGAGGCCGAGGCACATGCATTGCTTGAGCCCAGGAGTTTGAGACACCCCTGGGCAACATGGTGAAACCTCATCTCTACAAAAAAATAAACAAAATTAGCCAGGCATGGTGGTGCACACCTGTAGTCCCAGCTACCCAGGAGGCTAAGGTGGGAGGATTGCTTGAGCCTGGGCACTACTGCACTCCAGCCTGGGCAACAGAGTGAGATGTTTTCTCAAAAATGAAAAAAAAAAAAAAACACAAAAAACTACAAAACCAGACACCAGTAATATTCGATTAGGGCTCACCTTAATGACTTCATTTTAATTTAATTACCTCTTTAAAGACCCAATCTCCAATTACAGTCACATTCTGTGGTACTGGGGTTAGGACTTCAATGTATGGATTTTGGGGGGTACACTGACCATAACAGCAGTTATCAGCAAACTTTGTCTGGCAAAGCTTAAGACAGCAAATATTTTAGGCCTTGTGAATAGTTACCAGTGCTCAAGTTTGCCATGATAGCACAAAGGAGCTATAGATAATATATAAATGAATGGACATGGCTGTCTTCCAATAAAACTTTATCTGTAAAAACAGGTGGAGACCCCTGTGCCATAGTTCCCCAGCCCCCTGCTTCTGTTGGTTAGCCCCTTTTCCATGTGTTCATTTCTCCATGGTCTCTGCCCCTTCAGTAGAAGTGGTAATAGCTTCCCACTACTGCTTATCCCTGGGTGTCACACTTTCCCTCTTTGGTTCTGTTAACCCTGATGATGCCTTCTTTGGCCCCTTCATTCAGTTCTCCTTGGGTAAATACCTTTTGAGTGTATACTCTCTTTCTGGTTTGGACACTTACTGATATTTTATATCTGAAATTCTAAGTTTGAAATTGCCCATAAAAGGATCATAATGAGGGCCAGGTATTATGGCTCATGCCTGTAGTCCCAGCACTTTGGGAAGCCAACGTGGGCAGATCATGAGGTCAGGAGTTCAAGACCAGCCTGACCAACATGGTGAAACCCTGTTTCTACTAAAAATACAAAAATTAGCTGGGCATGGTGGCGCATGCCTATAATCCCAGCTACTCAGGAGGCTGAGGCAGGAGAATGTCTTGAACCCAGGAGGCAGAGGTTGCAGTGAGCCAAGATCATGCCACTGCACTTCAGCCTGGGTAACAAGAGGGACTTGTCTGGAAAAAAAAAAAAAGTGTCATAATGTGGCGGGGCATTGTGGCTCATGCCTATAATCCCAGCATTTTGGGAGGCCTAGGCAGGCAGATCACTTGAGGCCAGGAGTTCGAGATCAGCCTGGCCAACATGGCAAAACCCTGTCTCTACTAAAATTACAAAAAATTAGCTGGATGTGGTGGTCAGGTCTGTAATCCCAGCTACTCAGGAGGCTGAGGCATGAGAATTGCTTGAATCCAGGAGACAGAGGTTGCAGTGAGCCAAGATCATGCCACTATACTCCAGCCCAAACAACAGAGTGAGACCTTGTCTGTCTCAAAACAAAATCATCATCATCATCATCATCATCATAATGAAAGAAAAGGACCAATTTAGAAAGTAAAACTGATATGGGTTGCCTCTTGTTTCTGAAGGGTGCCCCAGCCAGAGAGGGGCTAAGATGGAGAGGACAACAGGGGCTCACAGGTGAGAACCAAGAGGGGGCCTGGGCAGGGAATGTGCCCAGGACCTGACCAAGCCAAAAGAGGGACCAGACCACCTGGGATGCAAGTCATAGGCTTCAGTGCCCCCGCACCTGGGGGTCAGCTTGGACCACTCCACCTCAGCAGGCCCAGGGTAAGCAGCAGCCCAAACCAGCGACTCTGTAGCTGTGGCCAGCAAGGACCCAAAGGCCACTGCCTCCCTCTGCCACCACACAGGTGGGCCACAGTCCGCCACACACCCAGGCACTCTCTCATGGAGAGGCAGGAAGGAAAATATGAGGCACTGGGAAGTTTTTTTATTTCACTTAAAGAGGTTAACCATGACTTCTAAAAACGTGCATCAAATTAGGTTTATAGGATTAGACTAAAAGTACTTTATCCAGCAGCTAGGACCTGTGCGGAAAATCAGAGGAATTATAAACAAACAAAGGAAAGACATTTTCTCGGCACCCCCAAGAGAAGTGTGGGGAATTTTGAGAGGAGCTACAGCTGGGTTACCCTGGCAGCCCCACACTAGCTAGAAAAAGGAGGCTGAGCTTCAAGGGCTGAAATAGGCTCTCAGGGATTTTAGATGCAAACGTGTTCTTTGATAAAGCCGTGAGAACCACAAAAGCTGAGGCAAGTTTCATCAAAAGATAGAGAGGTGATTCTGCGACCCAACTAACCTTGGAGCCAGTCCTCAGTTCTCACCCACAACACTCACAGTCAGAGGGCCTGGGAACCTCGCTCAATCTCATTTCACTCCTTCTCTGCCGGCTGCTGGAGTCCCCAGGAAATGAAGCCAGCAGGCTGCCAGCCGGCCTCAGCCCTCCTCCTTCCTCTTCCTTCGCTCTCCTCCTGTGCTGCTCAGGAAATTGCACACATTTCCCCTGCCTTTGGTGCTGGCCAGCAGCGCAGATGTCTGCCCCATTCACCTGCCACCTGAGGCCACCGGGTAGGAAATGAGGAGGGCAAGCTTACGGGAAGGGAAAGTAAACTCAGGGCGACAGCAGAGCCACAGGGCATAGGGATGGGGAGCATCCATTTATTTAGATGAGATTGTGGGCCCTTGCCTTATTTAGGGATTCCAATCCCAGATATGCTTTTAAATCTGTATCAAAAATGCCTTCATTCATCCAGAGCAATCTGGAGGGGAAAGTAAGAAGGATGCAAAAGAAATTGTTAAAAAAAATAACAGATATTGTTTCAATCATTCATTCAACCAGCAGTTATCAAGCGCCTGATTTGAGTGGTTGGGTGTTTTAGGCACTGGGGATAGGGTGATGTATAAGATAATAGTGTGGGAGGGAGGCAAGAAACTGACACCTACAGCATGTATGTATACACATGTGCATACTGTACACCTATGTGCATATGTCTACATACAAAGTACATGCCTGCTATACACAAATATGTGTACCTACAACACATTATGTAGCATGAAGTAGGGGTGAGTGATATGAAGAAAAGCAAAGCCAGGTTAGAGGAGACAGAGGGTCAGAGAGGCCCCCTGAGGAAGTCTCTCCTAGGGAGAAGGGCCAGCAAGTTTGGAAAAGGCCTTTCTGTTCTCCAAGGGCTCTCCTTGGGCCTTACCAAACCCTTTCCTTCAAGCCTCACATCAGTCCTAGTGTCAAGTCAGGGAAACTCAGGACTAGAAATACTAGTCAGGATTTGAATCTGTATCTCCTAGCTGCCCCATCTCTTAACTACTATGAAGGCCAGGCACTGTGGCTCAGGCTTGTAATCCCAGCACTTTGGGAGGCCGAGGTGGGTGGATCATCTGAGATCAGGAGTTTGAGACCAGCCTGGCCAACATGCCAAAACCCCATCTCTCCTAAAATACAAAAATTAGTTGGGCATGTTGGTGGGTGCCTGTAATCCCAGCTCCTCAGGAGACTGAGGCAAAAGAATTGCTTGATCCCAGGAGGTGGAGGTTGCAGCAAGCCGAGATCACCCTCCTGCACTCCAGCCTGGGCGACAGAGAGAGACTTTGTCTCGAAACAAACAAAAAAAACCTATGAAGCCTGAAGCCCCAAGTCTTCCAGAAACTCCCATCTAATCAGAAAGCCCCCAAACAAGGAAGCAACGTACTGAGAGGTTGAGAGCACAGCCGGGAGAGCAGATTCTCTGGGTTCCTGGGTCAGCCAGTGGGAGGCAGTGAGTAGAGGATCTGGAGTGTGAGGGCGGAATGGCCAGGGTATGTATCCCCTTGCCCCCTCTGCCTCCTGCCTTGGTAGTAGCTCGTTCTGCCGTAGCAGCCGCCAGGATGCTTTTTCTGTCAAGGGCCAGATGGTAAATATTTTAGGCTTTGCGGACCATATGGTCTCTGTTGCCACTACTCCATCCTAACTATCCCACTCACTGGGGCTTTGGGGAAATTATTTCACCCTCCCACCATGCCTCTATTTCCTCACTTATAAAATGGAAACCAAAAGAGTTCCGACTTCGGGGGTTGTTGAAAGTATTACATCACATAACATCTGTAAAATGCTTGGCGCAAAATAAGCACTAAACACTGCCACTGCTGTTGTAGAGCGGGCCTTCCACTTCACCGGGTTCCACACCCACCGATCACAGATGGAAGATATTTGAAACACAAAGCACTAAATAACAATAATACGACAATAAAAAAAAATTGTGCATATAAAAGCAATATAGCATAACAACTATTTACATAGCATTTACATTGTATGAGATATGATAAATAATCTAGAGATGATTTAAGGTATACAGAAGGATGTGTATAGGTTATATGCACATATTATACCATTTTATAGAAGGGACCTGAGAATTCTTGGATTTTGGTATCTGATGGGAGACCAATCCCCTGTGAATACTGAGGGAAAACTGTATTTACCCCACCCCTTGCAAGTCAGCAGGTGATTAAGGACTGGTGGGTCACCTGTCCTACCCGCACACCTGATCCCAGCTATAAAGACCTCTCTCTCTGGCGTCTCTATCAGGAGAGGCCCAACCGAAGCTTGACTGGGCTCAAACAGAAGCAGCCCCTTGGAGGAGAAGTCAGGCCCTTGCACAAACATTACCTTAATTTATCTTGTTGAATGTCTCACAGCAATTCTGTCCATCTGATAGAAAGGAGGACTTAGGGTATGGATGATAAGAATTGC
Organism: Saimiri boliviensis; assembly: GCF_048565385.1. Taxonomy (NCBI): domain Eukaryota; kingdom Metazoa; phylum Chordata; class Mammalia; order Primates; family Cebidae; genus Saimiri; species Saimiri boliviensis. Next base: position 104,100,725 of record NC_133454.1, read on the forward strand.
TAGTTTATGACACCATCCTGTTCTGATGAACCATTTCCTCACAGATGAGGAGGTGTTCAGCTGAGAAAGTGCAGGCCAAATGAATGGTCTAGATGTGAAAGAAAAGGTGTCCACTTCTCCCTGTTCATTCCTTCCTCACACAGCCTTCAAACTGTCCCCAAGTGCCCCAGGAGCATGCTTCCCTCCCATGTTCCTTCCCAGCAAGGTCTATGCAGACCTCCTCCTGGCCCCATCAGACTCCATCAAGATCTACCCTCCCTGTTTTCCATACTCTCTGGACCTCCTAACCTCACAAATACATTTGAATAATAATAAAAGCTGATTTGACAGTGGGATGAGCTCCCAGAGAGCACAGACATTTTAACAAAGCTTTAATTTCTTTGAGGGTGGACTAGTCAGAGTGGTGTTGTGAGGTACCTTGGCAGACCCTTTGAAGATATTTTCATTTGGTTGGGAAAGGAGATATGAAGGCTTTGTTCCATTTGACAGATGAAACAATTGAAGATCAAAGAATGTATATATCTAGTAATGAATGTCCTCCTATTTAGATCATGCTTGGTATCTGCCATGGAAATCAGAAATATAAATGCTACCACACAGATCAAGAATTTAGCACAGTAAATATTAGTTATCTGACCTTCGCCCTTTCCAATATTCTAACCTCAGGCTGGAGAAGATATTTAGGTAAAGCATTTAAACAGAGTAAGGAAGGACAATGGAAGCAGGATATTAAAGAGGAAGAGTTCCAATTGGATACAGAGAAGGAGAAAGTGAAAAGGGGTTATTTACAGAGATATATTGCACAATCATCCAATCACAGTTTAAAAATTGCCAAACCTAACCCCTTTTCCATAAATCCATTTACTGACATCTAGAAACCCCACTGAGAAATCTATTTCTGATCTCCTTTTGAAGAGTTACTTAATTCTCAGGGAGCCTGGCCCAGTGGCAAGATATTTCCAAGAAAAGGAAGGGGAATCTAATCTCTATTTGGTTTAATTTTGTTCTGGAACACTTATGAAGGCTCAAATCCAAGGGGAGAAAAAATACACTTCTACTTTAGGCCACACAGTAAGGACATAAAGAGAAAGCAAAAATTTCCCTTTAAAAAGAGGTAGGCACAACCTCACTCATATTTGCACCACTTTACAAACAAAATTTGCTTGAATTTGGAGGGAAACAGGACTTCCAAGACCAAGGGCAGGTGGAGAAGATGGAAACAAAAATGAATGTTTCCATCTTGTAAAGGTTTGAGAGGGAGTGTACTTTAACAGTGGAAGAGAGATGGATGGATGGATGGATGGATATGGGGGCGGAAAGACTAGTGGGGTGGATGTATGGCCGTGTGTGTGTATGGGTAGATAGATAGGAGGGTGGATGGATGGATAGATGGGTAGATGGGTATATAAATGGGTGGGTGGATGGATGAAAAGTGGATAGATGGATTGATGGATGAATGGATGGATAGGCAGGTGGACAGATTGCTAGGTGGATGTATGGTTATGTGTGTGGATGGGCAGATAGAAGGAGTGTGCATGGATGGACGGATGGATGTATATATGGGTGACTGAATGGATGGATGGATGGGTGGGTAGGTGATGAATGGGAAGATAGGTGAAGTAGGTAGCTAGCTAAATCCTGCCTATGCTTGAGTTTTGTTTGGCATGCATGATGTTTTGAAAACATTTGAATTAGTTGCTTTCATTTAAAGCAGAGACAATTTTGCCTAAAACCTTGATTTCTGGCTTCTCTTGAAAAATCAAGGGAGCTGGCAAAACAGACCACATTTCTTCATGGCAATAACTGACTAGAGCTGGGTAATGACTGTCCCAGGGCACACATGCTTCAGTCCCCCAGAGTCCCTGCTGGTGCACACTGGCTCTAACACCCGTCAACTTCACTCTGTCACAGTATCTGCCTGCCCAGGAGGCATTCGTTAATGCAATAAGGGACCTAGTAAATATAGGTCCTGTCCTAGTCCATTCAGACTGCTTTAATAAAATACATTAAACTAGGTAACTTACGAATCATAGAAATGTATTGCTCACAGTTCTGGAGGCTGGGAAGTCCATAAACCAGGCACTAGCAGATCTGGTGTCTGGTGAAGCCTCACAGATGCTTCACAGATAGTGCCTCTTGCTGCATCCTCACACAGTAGAAGGGACCTGGGAACCTCCTTCAACCTCTTTAGCAAGGTCACTAATTTTATTCATGAAGGCTTTGTCGTCATGACTTAATCACCTCTTAAACGCTCCATCTCTTAATTACTATCACATTGGTGATTAAGCTTCAACATATAAATTCTGGGGGGACATGTTCAGACCGTTCAGTTAGTAGGCACATAGCAAGTGTATTATTCTCCACGTCCCTTTTTACTGCTTCCACTGTCACAGTCCAAGCCTTACAGGATAGAGATGGAGGTTCCGTGGGTTACCCAAGACTTCAGTTCTTGCCTCTTCATATACCTTCAGTATGGCGATCTAAGCTCTTAGCAAAACACTTAAAGCCCTTCCAGATCCAAGTTCCCACATGCCTATTAAAGTCTACATTCTATGCCACTGCAAACTCAAATATCTAAATGGGCTTTCCTGTTAGGCAGGACGTGAACCAGCAGTTCTCTGCCTTTGTGTTATTTCCTCTTTCAGGAATGGGCCCTCTCACCACTTTTGATCTGTCTGGTTAACTCTTCATCTTTTTTTTTTTTTTTTTTTTTTTTTTTTTTTTGAGACAGAGTCTCTCTCTGTCACCCAGGCTAGAGTGCAGTGGTGCAATCTCAGCTCACTGCAACCTCCCCCCACTGGGTTCACGCGATTCTCCTGTCTCAGCCTCCTGAGTAGCTGGGACTACAGGTGCATGCCACCATGCCCAGCTAATTTTTGTATTTTTAGTAGAGATGGGGTTTCACCATGTTGGCCACAATGGTCTCAATCTCTTGTCCTCATGATCTGCCAGCCTCGGCCCCTCAAAGCGCTGGGATTACAGGCATGAGCCACCGCGCCCAGCCAACTCTTCCTCTTTCATCTTAGCTCAAGTATCACCTTCTTGCTGAAGTCTTCTCTGACCACTCTCTCCAGACAGAATGAAATATTCACTTCTCTCTGTCTCCACAACTTGGATAATTATATGAACACAGCCTCCTGTGACTGTCTCTCCCAGGAACCACAGAACCTTGCCTGATCCTCAGGCCTCAGTACTGCTCATGTTTGGTTTTCAGACACATTTGTTGTTGAATGAGTGATTAGCTATGCTGTACCTATCTAGCCATTGAGATATCAAGGAAATGTTTTACTGCCATGGTCAGTCAGGTTGTGCATCATACCACTGCAGGAACCACCACTGACATAGATTAAAATAGCAATGGAGCCCCCAGATTGCAGGGTACGCAGCAGTATAGGTGGAGGACCTGCCCATAGTCCATCCTGGCCTTGGATGACATGGTCCTTCCTCATAATTATATCCAGTTACGGTTGCCTTCTACTGAGTGTCACCCAATCCAGAGCTGAGTGAAAGGAACATCTGTTATTCCACAATAAATCTATTCAGTACAGAGCCTCTTCTTCCTCATAATCTTTCTCTCCCTCTGTCTTTTGGTTCTAGGCCTTAGTTTCTGACAGCCCCTACAAAGGTATCTATAAGTTCTTTTCAACTATGATTCCAGGGGTGGAGCTTACCAAACTATTTTCCATGCCACATGTCCCTCCTGCCTTCCTTCTTACCCAATCCTGAAGCTGAAAGCCATGCCCTTCCCACCCTCAGCATCCTCAGTTCAATCCTTCTTTCTAGGAGTTGGGCCAACAGTTGGTGGTCTGCACTAATCAGGTTGTCCAGGTGTCCTGGGTTTTTGTTTTTGTTTTTTTCCCTGAAGCCTGTATGCTTTGAAGTAGTTCCTTATACTCTATCTACCCCCAAGCTAGGTAAGACTATCCTGGCAGCCAATCTGCTATTGACCCAGAGTCACCTGACCTTTCTTGGCTATCTTCAGGTGAGGACAGTGATTGCTCTGTACTCCTTCATCTCCACCCAGCCCCACCTCTGTTGATTGAATTATCATATGATCTACAGCCTAAGAATAGTCCCACGGGTGCCAGAGAAGTGGGCCTAACCTACCTTCCACAGGTTCTCCACGCTGCCCTGAGTGAAGCCCTTGTGAATCAGAGGGGCAGGGGTCTTGGAGCTTAGAAAAGGATCAGACAATACGAGGAAGTCCAGTTTTCCAGTGGAGAAAAATGAACTTACAAAATTTAAAAACTTACAAAATAAGTTTGCAACTCTCTGTGGAGTTTGTCATTTTTCCCAACATGGGGAGAGTCTGTGTCTGTTATTTCCTCTCCTATTGTGCCTAGAACAGGGTGCATTACTAAATACCAATGGCTGAAGTGTAGGTCTAATATGGCCATCACTGCTCTTAACCCCTCCCTCTGGTAGCGGTAACTACTGCAATGAGTTACTCCTTCATTTCATTGGATTATGGGGGCTGCCTGCCTGGCCATTGGTCTCGGCATGTGACCTAAGTCAGGTAATCAAATAACCCATCCCCCTAGCCATAGGAACTTGCCAGGAGAAGGGGGGCATGTGACCCACACAGACGAATTAGGGGTTTTCCCTGGAATTTTATACATGGGCTCCAGGAAAGAGAAATACCTTTCTTCCTCTGGAGTTTCCAACTAGCTTCCATAGTTTGGGACCAGACCTCCCTCCCACTCTTCCTCTCTTTTGCCTCTGGAATGTATGAGGTCCTACACTGAGAGAAGCAGACTTGGAGATGAGAAGAGAAAATGATGACAAAAAAGACTTGGAGAGAAAAGGAGAGAAAGAATAGTGGAGGGAAGAGAGAAGCCCTCCAGGATCCAGCATATTTTTTAATAATTGAGACAGAGTCTCTCTGTCACCCAGTCTGGAGTACAGTGAGGCAGTTTCAGCTCACTGCAGCCTCAATCTCCCAGGCTCAAGCAATCCTCCTACCTCAGCCTCCTGAATAGCTGGGACTACAGGTTTGTGCCACTGTGCCTGGCCATTTTATCTTATTTATTTTGATCCCTGAACTTTTATTGGCCTCCTGCTCCCCCAAGAGCACCCAGTTTCTGCTGGCTTAATGTCTCAGAACTTTGTGTCATTGGTCTCAGACACCACTTTGCCATTCAGTACCTGGCAGGTGGTGGTCTTGTTTTTTATTTTTAAATATACATTTTATTGCATTTTAGGTTTTGGGGTACATGTGAAGAACATGCAAGATTGTTGCATAGGTACACACATAGCAATGTGGTTTGCTGCCTTCCTCCTCATCATATATATCTGGCATTTCTCCCCATGTTATACCTCCCCAAATCCCCACTCCCCACTGTCCCTCCCCTAGCTCCCTGCCACAGACTCCAGTGTGTGATGCTCCCCTCCCTGTGTTCATGTGTTCTCATTGTTCAACATCCACCTATGAGTGAGAACATCCAGTGTTTGATTTTCTGTTCTTGTTTCAGTTTGCATAGAATGATGGTTTCCAGGTTCATCCATATCCCTACAAAGGATACAAACTCATCACTTTTTTATGGCTGCATAGTATTCCATGGTGTACATGTGCCACATTTTCCGTGTCCAGTCTATCACTGATGGGCATTTGGGTTGGTTGCAGGTCTTTGCTATTGTAAACAGCGCTGCAATGAACATTCGTGTGCATGTGTCCTTATAATAGAATGCTTTATAATTGACACCCTATCGTCAAAATTGAAAGAGAGGAGCAAGATAAAAACAAACAAACAAACAAACAAACAAACAAAAAACCTCCAAACCTAGCAGAAGACAAGAAATAACTAAGATCAGAGCAGAACTGAACTGAAGGTGATACAGACACAAAAAAGCCTTCAAAAAATCAAGAAATCCAGGAGCTGATTTTTTGAAAAGATCAACAAAATAGACAGACTGCTAGCCAGATTAATAAAAAAGAAAAGAGAGAAAATCAAATAGAAGCAATAAAAAACAATAAAGGGGATATCACCACAGATTCCACAGAAATACAAATCGCCATCAGAGATTACTACAAACAACTCTATGCACATAAACCAGTAAATCTGGAAGAAATGGATAAATCCCTGGACACTTGCATCCTCCCAAGCCTAAACCAGGGAGAAGTCGAAACCCTGAATAGACCAATAACAAGGGCTGAAGTTGAGGTAGCAATTAATAGCCTGCCAACCAAAAAAAGCCCAGGTCCAGACAGGTTCAGAGCCAAATTCTTCCAGACATACAAAGGAGCTGGTACCATTCCTTCTGAAACTATTCCAAACAATACAAAAAGAGGGAATCCTTCCCAAATCATTTTATGAGACCAACATCATCCTAATACCAAAACCAGGCAGAGACTCAACAAGAAAAGGAAACTTCAGGCCAATATCCACGGTGAACATAGATGCTAAAATCTTCAATAAAATTCTGGCAAACCGATTGCAACAGCACATCAAAAAGCTTATCCATCATGATCAAGTAGGCTTCATCCATGGGATGCAAGGCTGGTTCAACATACGCAAGTCTATAAACCTAATTCACCACATAAACAGAACCAAAGACAAAAACCACATGATTATCTCAACTGATGCAGAGAAGGCCTCTGACAAAAATTCAACAGCCCTTTATGCTAAAAACTCTCAACAAACTAGGTATTGACAGAACATATCTCAAAATAATAAAAGCTATTTATGACAAATCCACAGCCAATATCATACTGAATGGGCAAAAACTGGAAGCATTCTCTTTGAAATCTGGTACTAGACAAGGATGCCCTCTCTCACCATTCCTATTTAACATAGTATTGGAAGTTCTAGCCAAAGCAATCAGGCAAGAAAAAGAAATAAAGGGTATTCAATTAGGAAAGGAAGAAGTCAAATTGTCTCTATTTGCAGATGACATGATTGTCTATTTAGAAGACCCCATCATCTCAGCCCAAACTCTCCTGAAACTGATAAGCAACTTCAGCAAAGTCTCAGGTGGTGGTCTTTTGGATGGTTTGTATGGAGTTGCTGCTGTCCAAGGCATCACCAAGATTGAAGTCCTCGCCATCTTCCAGCAGGTGGCGGTAGGTGGTAATCTCAGCCTCCAGCTTGACCTTGATGTTCAGCAGGGCCTCCTACTCCTCAGCCTGGCACTGCCCCTCTGCTGGAGTCTGTGCCAGCTCCGACTCCACGTGCAGCAGGATCCCATTGAGATACTCTATCTGCAGGGCAAAGCGGGCCTCCACTTTCCTCAGGTTGTTCTCCAAGCTGGTCTTCAGATTTCTCATGAAGTCCAGGTCAATCTCCAAGGACTGGACTGGACATCCCAACTCCATGAGCGTCATCTCAGCAGCTACAACCTTGGAGGACTGCAAGGTGACCACTGTGGTGCTCTCCTCACTCTGCTGAGACCACTACTTGTCTAGCTCCTATCAGTTCTTCCGAACTAGCTCGTCATATTGGGCCTAGACATCTGCTGTGATCTTGGTGAGGTCCTGAGATTTGCGGGCATCCAGCTCCATAGTCAATCCAGAGCTGGCAATCTGGGCTTGTAGGCCTTTTACTTTCTCTTCATGATTCTTCTTCATGAAGAGCAGCTCCTCCTTGAGAGTCTCAATCTCTGTCTCCAGCTGCAGCTGAGTGACACTGGTGTCATCCATGACCTTGTGGAGCCCATGGATGTTGCTCTCCACAGACTGGTGCATGGCCAGCTCTGTCTCATACTTGACTCTAAAGTCATCAGCAGCAAGACAGGCATTGTCAATCTGCAGGACGACATGAGCACTGTCCACAGTATTTTCAAAGATCTGTGCCCTCAGGTCCTTGATGGTCTTGAAGTAGTGGCTCCAGTGTCTGACCTGGGGTCCCTTCTTCTCCAGGTGCTCCCGGATTTTGCTCTCCACCTTCTGGTTCTTGGTCTCCAGGCTCCCCACTCTGTCCAGGTAGGAGGCCAGGTGGTCGTTCAGGCTTTGCATGGTCTCCTTCTTGTTCTGGATGCCTCCCATTAATGCCAGATCCCCTGGCCATCCCCACAGCCAGGCCACTGGACCCCATGGTGCTCTGGAAGCTGGTGAAGCAGGACATGGAGATCCAGGAACCAGAGCCCCAGTGCCTGCATAGACACTGGCTGCACTACTGACCAGCCTGACACCATCACTGGACACCTGGACAGAGCTCAGAGTCTGGCAGTTTGTGGTGAAGGTGGGGTGTCTCATACTGTCCAGGGAGGAGAGCAAGAGGAGAGGACTCGGGCTTTGCCCTTATTTTATTTTTTGTAGGGACAGGGTCTTCCTATGTTGCCCAGGCTGGTCTTGAACTTCTGGGCTCAAGTGATCCTCCTGCCTCGGCCTCCCAAAGTGCTCAGGTTGCAGGTATGAGTTGCCAGACCCTTCCCCTGCACGTTCTTGTGATCAGTTACCTGCTTACCTCTTCTCAGCCTTCAGCTACTGTCTCCACCTCTTTTTATGCCTTTAGCTTTAACTCCTGCCACCAAGCACATAAGTCCCCAGATTTGGGGGTCTGTGAGGGAATCTGAATGGCTCAGAGAGTCACACTTGTCCCAATTAGGCCCAACTTTTGTCCAGCGCCACCTCATGTGTTGGTGATCAGTATATAGATTGGCTGTCTTTAGATGACAGACCAATTCCCTATGACCAGGGAGATGGGAGTCAAAAGGCACCATGGGTCAGCGAAGGAGAAGAACCCCCTGAAAGGAGGCTGAGGCACAGCAGACAACTGGCACTGTGCCCACCCAGGTCCACCAGCCATCCAGAATTGGAATCTTTAATATTTAATATTTATTAATAGGTAGAAAATACAGAGTTGATTGTTTGTAACTAACTCACACAGAATCCCAAAAATTAAATAAAAGGGAATGAGACATGGGAGGCAAAAAGCAATTTCCTCAAAAAATTCAATTTGTTTTGTTCTCTGTGTCTGATTTCCTTTGGGCTGGCCCTGCTTTCCTTAAGATCTCCAAAGCCCCAGACTTGGCTTGCATCTGGAACCAAGGCGAGACAGGAGCCATTTCTCCAGCCCAGGCCCAAGCCCAAGCCCTGCCAATAACAGAGAAGCTGGCTTAACAGTGGGGTCTCCCAGGATACATTAACCACCACCCTCAGTGTGCAAGATTATCAGCCGTGAGCTTAATTCCTCATAAAATATCACTTAGGCCAGAGCAGGTTAGCTAAATATGCGGTCCTAAGAATTAAACAGAGCTTAACTTTTAGTTCCAACGAAGAAGGGGAAGGCAGGGCTGCAGGGGTATAATTTTGCAGGGGCCTTCAGGGCTGCTCCTGGGCTGGCTGCTAAGTCACTTGAGGGCAACATCATTGCAATGACAGGGTTAGTTTTCTCATCTCCTGCTGTCCGTCCCTCCCGCAACTAACCATGCACGAACGTTCCTTCAGTGCAGGTGGTCATCAGTGGAAATCTAAGGGTTCTCTTCCTCCTTCCCTAGGGACAAAACCCAGCCTCCAATCTCTATAGACTTTAGTGAAAGATGCCAGGAATGTAAAGTATGGTGAACATGCCTTGTCAGAGGTCAAACATCAATGTATGTATGGCATTGGTAATGCATATTTTAATTTAATCACTAAAGGAAATACAATATTCACTACTTTCCCACATATAACCTCTGATCTAGCTATGCTGGTTTCCTCAACATTCTTTGAACACAGCTGACACCACTCCCACTCAGGACCTCTGAACTGGCTGTTTCCTCTGCTTGGAATGCTTTTTTCCTAGGTAACTCTGTGGCATGCTCCCTTCCTTCCTTTGGGTCTTTATACAAATGCCACCTTTTCTGTGACGTTCTCTCTGGTTGCTTCATCCAAAGGTACAGCCAGTCCAAATTGCTGCTCTTCTTCCTTGCTCTGCTTTTTCCCATTAGCCTTGATTATTATTTACATTTCATATGTTTTACTATTTAACTTATTTGATCTGTTTCCCCTTATATAATGTAAGCTTCATGAAGTCAGGGATTTTTTTCTTTTTTCTTTTAACATTTAAGTTCAGAGGGACAAGTACAGGTTCGTTACATAAGTAAACTTATGTCATGGGGGTTGGTACAGATTATTTCATCACTCAGGTATTAAGCCTAGTACCCAGTAGTTGTTTCTCTTGATCCTCTCCCTTCTCCCACCCACTACTCTCTAAAAGGCCCCAGTGTGTGTTGCTACCCCCATGTGTCCATGTATTATCATTTAGCTTCTACTTATAAGTGGGAATATGTGGTATTTGGTTTTCTGTTCCTGTGTTATTTGCTGAGGATAATGGCTTCCAGCTCCATTCATGTCTCTGCAAAGGACATGAGCTCATTCTTTTTTTTATGGCTGCATGGTATTCCATGGTGTATATGTATCACATTTTCTTTATTTTTCTTTATCTAGTCTATCATTCATGGGTATTTAGGTTGATTCCATGTCTTTAATATTGTGAATACTGCTGCAATGAACATATGCATACAGGTGCCTTTATAATAGAATAATTTATATTCCTTTGGGTATATACCCACTAATAGGATTGCTGGGTTGAATGGTAGTTCTGCTTTTAGCTCTTTGAGGAATCGCCACACTGTCTTCCACAATAGCTGAACTAATTTACACTCCCACCAACACTGTAGAAGCATTCCTTTTCCCCCACAATCTCACCAGCATGTTATTTTTTGACCTTTTAATAGCTATTCTGACTGGTGTGAGGTGGTATCTCATTGTGGCTATTATTTGCATTTCTCTAATGATCATTGATGATGAGCTTTTATTCACATGCTTGCTGGCTACATGTATGAGATCAGAGATTCGCATCTATTTCATTCACTGCCTCATCTCCAGCAATGAGAACAGTGCGTGACCTATAACAGATGCTCAGCAAACATTTGTTGTGTTAACGAGTGTGTCAGAATGAGCCCATATTTGGGATTAGATATGGGTTCAGATGTGTCCGCAGCCAATTATGAACAGTAGGACCCAGGTACATGACTTCACCTCTCAGTCTCACAGTCTCAATTTTCTTATCTGAAAGTTGGATGTGACATCTATTTCATAAGGCCCTGGGAAATGTCAACAAGGTAATGCATATAAACGGTTGAACACATTGTCTGGCTAGGAAATAAGTACCTGACAAGTTATTTTACTATTGCAAGAAGAGTAAATGATTGCTACTTCTGAGGAGCTTGAGAACATTTCAACAGAAACACAAAGAAAAATAAAAAACATCCAAATCTGCCTGGATTGGGAAAGGGGGCAAATGTATCTCATGCACGAGGAGAACTTGACATGTAAACATCTGTGTATGTGTGCGTGCGTGCCCATGTGCACATGCTCAGGCACCTCCCATGTATACAGAAGTCAGACTTCATGGTTTTTCATTCCCATGGCAGTTTTTCCAAGTTTTATATTGTATTTCTGTATGTCCACAAGTGTTGTGAACACCACACACTTGCACAAGCATGCACACACACGTGTGCATACGTGAGCACATGTGCACATGTGAGCACATGTGCACACATGTTCCTCGACCCCAACCCCTACCTCTAGGGGTGATGCTTTCTGGTACGGCAGCTACTTCAGTATTTCTGGCGTGCAGGATTTATGCCCCTACAGCCATGTTGCACTGGAGTTCCTTGCTAGACACTGTGCCTGCTCCAAGCATGGCCCTCTCTTCCTCTCCCCCAACCCTCTTGCTAGCTCAGACTGCACCTTCTAAGTCCTTTTATGAAAAGACTCCTCCCTTCATACCCGGAAACCTCTAGCTGTCTGACTGCAAAGAAGAGTGAGGGCACTGGGTAAACAAATACCACTCCCGGCCCCAGGTGTCTCTGAGAGAAGCCACAACACTGAGCCAGAGTTGAAAATGGAAATGGCTTTCTGGAAGACTTTCCTACGTGGCAAGGCATGCTGAGGTCTAGACCAGGAGGCAGCTTCCAAGGTGGAACCAGCACCTGCTGAAAACGGTGTGGTTAGGCTGTTCCCAGCTGCTCCGTACTACCCCATCTGCCCTCCCTGCCATAGTGAAAGTAGAGTCCTGGTAAGAGCACCAACTTTAGAATCAGATGGTTTGTAGATTAGAATCTCAGCTCCAATACTTGATCGCTATAAGAAGTTCAGCTAATTTCTTGTTCTCTCTGAACCATAGTTTCATCACCTGTTGAATTATCTGAACTCCTTAGAATTACTGGAAGGATTTAAGTCAGACTTGCCATATATTGCTGCTCAGGTTGTGCCCTGCTCAGTTCCAGGAAGCCATCATTGATATGGGCTACAAAATCAATGACAGCCCTTGGATTGCACAGGACACAACCTGTACCAACTTATGTGATAATACAGGTATGAAATAACACGTTAAAAGCACCTGGCACAAGGCCTGGCACCTAGTAGGTGCTAAATAAATGGTAGTCAAAAAATAGTTTTATTAGTCATGACTTTAATTCACAGAAGGGCACCCATTGGCTGGGTGTGGTGACTCATGCATGTGATCCCAGCACTTTGGGAGGCTGAGGCAAGTGGATCACTTGAAGCCAGGAGTCTGAGACCAGCCTGGCCAATGTGGCAAAACCCTGTATCTACTAAAGATACTATATATTTATATATATATGTGTGTGTGTATATATATATATAAATACACACACATATTATGTATATTACATATATGTGTATATTATATATGTAATATGTATATATACATATATTTATATGTAAGCATGTGTGTATATACGTATATATACGTGTGTGTATACACACACACATATAGGCATGGTGGCACATGCCTATAATCCCAGCTACTCAGGAGGCTAAGGCATGAGGCTCACTTGAATGCAGGAAGCGGAGCTTGCAGTGAGCCGAGATTGTGTCACTGCACTGCATCATGGGCACTGGGCAACAGAGCGAGACTCTGTATCCCAAAAAAAAAAAAAGGGCACCCATGTAGCCTTCACTGTCTGCTGACATAATGGTTGAGGGTAGGCAGTTGTAGGCATGGTAATATGTAAAGCAACTTCGTGGTAATGGGATATGATGTCCTTGGGACATCCATTTTTGTTATTCTTTAGATACCAGACTTCAAGAGGTTGCTCATGGCTTTTGCTCACTGGAAATTTTCTTGGTGAACAATCAGATATCCCACAGTGCTAGGATGTGTGTGCTCTTGGAATCGTCTGATCTTAATGAGGTGGGATTTGCTTTAAGTGGAATATAATTGCCCTTTCCCATTAAAATATTTTATTTTAAATCAAAATACTACGTACAATGTCCTTTTAAACATTGCTGACCTTTAAAAAGGAGAATCTAGATGCTCAGACCTCCAAACTCAATCCTTAGGGTGTGGTAACTACCCCTTCTATCCCCAGGCAGAAATGGGAGATTTACTTTCTGGTGAGGTCAACTTGTAGACAAGGGATATACCCCAGAGAAGTAGCAAATGCCTATTACACACAGGATTTACATTCTGCAAAGTTGGGCCCTCAAATATGCTGCCCCTACCTGGGTCCCATAAAACTACAGCCAACCCTAACTCACCCCACCCCAGGCAGGAGGTTGATCGGTTCCAATCAGCCCAGAAAATTGACTTAAAAATATGAACAATAAGGAGTCCCAAGTGAAACTGCCAGGTCCCACTCAGTCAACCTATAGTGAGATTCACCAGCTAAGCCACACTAACAAGCAAAGAACTTTCAATCTGCAGTTTAGAGCCTCTCTCCTAAATGCCCATCAGATATTGAGGGACTAATTTTGACACAGAAGATAGAGACTAAAAATAACAATCAGAAAGAACAAAAGAAAGAGATGAGAGAAGGAAGAAGAAAAGGAGGGAGGGAGGGAGGAAAGATGAAAATAACTCTGACATAATTAATACAAAGCAGGGGAAAAATAATACTGGCCAACATAGTGAAACCCTGTCTCTACTAAAAATAAATAAAAAATTAGCTGGGTGTGGTGGCACGCACCTGTAGTCCCAGCTATTTGGGAGGCTGAGGCAGGAGAATCGCTTGAACCTGGGAGGCAGAGGTTGTAGTGAGCCGAGATCACCCCACTGCACTCCAGCCTGGGCAACAGAGTGAGACTTCATCTCAAAAAAAAAAAAAAATATATATATATATATATATATATATATATATATATATATATATGATTAGTAGTCATGATGAGAGAAGATACTGCAACTATAAAATAAGAATGAAGCTCATAAAAAGAGAAGAACAAGAAAGAATTCATAGAAATAAAAAATGAGAGAGCAGAAATAAAAAGGCAACAGATGGATGAGATGATACAGTTGAGGATGTTCCCCAGAAACTCTACATTACAACAGAAACGGAAAATGAGAGAAAGTGAGAAGATCTGTCTAGAGATCCAAAGTCTAAATAACCAAGAGAGACAATAGAGGAGGGAAAACAGCAAAGAAAGAAACAGAAGAACTTTAATGAATGGAGAAATGAATGAAGTTTCTAGATTAAGGAGCCCTTCACAGAGCCTAGCATAATGAAGGAATTCTCAAATCAAAGTCTATCATTCCAAAACTTTAGGTCACTAGAAATGATTAAAAGCCCTCAGAGAGAAATAGAGATCAAAATATCATCAAATTAGAATATGACAGAACAGTGCTTTTAAAATTCAGAAGGAAAATTATTTCTAACTTTGAATTCTTTAGCCTGCCAAACTATCAGTCAGAAATGAATACAGAATCAAGACATTTTTAGAAAATGCATGGTCTTAAAAAAATCACCTCTCATATACCTTTCTAAAAGAGTTACTGAAGGATGTGCTCCATCAAAATGAAGGAGTAAGCTGAGGAAAAGGAATGGAATCAACAGGTAATCCAGCACAGGAGAGAAAAGACAAAGAATTTTCAGGAGGATGGAAAAGATAAGGCCAGGAAAACAGGTGTACAGCAATTCAAGAGAAAAACTAATCCAGAGTAGAGCAGGAGAAGAGAGACATCCAGGCAAGTGTCTCTGGGGATAACAATAAAAGTAATAGATTTGACATGTTTTGCTATATAGAGAGGCATTCTATAGCTGTACAAATATTTCACCAGAAATTTGACAAACCCCAAACTTTTTTTAAAAAGCAATTAAGTACAAGAAAAATAAAATGTTCTATAATTACCTCATATAAGGACTGTTAAAATTTTCTCTCCATAGTATCTCTTGAAAAATTATTTCACTTTTCAGACAACTGTTATCTTTTATTTTTGTTTTGAGGATAACAAATTTTTACCCAGAAGCACACATATAATTATATGTGCTATAAGACATGATAATTTGACATTATCATTTTAGGCAATGACATATCTACGAATTAATTCAACATTTCTAGTCATAGACTAGCATACTGGGCAAACTTGAATTACTTGCCGTGTGTGGATGAGCCCCAAATGCTTTGTTATGCAAGGAATGCCAAATAAGAAAGACCTTTTAAACATTTAGTCTTGTGGGTGTGCATACTGCTTCCAAGTTTTGAGGTACTCTCATATTTAGTTTTTGTTTAAACCTAAAGGTGTAGTTCCATACTCTGCTTTTAAGTGCAGCTTGAGCAAATAATAACCATGACCCCAAAAAGTTGATGAATACAATGCTGCAACAAGAACATACCTTCCAGAGAATGACTCCCTCTTCCATCACACACTTAAGTCTACTCCTCCGCCTTTGGTGAATAAAATAAGTCTTTATTATATCAACGCATTGTGTATTATTTATTTAAGCTTGTTTTTATTGTTCAATTGCTATTTTTTCCTATCTGTGAAAGTTGGGCATCTTGGGTTAGGACGCATTAATACTTTCCCCTGCTAATATTCATGAGTTTTTTTTGGTTTTCTTTTTCATTTAACAGATCTTCACTTAGTGGAAGGCTTTTCAGGATCAAATTAAAGTCCTTAAGAGCAATATGTTTCAGGAAAGGAAATGTAATTACACAACCTGGATCAGCAGTGAATAATACATGGTCCAAGTCATAAAAACAACAAATACGAATTGAATAAAAATATGAATTGGGCCAGGCACAGTATAAAAGAAGTGACTTAAGCTATGTCAGGAAAATGAACAAAGAATTGTATTCAAAGGGTGCTCTAACATAATTATCTTTGTACACCTTATTAGAAAGTCAATATGTAATATATAAATTTGAAATATTAAAAATAGCAATATAAACATGTTATTTAGAAAAATGGAAGTAAATACTAAAAAAATCCAAAGCATTGAACATGCTTGCCTCTGGAAATGAGCACTGGGGTGAAGAGAGAGGCAGAATACTGCTTTTCATTATGTTTTATAGGACTGTTTGACTTTCTAAAGTAATAACTAATAAAAATTAAAATTACATTTAAAAAGGCAGTAAGTATTCATTGGAGGAAACTTGAAAAATACAAAAAATGGAAAGAGAATAAAATAAAAGTCATTTATAACATATCTCTACCCAGGAAAGCTGCTGAAGAAACAATTGCAGGTTAGTTTTGAGTTTTTCTACTATACATACATACACCCGCATTTTTAAAATAAAAGTGAGATAGTATTGTAAATATTGTTTTGCAACCTGCATTTTTTTCCTTATGGTAATTATGGCAAATTTTCCTATATTAATATTCATTGACTATATCATCTTAATGGCTATATATTCCCCATTATGTAAATATACTGTGATTTATTTAATTCAATCTAACATTAACATTAATTATTCAACCAGCATAATTCTTCCAGCAAACAAATGCAACATTTAATTCTTTTGAAAAGATAGCGGAAGGGAATTTTCTCTACCCTTCGTTCAATTGTTGTCAATAGTTTGTATTTTGCTTTACTAGCAAGGCTGAGATACTTGACTTGCTCTGAGATTTTCCTCTGACAATTCACACCTTTTTAAAAATTCTCTCTTCCTTTAAAATTGTAAAAGGAATGTGTATGTGGCAAATAGATGTTCTTGCTTGATAGTGACCATTTTCTCATCTTTAGGGAATAGCACCTCGATTTTTCTTCCTGGAATCCCTTCTCCCTCTCAGGTAATGCTCAGCCCTTGTGGTTTGGATGAAACTGACTCCACCTCCGGTCCAGGGTGACCATATGATCTCACCTGGTCCCTCAGTCTAGTTCATCTTTCCAGGCTCCGTGAACAGTTCAGAGATGGATATACGGTCAGAAAGGATTCAACAGAGTCAACACCACAGCTTTCAGTGGAAACTTTGGGGAAGGAGTTTTCTCTTTCTTTTCACTGGGATGGCTGAGCAGACAAAAGTTTCTATGTGAGGTGGCTGGTGGCCATGTGCCACTGCAAAGGGAAAACCTTCCTGAGGATTCAGCCAAAGAGGAATAAAGATGACCAAGAGATTTTAAAAGGCAGAATCATGATGATACCTTTTGAGCACCTGAATCCAGCACTCCTTGTCAGTTACATGAACTAATACATTTCCTTTTTTCCTTAATCTCTTTTGAGTTGGGGTGCTGTCATCTGCAAGTGAGTATATATGTTAATAATATACACTCAAAGTCAAATAACTCAAACAGTATTGGTAAAAAGTGAAAATTAAAACTTCCCCTTTTCTTCCCCAAATTCTCAGTCCAAACTCCCCAGAGACAATTACTTGTCAGTTTCTTAACTATGCTTCCAAAATGTGTCCGTGCGTTTACAAATATACCAAATTCTAATTTTTGAAATATACAAACAGGATTATAGTATCTATAGTATCCTGTAACTTGTGTTTTCTACCTCACCATGAGGAAAGAAGGTAACTTGCCTTGTCCAAATCTATATATTTATTTCTTTTTCACTAAGACTTTTTTTTTTCTTGAGACAAAGTCTTGCCCTGTTGCCCAGGCTGGAGTGCAGTGGCATGATCTCAGCTCACTGCAACCTCCATCTCCTGGGTTCAAGTGATTCTCCTGCCTCAGCATCCCAAGTGGCTGGGATTACAGGCATCTGCCACCATGCCTTTTTAATAGAGACGGGATTTTACCATTTTGGCCAGGCTGGTCTTGAACTCCCAACCTCAAGTGATCTACCTGCCTTAGCCTCTCAAAGTGCTGGGATTACAGGCGTGAGCCACTGTGTCCAGACATTTTTCCTAAGACATTTACTTACATTTTTTTTTATTTTGCAAAGGAGTGTTAGTGTATTGAACAGACATCCCGTATTCTAACCAGTCCTGTACTGATGGCCATTTAGGTTTACTCAGTTTTTCATCATTAAAAACAGGTTGTGATGGGTGTCATTCTTTTATCGTTTTGTGCAGCAAATCCACAAAGCCAGATAAGTTTATGCTTCTGGCACCTCCTAGCCCAGGCCCCTTCCAGGAAGCTTACATTTCATTTGCTGTCACAGGATGCAGGTACGTGAATGCCAGCTGCACAAGGTAAGAGTGATGTCCAGTAATAGCACTACTGCCCTGTGCCAACTCACAGGGGTCAAGATCCAAAGTTGCAGGACCCTAGGTCATGTATCAGTAAAAACGTGTCTGAGGACAACTGGTACAGAATTACACGGAAGTCAAAGAGACCTGGTTTGAAATGTAAGAGGAGCTATTCTAGGGAAAGTTCTAACTGTCAGAGGTATGAAAAGGGCTTTGATTCTCACAAAAGTCTACTAGAAACATAACAATTCAGCACATACAACAAAAAAGTTACCATATGGTTTTTGCTTTTTTGACAAGAATAAGGGAGAACAAAATTTATGAAGATTTCTGTCTTTGCAGGGTTAAATCTGCAGCAATACCACAAGCAGCAAGTCTATGTCTACACAAAGTGGCATGTTTTCTCATCACGACTATCAATAATAAAGAACGAATTTCAATTTACTGTGCCACAGGAAAGACTGAACTATCTTCCTACTCTCTTTACGAAAAGTGATATTTCAAAATTGTTGGCATATGAATCAGAAGCAATCAGAGAATATGCAGCCAAAAAATATAGGAAAAAAGGCATTGTAAAAGCACATGAGGCAGTAAAGTAATAAAAATATTATGTTATTTTTCTGAATTTTGTGATCATGGTATTTGGTAGCTTTTTAAAATGTGTGACTTCTGTAGTTTATTTTCTCTTTGCAAATAAATATTCATTGTGTGCCTAACTTGTATGTGTAATTTTGTGTTTTTTTAAGAGGCGCTCTAAAATTGTGTGAAACTCAGGCTTTGCAAAACTTGCTTCTGCACCTGCACGGAGGCTGAACACACATGATCTGCAGCCAGACCTCCCAGCTTCAGATCTCAGCGGGGCCATCTGCCAGCTTTATGATGCTGGGCAGTTTACTTTGCCTTTCTGTGCCTCCGTTTTCTCATCTATGAAGTGGGGATAATAACCTCAGAAGTTTTTTTGTGAGGGTTAAATGAGTTAATACGTATAAATAACCCAGAAGCTGGCCATCAGTAATCAATAATAACTTGTTTCTTTTTTTTTCTTTTTTTTCTTTTTTTTTTTTTTTTTTTTGAGATGGAGTCTCACTCTGTTGCCCAGGCTGGAGTACAGTGGCGCGGTCTTGGTTTACTGCAACCTCTACCTCCCAGTTTCAAGCGATTCTTCTGCCTCAGCCTCCTGAGTATCTGGGATCACAGGCGCCCACCCTCCTGCGCAGCTAATTTTTGTATTTTTAGTAGAGGCAGGGTTTCACCATGTCGGCCAGCTTGGTCTTGGACTCCTGACCTCGGGTCATCTGCCCACCTTGGCCTCCCAAAGTGCTGGGATTGCAGGCATGAGCTACCATGCCCGGCCACAACTATATTTATTTCTAATGCATGAGTACAGGTGTTTGAGCAGTATGCTTTCCTAGAAGTATAACCCCTGGTACAAGGGGACATGTTTGATGAATTTTAATAGAGAATGCCAAATATCCTTCAGAAATCTGGGCCAACTTACTACCCCTCCCCCCAACCCCCGCACTGTATACATAGTGACATATATCAGAACCATAGAGTTAGGAAGTCCATCCCGGGTTAGTCTAAGGCTTGGGTTCCTATTTCATTCCAGACTAGCCCAGTTCCCTGAACACGTCCAGGTCAAGTTGGTTTGGTGGCTACTGGGAATTGCTGGCTCTGCCCCCAGCTGACACTCCTGTGAATCCTGGCAGCACCTTACATTTACAACACTACCTTTTATTGAGCACAGTGGCCCTGCAGGTTAGGCAGGGCAGGACAGTGATTAATAATTTATGGAAGACCAAATTATGTCTCACATCGGCAAGAGACCTATGCAAGGTTACTCCAGCTGGTAAGTATTAGTTGGGGCAAAATAAATTGTGGTTTTTGCCATCACAAGTAATTTGCCATTACTTTGGATGGCAAAAACCGCAATTACTTTTACCCCAACCTAACAGAAGCAAGAGAAGCAAGAACCCAGGTCTTCTGAAAACTTAGCGTGTTTCC